>NC_041216.1:19460384-19507499 GCF_002837175.3 Physeter macrocephalus
GCTGATGCAGGGGAACCGGGTTCGCGCCCCGGTCTGGGAGGATCCCACATGCCGCGGAGCGGCTGGGCCCGTGAGCCATGGCCGCTGAGCCTGCGCGTCTGGAGCCTGTGCTCCGCAACGGGAGAGGCCACAACAGTGTGAGGCCCGCATACCACAAAAAAAAAAAAAAAAAAAAACTGCAATTTAGCAAAGAGGGGGCAAATGACACAGGGGGAGACACTATGTATGAGAGATGGAGATGCAGAGAGAAGCAGAGACAAATAGAGACAGAGAGACAAAAAAATGGATGCACATAGATCAGTAGCAGACAGAAAGACCCACCCAGATTCATCCTCTCATTTATTCATTCAACAAACACTAAGTGCCCAATAGGTTCTAGGCACTAGGAAGAAAGCCCTGAAATTGACACATCCTTTCCTCATGGTGCTTATATTCTAGCACAGGGAAACAGACAAGAAGCAAACGCCTGAGCAAGATCAGTTTAGGTGAGGGCTGGGGGCTGTGAAACACAAAACAGGGCGATATGATAATGAGTGATGAGTACCGGGTGCTATTTAGCCAGGTGTTTAGAGAAAGCCTGTCTGAATATGAGACCCCGTGGATTGTGAAGCATTGGAAGAACGTGCAAAGAACTGGAAGCAGAATAATGATGACGTGTTTGGAAAACAGAACGATGCCAGAATGGCTGAAATGTAGGGCAAACGTGAGGTGGACAGGTAGGCAGGGGTCAGTCCTTAGGGGGGCTTCATGAGCCCTGGTACAAGGTGTGAGGGGAAACTATTGCTTAAGCAAGAGAGTAACAAGAAAGATCACACGGCCTGCTCTCTGCGGAAGGGACCACGGGGAAATAAAAGTGGAGGAATGAGGCCCCGAAGAAGCTATTGCAAAGATCCAGGCAAGAGATGGTACCGTCCTGCGCTTGGGTGATTGCAGTGGAGACAGAGAGAAGAGGACAAGTTCAGCATGTATTTTAGCTGCAGAACAGGCAGCCCTCTGCTGAAGGAGTGGATGCGTGGGGTGAGGAAAAGAGAGGAATCAAGGACAACTCTTAGGTCTTTGGTTTGAACACCTGAGCGGGTGATGATGTCATCTACTGAATTGAGGAAGGGACCCAAATAGACAGAAATTGAGAAATAGACAAAGAGAGGTATGTACACGCAGAGACAGTCAGATACAGAGACAGAGAAAGTAGAGAGAGGGTGGCAGAGTGAGGAGAGAGGAAATGAGATTTGGTGCAAAGTGACCGGAGAGTCAAGGACAGTTCAGTAGTGGTGTGACAAGGCCAACTAAGAGAACACATGAAAAGATACAGAACTCTGGTGCTGTCCTTCCTTTAATGTTTACTGAGCCCATCTCTGCACCAAGCTCTATGTTAAGCCCTGGAGATGCAAGAGACTCAAGCATGACCTGCCTTCAAGTAGCCCCCAAGCTAGAGGGGAGACAGAGAGATGAGCAAAAAAAAACTCACAGTGTGAGAAATGCCTGGGTCCCCATGACAAAGAGCAACAGCAGCGGCAAGAGCGTAGATGGTTGCTGTGCAGACAGTTCCTCTGCTGGGAAGCCGTCTCACAGGCATTGCATTTAGTCCATACAACTCGGTGAGGTATGTACTCTTGGCCTCATTTCATGCATGAGGAAACTAAGTAATTAAGTCCACCAGGAAGATGGGGACAGGTTTTGCAAAGAGGTAAAATTTGAAGCGTGAGTAAGAAGTTATCAGTGGGAGAGAATCAACAAACCAGAGAATCCAAGTTCACAGCCAAAACGAGCCAGAGTGGCTTATCCCCTGGGTGTGAAAGGGAAGGAAACCACCATTCAGCTGAGGACCTGTATGTGTGCCAGGACCTTCCCATTTGCCTGCCAGCGCAGTGCATCCTCAGAACCACCCTGAGAAACGGACATTATTTGCCCCGTTTTACAAAGAAGAGTCAGACCCAGAGGAGGGTCTTGCCCAAGATCTTGTCACAGCTGGACGGTGACAGAGCTGGGATTCAAACCTAGGCCTTTCTGTTGTTGCGACCTGTGAATGTCTAGCAGAAGAGCCAGGTAGGGTCAACCTGGAAGTCTTTCACACAGAGGATGAGTGGGATCCTGACAAGACTTGGAGAGTAATGGAGGACCAGCACGACCCCCAGGAGTAGCTCTGGACCCCTTGAGCGCCCAAGTGAGAGAGTTTCCCTTTCTCTTCCAGAGAGAAATCATCCGGAAACGTCTCCACAAGGACATTCCCCACCATTCTGTCATCATGCTCAACTTTTGTCCTGACCTCCAGTCAGTCCAGCCGAACCTAAGGAAGACCCATGGCGAGTTTATCTTCCTCATCGACAGGAGTGGCAGCATGAATGGGACCAACCTCCACCGAGTCCAGGTACCCCTAAGAGGACCCCTACCCCCAGGATCTAGGGTCCCAGGGTACCCAGCTTCTCAGCACTTTCTGTCCCAAGCATCCCTCCTTCGACACCTGAACCAGTTCCTTAAATGACTATCCATGGCTAAGAGAAATGACAAACAACTTTTCTGTATGTCGGTTTAAACAGAAACCCCACCCAAACTCAACTTGCTCCCAAAATAAACCCCTGAAGTGATCTGAGCAGAGGTTAACTGCTGTCCATTTACAAGGGATGAAGTGATCAGTAGCTTCCCTTGGCATTCTACACGCCTTTGTTGTGTCCCTGTTCTGGCTAAAACACCTCACTAGGTATTAAGTGGAGAGGGATACAGAGAAAAAAGGAAGGGAACTAACGTTTGCTGAGAGCCTACTATGGGTCAGATACTGTGCAGCCACTTAATGCACAGCTTGGTGTTTAATCCAGATAATAATCCTATGAGGTTGGTCAAATTGTCACCATTTTCCAAACAGGAAAAGCCATCCTGAGAGTTTCAGTAATGTACCCAAGATCATGGTCTAAAATTAAACCCATATCTGTCTGGCTGACTGTTTCTACCACATGACATTGGAGATTCATTGGACATGGCCCCTGCCATCAAGGGATATGTAGAATCCAATAGAAATGACTTGGTTCATCCTTTTTTTTTTTTTTTTTTCAAATGCCTAATATGTGCAAAGCCCTGTGCGTGGCCAACTGGAAAGACGGTAGTTTGTAAACATAGTTCCTGCCCTCAAGGAGCTCACAGTCAAGTGAGGGGCGTAGCCCTGTTAACCAAGCCTGCCTGGGAGCACGGTCTGGATGCTTTGGAGGGTTCTGAAGGAGCGCAGGGGAAAGAGTGATAAAACCCTCCCCCCACATCCAGAAGCATTCCATCTCCATGAGGAGATTATTCACCACAATTATGGCATTATCCAACACTTCCTTGTATTTTTAGTTGTGCAGATGTCTGTCTCCTCCTCTGGAATTATCCACTCATTAAGGAAAAGGACCAGATCTTTCTCACTTGTCTCTCCCCATGGGGTCTAGCTCTGTGTTTATGCATTAAAAAGCCCTTGGTTGCTGTTTATTGAACTGAGTAAAGGATCATAGTTCAAGAGGACAAGGGATGAGAGAACAAGGAGAGGGCTCTGCTGTCACCTGAAATGTTGTCCCTCTCCCTACCTTGTCCCTCTTATTTCCAGAGCAAAAGAATGAGCCAGGAGGGATGGGGTTAAGTGGGATCCGTGATGGCAGCTGTCTCCTAAGCCTTGCTATGGCTGGGTTTGGTCTTGAAGTATGACAGAGCAGTCATATATGAGATCCAAGTTCTTGTTTGAGCCTCTTGACATTGGGCTGCAGGACTGGTTGGTACCTTTTCCCCACCCCTGCCCACCATCAAAGGCAGGCATTGAAGTGAGGAGCTGTCCACAGTGCTGGCGTGCTGAAGCTGCTCCAGGACTGTGTGGCCATGTGTATTCCATTCCACAGGCTGTACCAATCTGTAAGACATCTCTTCGGTTACTCTAACGTATCATAGGATCACAGACCTAAAACATCTCTCAGAGAGCATTTAATCCATTTTCCCTGCCAGTTTCCAGGTAAGGAAACTCAGTCCCCAGGACGCTAAATGTTCTTCCCAACATCACAGAGGGTGCGGGAACCTGAACCTTCTGTATTTTAATTCAGTGCTCATTTTCCTTACATTGCCAATAGGGAATTATACAGACTCTTCCACTGAGAAAACCTCTCTTCTCTGATTGTCATTCCTGCTACATGGCTCTGAGAAAAACAATTCCTGGGTTCCAGGGTCAATTCTACCACTGACTCGCTATGTGGCTTTGGACAAGTTGATTCTCAACTCTGGCTTCATTTATTCTTTCTGTAAAATAAGAAAGAAGGATTCATTCAGGGAGGGCAAACATATGTCACACATCCCTCTGTTCCCCTCCTCCAATCCCAGACAGACATCAATAAGTGACCATGGCACTTTTTTTCAATGCTGAGCCTGGATTCAGTCTCTACCTCCTTCTCATCTTGGTGTTCCAGGCAGTTACTACCCGTTAAATGGAGTTGGTTTATGAGTGGAAGTCCCGTTCCTGAACTAGAGACCTATTGTCAGAATTCTCTGACAATAACTTGGTTCACGTCTCAGTCCCTTTCCCCTTGGAGTCGCTCTTGCTTTCTTTTCCAGTTCAGCTCAGTGAGCTCGAGGTCATCCTTTCACAAATGGCTTTGCATTGGCACAATCCATTCTGCTAAACACGTCCCTTTTAGAAAAAGTTGCAGAAATTACTCAGGCCACACATCCCTTTCCCCACTGACAATGAGGCCATTGAGGGGTTGCTTGAGTCATTAGGTGGCTCATTAGGTTGAAGTTTTAGGAAAAACTAGGCTTAGGGAGGTAGGAGAGAATAGAAATCCAAACAGCCATGCCAAAGGGGAAAGTTCAGCCAATTTAATTTCCTGCAGCTGGTCTCATTCTTCAGCTGCCACTTGCTGCCAAAAACGTGGCTTTAAAATTCTAATAGGTGTGAGCAGAGACAATCCGTATGGGTCAGCAGTCTCCTCCTAGCAGCAATACACATCAGTAACTAACGAAAAAAAATAAACAGATATTGACTTCTTTTGCAGAAAAACAAAACATATTGACACAAACAACAAAAGGAGGTGGACAGAACATTAACGTCAATATTTACAGAGGGGAATGGAAGAGGGGCTTCAGGGCTGTGGAGCCTGGAAGGCCATATGGTGTAAAAGTTGCCAGGATCTACTTGCTGCTGTTTCCTTCAAGATTTTGGAGTATAACAGTTTGTTTCTCTGAAACTCTGCTGAGATCCCTGGGGTGCCATCAATGAACTCCATAGGGATGAGGGAAGGCCACTCATTTCTGAGTTCTGTGCCAAGGCAGAGCCAACATAATAAATAAAGATCTCGGAGCTATGCTTTGAAAGCCTCAGTCCTATTCTCAGGTTTTATGATCCAGTGCAATTCCTTAACCCTCTGAGCCTCAGTTTCCTTCTCTGTAAAACAGAGGCATTGATACTAATATGTATCTCATGGGGTTGGTAATAATAACCATTTACTGATTGTTTACTGTGTGCCCCACTGAGGTTCCGAGGAGTGATATAACCAGCCCAAGGTCAAGTTAGTCATAGCAAAGGTGAGATTGAAACCCAGATATGTTTAACTTCAAAGTGTATCTCCTTAACCACTATGCTATAATACATGTTATAGAGGTTAAATGAGATAATGAATATAAAGTGCTTAGCATACAGTAGCTGCTTGACATTTATCATTGCATCATATCATCATTATCATCAATATCATCATTTTCCCTCTTGTCATCTCCTCCACCTTCTCTCTTTGTCATTATTTTTCAGAATATACCTTGATCAGAGTCTCCTGGCGTTGCATAGTTAAATAGGCTGAGACTCTTTAATGCTCACAGACCTTGAAGCAGAAGGCTGCTTCATCACCAGTGGGACCTGGACCAGGCCACGCGCCTCCCTTAGACGTCAATTTTGTTTTGGTGGAAGGGGGTGGGCACTCCCTGCTCTCCTTACCGCTCAGGGTCAGTAGGAGGTGAAACGAAACTGGAAAACTGTAATAGAATCGCTTTGAGAAACCAGACTTGCTACACAGATGAGGAGTTTTATGATGACGGCTTTGGCTCAGCCTCTGGTCAACATCAGCAAATGTCTTTATCTGGGGGAGAAAGTGATGTTGGGTGCAGACAGAGGGTGAAAGGTCCGCTTGGAGGCTGCTTCCGTGCTGGTATGAGAACAATGCTGTGTGGTGGCCAAGGTAAGAACTCCTTCCTGAGTCCTAAAAATTCCTTTCTCATCTGTCAGGATGCCATGCTGGAGGCTCTTAAGAGCCTCATGCCAGCCTGTCTCTTCAATGTCATTGGGTTTGGATCCACGTTTAAGACCCTCTTCCCTTCCAGTCAGACCTACAATGAGGTAAGGAGGGGCCATGGCTGGGACCAGAAGGGGTCAGGTGGTGAGAAACAGAGGCAAGGAAGGAAAAGGAAAGAAGAGGTAACCCCGAGGCCTGCCCTCATAGAACCTGTTCACCCGTATAGAACCTAGATGATGCCAGGAGCAGAGAACCAAAGGGAGGCTATCTCCATGTAGGCAGTCTTCTGGCCTCCCGCCTCCTTAAAATAAAGATCATGTGGGGCAAAGTATGGATGTACACTGGGAGGGGGTAGAGGGAAGGGATAGGGAGAGGATATATCTTAGGCCTCCCACTCACTGAAGCCTCCATCTCATTAGAATGATAGACTCATGCAAGGTTGAGCTAAAAGAGTGAATAGCAAGGGATAGAGGAGTGAATAGGTGGGCGAGTGGACTAAGAATGGCGCTCACGTGGCTCAAGGTAACAGTCTGTAACAAGAGGACCCTTGGCCCCAATAGGATGTTCAAAATGGGAGCATCCTAGGGAGTTCCCTGGTGGCCTAGTGGTTAGGATTCCGGGCTTTCACTGTTGTGGCCCAGGTTCAATCCCTGGTTGGGGAACTGAGATCCTACAAGTCATGAATCACAGCCCAAAAAAAAGGCAGGAGGCTGGCGGACATCTTACCCAGGTCTAGAAACAGGAAGGAAGGAAGGGAGGGAGGGACGGAAGGGAGGGAGAGTCGGTGGGTGGGAAGGGAGGAAAGAAGGGCATAGGAGCCACTTTCCAATTAAAAACAACATATTTGTCGGTTTTTTAAATACAGAAATAATATATATTGATTGTCCCACAATTTTTAAATCTAGATAATCAAAATGAGAAATTTGAAAATCTCCCATGATCAGTCAGAAAAAGAGAAAAACCACTGTTAAGAGCTTAGTATAAATCCCTTCTTGCTCTAAGCATTTACATACATTTTCAATAAAGGTAGGGTTAGACCTCCCATACTTTCTGTAACCTATTTTTCTAACAAAACAGCCCATCATGAGCATATGTCCATGCTAGTAAGTATTCATCTGCAACATAATTTTCAATAGCTGCCTACCATTTCACTACACAGATAGGCTGCGACTTATTGAACTAAACCGCTACAGGTGGGCATTTAAGTTGTCTCCATTTTTTTCTATTTAGTTATCTTTGCAGCAAATACTTTGCATCCATCCTTAATGATTTGCTTGGAATAAATGCCTAGTCTTGCTGGTTCCAAAGGTACATATACATTTTAAGACTTTTGTTATATTCCGTTACTCCAAGTGTAGATGTTGGTAGAGCATCTTCCTGAGTCAGGAGCAGGAAAACTTCTGACATCCAGTGAGAATCTGTCCTTGCTACGGTGACATCCATCCAGTGTCAGGAATCCTTGGCCAGTTGGGCTTCACGGTGTTGGTCCAGGAGGGAGGAAATCTGAACCCCAGACTGGGGAAATGGTTTCCACAGATTATCATAGGGATTTAGTGCCACAGTCAGGCCAGGACTCAAGTCTTAAGACTATGGTCTTTCCACCATACCTCCTGCCTCACTCATCAGAAAAGGGAACCTCATTTGTGCTGGGCAGTTAGGGCTTGATGCGCTTACCTTTTCCAGGGGTGTTTATATTTTTAAAGAGGAACAAGGAAAGGACAACGGTAAGTGAATACATCATGAATGGTGGCATTTGGGCCATTGGTAGGTGGTGTTATTGGGCTGACTCACACCGAAAAGTGGCCACCTCTTCTTCCTGTGCGTGGGGCAGAGATGAAACTGGGAACATGAATCAGCTCCAGTGAGGCTGAACTACGATCCAGGGAAACAAAGGATTCATCCTCTAAAGGGCTTAGAGTCTCCACACCATATAATGACCCTGGGGATGATCTCCCTGCCCATGACCCTTCTCTGCGGGAGAGTTTGGCCAAGGCCTGTGACAACATCCAGAGAATGCAAGCTGACACGGGCGGCACCAACATTCTCTCCCCGCTCAAGTGGATCATCCGGCAGCCAGTGCTCCGAGGCCACCCGAGGCTCCTCTTCCTGATCACAGACGGTGCCGTCAACAATACCGGGAAGGTGCTGGAGCTGGTGCGAAGCCATGCCTTCTCCACCAGGTGGGCACAGGCTGAAGGTTTAGGGCTCGGTTATTCTGGGCTGCCCTGGGCTGGGGATGTCAGAACTGGGGCAACATGGAAAATGCCAGGAGGAGAAGAGGGGACCCACAATTCCTACAGAGCTTTGCTTCCAGGATGGTGTGGCCAACTTCAAAGTTTGCCTTTTCCCCACAGGGGTTCAGGAGGGATAAGATGCCCACACCTCTGCATCCAGGTCTCAAAGAGCAGTCTGGGCAGAGGAAGTCGTACCTGCTTCGACTCTGTGCTGGGGTGGGAGGTGACGGGCTGTCCGTGTGCGCATGCGAGTGCCCACTGATCCCTCACCCTCTACCTGAAGCGGGGGCCAACTCTGAGGTAGCTCTGCTGGGTCATGATCCACCCCTGTCCCCATCAGGGGACAAAAATGGCAGAGAGGATGGGAAGTAGCAGCCTCTCTTGTCCCCCTCCTCCAGGTGCTATAGCTATGGAATCGGACCCAACGTCTGCCACAGACTGGTTAAAGGGCTGGCGACTGTGTCCAAGGGCAGTGCTGAGTTCCTGGTGGAGGGGGAGAGGCTGCAACCCAAGGTAGGCAGAAGGGCCTCCATCTCTTCTGGTGCTGGGACCTCAGAGGCCCACACTGGTCACACAGCAACTCAGTGGTGGAGCTGGGATTTCACCCCAAGTCTTGAGCACTCCACTAGGCTACACTGCACCCCAGTGAAAATCAGAGCTGGAGGCCACAGAGTGGACATTTCCTGGAGCTAGTACAGGACACTAGATGCCCTGGTCTCCAGCCACTGGCTCATATGCTCCATCCACTGGCTGGGCAGGATTGGGGTTCCCAAAGGAGTCACTGCCTCTATGGATAGGAGTTGCGCTTGGGGTCATTTCTGGCCATGTTCCTGATGATGACAAATGATGGCTCAGAAGAATCTAAAGGACCCAGAACTCAAAGCAGTTATAGTCTTCTCTCCATGTCTTGCATAATTGGCACAAATAATACAACAGTTAGAAAATCCCTGTGTCAGTCCAGATCTTCCAGGAACAAGAAACAGAGCTGAAGTTAAGAGTGCAAGAGGTTTCTTGAGGGATAAAATCTCTGGAAGGGAAAAGAGGAGGAAACAGGAGGGAAAACTTTTTAGTCCACGCGCAGATGCAACACTTGTGAAAGGGAAGGAGGGAAGCAGGATTGGTCAGGGAGGGCCTCAGACTGCAGTGCAGGTCTGACAGGGTCTCAACCAACCCACCAGGGATCCCTGGAGCAAGAACTGCCCATTAGGTTGTCTCTGTTGGGTGGAAAGACCAGGCACTAATATCCCTGCCATGCTCATTTGTTGCCTGGCGGCTTCCAGGGAGAGGTGTGAACTTGGTTTGAAAGCTGAGGCATTGCACATGGAGACTGTCATCTAACTGCATTCCTTGCAGCAAGAGAACAGTCTTTCTTGAAGGGAAATTTGAGAGTGCACCTCTAGGGCTGCCACAATCCTCGGATCCTTTTTCTCCAGCTTTGCAGTACATTTGAGGAAATCATCCTAGGGGATGTTAAACCACTGTCTACATGCTAAACCAGCTGTCATTTATTGAATGCCTATCGTGTGGCAGATACTTCAAATGCAGTATCTTCCCAACTACAGGTAATCTTCCCAGCTACGCTGAAAGTTGCGAATTACTAACTCCCTTTAACAGAAGGGGACACGGTGGCCCAGGAAGGTAAATTGACTTGCTCCAGATCACTATTCAGTCCATGTTTTGAGACAAACTTTCTGTGTGCCCCAGGCTCATCACAGCCCTACTCGGAGTCTTGGGTTTTTCTCATTTATAAAATGCTAAGCTTAGAGAAGGTGAAAGCAAAGATCTGCTCCAACTCTGATGTTCTAGGAGTCTAAGAAAGTCAGAGGCATGTCCGCTGCTGAGCAAGCGGCCCAGAGTCGACTGTCGCTTCTTCCCTGATGCCTCTTCTCATGTTCACACCTACATAGTCTTCACGTTCCTCATCTGTGCATGTCCCCGTCCACACATCCCCCCAACCTGTGTTCTGACCCCGTCCAACAGATGCTCAAAGCCCTGAAGAAGGCCATGGCCCCAGTCCTGAGTGATGTGACCGTGGAGTGGGTCTTCCCTGAGACTACCTAGGTCCTGATCTCACCTGTCAGCACCAGCTCCCTTTTCCCTGGAGAACGGCTGGTGGGGTATGGCATTGTATGTGATGCCTCCTTATACATCTCCAATCCCAGAACAGTAAGTACTTTCGAAATTCCAGGGGTCAGTGGGGGTCCAGAACCCTTCCCACAAAGCCATCCTTGGCTGGAAAGACAATTTATTTGTGGCAGCTAGGAGCCAGTGGGATCTGGGTTTACTCTTGTGGGGTATAGCTGTCAGGCCACGGGCATTCAGTCATGGTGACACTGCTTGGGTAAATGCTACCATCTCAATATGTGGTTCTCAAGATCCCCTGCAAGAGGAGAACTTGGGGAACATGTTTAAGATGCAGAGCCCTAGCTCCAACCCGGGTCCCCTGAATAAACATCTCTGAAGATAAGGCCCAGGAACCTGCATTTTGCATAATCTACTCCAAGTGATTTTGGTGAATAGTTCAATTCAGAACAATGGCACTCAGATTTCTTTCCCTGAACACTCTAGACAGATCATATCTCCTTAGATGAATTTGTGTTTTATTTATTTACATGGATAATTCTCTTGTATGTGGTGGCAGAAGTGGAATAAAAGAGAGGAACTTCTCAAAGGGAGGTGGAATCCGTGCTAAAATGTAGAAGATTGCCTGAGATGCTATTTCCTCATCCAGCTTCCCTCGTTAGTAAGTCTCTCCACTCCCCTTTAAAGGATTTGTCGTCTTGTTTTGTTTTTAAGCAGGAGTCACAGACTCAACGCCTAGAGGGATTGGGCAGGTATAAAATGAACGAAATGGGCTTGTTGTAAAAATTAAAGGGACAAATGTCATGAGAGATAGCAGATGTTCCCCACATACAGGAAATAAGGGGTGGTGAGGAATACAGCAAACTGGAGAGCAACCACTCTGTCTAAATGCTCAGCCCCTACTCGGCCCTAACAAACAGTTACCATGCAAGAATGTGGACCCTGTGTTAAATGTGTTTCCAATCTTTCAAGAGAAGTTAGAATTTTATTTGAAATTTCCAGATTTTAAAAAGTTATGGGATCTCTTAAGAACCATGGTCAGTAATGGTAAAAGTGTTTTGGAGAGTAGAGTGTTCAACTGCAGGGAGAACATGCTAAACAAAATGCTGGTCAAGACTTTGCACAGTCCAGGCCTTTCTTGGAGGTCTGAGAGGTAGCAGATCATCCACAGACCTTACTACTAGCAGGTAGTAAGGTCAAATCTATTCTCCTTTCCTTACCTATGAGACTGGCAATGCTTTCTCCTACTACTAGAAGAGTTGTTGGGTAAGGGTATAATTGTGACTTACCCTCCCGGAAGGTGATCTAGAAATAACTACTACAATTCGAAATATATACCTTTTCAACCCAGAAAAACCTCCTAAGAATCAAACACATAGAAATAAAAGTGATGTAATAGATTCATGGTCAAGTATTTGTTGTAGCATTTTTTACGGTGGCAAAAAATAAATGGCCACAAAGCGAATGCTTAATAAAAAGGGGTGGTAGAATATCGTACAGCCAAATGTTTAAAAGAATAGTTGACGTGAAAGAGTTCCAAAATGTTTTAAGTGCAAAGTTCAAGCTACTGATAAATGTAAGTAATATGGTCCAGCTTTTGTAACACAAGGTGACCCCCAAAAGCCCTTATATTTTTATATATGTTTATATCATGGAGAATGGAACGAAAGGAACAGATGGTTCATGCTGTTATTTTTGGTTATCTATTTGGAGACAGCAGTAGCATTTAGAATTACACTTTTTTTAACATTTAATAAAGAATATAATTTAAAATATAAACAACATATGTGATATGAAAAACCACCTCCATTCACCATCTCTTAAATTTAGGCAGAAGTCTGCCTAAATTCCCCAAGCAAGCAAAAATTTTCTTATTATTTCGGTTCTTCAAAGGTAGAACCTCCACCATCTCCTCTCACACCCCTTGCTGCCCTTTGGATGTCCTTCCTGACATCCAGCCTCACTCTAAACCCTCTTTTCTCTCCCTCCCTCCAGGACAAGAGAAGACGATACAGCACGCTACACTCTCAGGAGTCCGGCAGCTCTGTCTTCTACCACTCCCAGGATGAGGGGCCTAGCCCAGACAGTGGAGACTGTGCCAAGAGCTTGGGGACACCCTTCAACCTGAGGCAGGCCAAAGATGCCCAGCTGTCCCGCGGACACTCCGCCACCAATCCTGGTCAGTCAGTTGCTCTTTGCGCTTCACTCCCTTCTCCAGGGAGGCCATGATTGCTACATTTTTACTGAGCGCTTATTATGTGTTAAGCACTTTTTACAATCTCACTGAACGGTTAGCAGCTGTGGAGGTGGGTACTATAATACCAACTTTACAGATGAGGAAACTGAAACTTGGAGAATTTTAGCAACGTGACTAAGCTCATGGAACTTGAAAGAGGTAGAGTACAGATAAAGAGTTGAGACCTGTCTTCCTCCAAAACCTCTTTATGGTTTTAGTTTCCATTCAGAGCGTAATTACTGATGACCTACTAAGGCTAGGTACTGAGCGCAGTGTGGGAAGCAAAGATGACTCAAACATGGCACCTGTCCCTCAGAAGTTCTCCATCTAGTGAGAGGGATACAACTGGCCTTACCTCTCTTAGAAAGCAGAATGACATGGACCACAAGAAAGTTTAACAAACTGTAAGGATCCCAGGGAAAGGAACATCTGGGAGAGGATATTAACAAAGACATAATGAGGGCACTGGTTCTTAGAAGTGGGAAGGGAGAGGAGATTCCAGGCAGCAGAAACTGCCTGAGCAAAGATGTGGAGGTGTCATACCTACAAAACGCATACACAGCTGGTATATTTGGAGCACATAATACCTTGAAAAATGAGCAGAAAGGAGAGTAGCTGGGTGGATAGATTAGAGCTCCGTTAGGCAAGGTTTTGAATGACAGGTGAGGTGAGGCATCTGCACATATTTCAATAGGTAAGCAGTGGAAAACTCAAGAAGTTTCCAAGCAAGAAAGGGGTATGCAAGCCCCTCTCTCTTTCCCCACTGTCCTGCACCCTGATGGCTTCCCTGTTACCACTCCTGCCTAGGTGTAGACTTCTCCCAGCGACGGCGGGCATACAGCACCAACCAGATCACCAACCACAAGCCCTCTCCAAGGGCCCTCACGGCCAGCGACCCCACAACAGCTGCCAGGAGATACTCACTGAGGAAAACCAAGCTGCAGGAACTCACCAAGCAGACCAGCCTGGATGCTCCGCGGTGGCAGATTGATTTGCAGGTACCCAAGTAGGGCATATTGGAGTTGGGGGTGGCCATGGACGGCGAAGAGCTCTGTCTCCTGCTTCAGCCATAAGGAGGGAGCTTGACCACAATTTACAGTGAAGTGAGTCACTTCTTCCTCCTTTTTCTGGATCTTCCCTTGCCTGACCTCCAATGACAACTTCCTAATAATGATACCCATTGGTCAATGACATCACCCATTCTCTGCTCATAGAACTTCCCAGTTGGCAAGGAGCACCCCCATCTACACTCTCATTTGATTTTACAGCACCCCTTGGAAAGGAGGGAATGTGGGGGCCAGCTACCCCCACTCCGTACAGATGTGGAAATGGAGGGTCAGAGAGGTAAAGTGACTTACCCAGGGTCACACAGCCAGCCAGGGGATTGCAGCAAAGGACCTTCTTCCTGAAAAGCCCTTCCTTTCCCCTCTCTGTCACCTTCTGCACCTTCTGAAAATCCCAAGGCTGTACATTCACCCAGGGCAGAGATCATCTCAGAGTTAGAAGCACGGCAGGACCAGTCATCCAGTGTCCGGCCAGACCAGGGTTTCTCAGCTCCCACATTATCGACACTGGAATTCTTTGCTGTGGAGGCTGTCCTGTGCACTGTGGAATGCTGGGCAGCCTCCCTGGCCTCTCTCCACTGGATTCCAGGAACAATACCATCCCCAGTCAGGACAGCCAAAAATGTCTGCAGACACTGCCAAATGTCCCCAGGGGAGGGGTGCAAAATCACCAGGTTGAGAATCACTGTCCTAAACCAAATTGGTATTTGCTATTATCTGTATGCCTTATCCCATTTTCTTAAGAATGGGCTTTATGTAGCGTTGTCATTGTGAGTCTGTGGTTCCATAAAAGTAGCCTTTCGCTCTCCCATTCCCACCCATAACCCCCATCCCTCCCCACCTCCGAATACACATAAGTCCCCTATGCTCCCCAACGGCGGGGACACTGCCACCTTGCCCCTGAAGGCTCTTCTCTGTGCTTAGCCAGGAACCACTCGATGCAGTTGGAAGAGACTGACCTTGGAGTCAGGCAGACTCTGCTCCTCTGGCATGTTGCTTAACCTCTCTGAGCCCCCGATTTCTTCATCTATGACATGACGAGAATAGCTTGTCAGATGATTGAGCTAACAGTCATCAACAGATGTTTACTGGGAGCCCAGCACCTGGCACACAGTAGGTGTCCTTTAAATTCAACTCTACTTGGTGAGAGCTCTGGGCAGCTTGGCAGCTCTCCTCCTCACTTCTGGCCCATCTTTGTTCATCTCTCCCCATTCCCTGCTTGGCTTCTTCCACAATCTATCTCCAATACACTTGTGTGAATGTATTTGCATGCACACACACACACACACACACACACACACACACACACATACACTCTCTCCATCTAACTTGGGAGCCCAGCACCTGGCACACAGTAGGTGTCCTTTAAATTCAACTCTACTTGGTGAGAGCTCTGGGCAGCTTGGCAGCTCTCCTCCTCACTTCTGGCCCATCTTTGTTCATCTCTCCCCATTCCCTGCTTGGCTTCTTCCACAATCTATCTCCAATACACTTGTGTGAATGTATTTGCACACACACACACACACACACACACACACACACACACACATATACACTCCCTGCAGCCTATGGCTGGGTGAAGGGGGCTGTATCTTAGACTAACTTGTTGTTATGGAAACTGTAGCAGCTTCTGTTTCTCAGTGTGCTGGTGATGGTGGGGTACGGGTAGGGGGAGTCCCAGTCTCCGTTGTGGTAAAGAGGTTAGGGATGCCCTGGGACCCAGCAGCCTTGGCTGGGTACCAGTTCCCACTGAGGCCGTCCTAAGAGGGAGCAGTCCCTTTCATCTCCCACACCCTTGTACCATCCCCAAGACCTCAGGCCCAGAGGAAACAGGAAGGATGAATCTAGCCCCTGCCCCAAGGAGACCCCATCTAATGGGGAGGCACAGTCCTCTTTCCAGTAAATATTTGATAGAGATGAAAAAGACCCCATGGTTAACTGTTAGCCTAAAAACTGAGAGGCACTTTCTCTCTCTGTTACACCTAATAAGTGCCTTTGCCCGCCCCCATCCCCTCCTCCTTCCAGGCAGATGTATGTGTTCCCAGAGGCGCAAAATTTATTTTTAACTAATTTAATATTCTTTAATTACAAAAGTAATACGTACTCAGGGTTTTCAATAGAAAAACTCTGGAACTGTTCAGTTGAATATAAAGTAAAAACAAAAGTCCCCCTCCCCTGTGCCCTGACCCACTTGGTTTTGGGTGTTTCCTTCCAGAAATATTACACACGCTAAAAAACACACATATATGTTTTTGAACAATCACATATACAAACTGCTCTCCAGTTTACTTTTTAAATGTCTTTTAAATTCACTTTTTATACGCAGTAACATTATTCTTTTCAGTGAACAGCTCTATGTGTTTTGACAAATGCATGTAGTCATGTAACTCTCTCCACAATCAAAATATAGAACAGTTGCAATTTACTTTTTTGAAATAAACTTTATATTGGACATCTTCCCCTATTGGTTTGGAAAATATCCACCTCTTTCATTTCACTGTTGTATGGTGTTCCATTGCATGGATGTACCATAACGTATTTACCAACCCCTAGCGATGGACATTTAGACAGTTTCCAGATTTTCACTTTTACAAACAGTACCGTAATAAATATACAATAGGGGCACACGGATATTTGCATCCTTGTGTATTACCAAAGAATTAAATTCCTAAAAGTGGAATCGCTGGGTCAAAGGAGATTGTGCATCTTGTTGAGAGATAGCACACTGCTAAATCATTCTTTTACAAGTGTGCTTCAGTGCAGAGTCCCACCAACAGTCCATGAGAAACTGTCTCCTTGTTGACAACTCTGGTTGTTATCAAACATTTAAATATTTGCTAATCCAGAAGATTAAAAAAATCATAACTTATTTCAATTTAGAGCAATGCTCATGAGACTGAGCATTTTTTCATGGGCTTATAGAATCCTCTTCCTATGAACTGCCTGCAGATGCCCTTAACCCATTATTCTATTGAGTTTATCTCCCTTCTCCTCCACCCCAGTGATTTATAAGAGCATTTTCTTGAAAATGATCTTTGTCATGCGTGTTGCAAATATATTTCCCAGTTTATTCCTTGCCTTCTGAAGTGTTTTGTACTAGCACTAAACAGATTAAATCCACAAAACAGAACAGGAAGTCCAGAAATAAAACCAAATATACATGAGAGCTTTGTCAGGATAGAGGTAGAGAACTGATAAGCCGTAGGGACTCAATGAATGAACTGTATTCAGTAAATGGTGATGACGTCTGTACTCTTCATAAAATCAAAGAAAAGGCTGTTTTCTATTTCCTTACATCAAAATAAATTTTTTTGTGAATCAAAGATTTAAACAAACAAAAATAGAATCACAAAAATTCTAGCATTTTTTTTAGTAGGAAAGACTTTTTAAGCATGACAAATGAGAAGACATAAGGGAAAAGGCTGATAATTTTAACCACAAACACACGCAGAGTTTTCAACTTTATGGCCAAAAACAAAAAAGGTGGGTTTAGAATATTATCCATGGTATGTGATTTTCCACGGTTTTCCTGGTTTGGACTTTATCCATGGTTTGGGATTATTTGTGTTGATGTTTCTCATGGGTAATGGAGAGCAGGTCATGTGTCCTTGGATACTACAGGGGCAGTCCCCCAGGAGGAGCTGGGGTAGCCAGGGAAAGAGTTGTGGCTGGGAGTGGAGGGAAGGGGGCCAGCCACCAGGAGCTCAGCCACCTCCCCTTCCTCTTGCATTCTTAGCCCTTGCTGAACAGTGGCGCGGACCTGAGCCGGGGCCCCAGACTCTGGCGTCCAGGGGCCCGCAGGCCCTCTCTGCTGCCCCAAGGCTGCCAGCCCTTCCTGCCCTCTGGCCAGGACACCCAGGCTTGGAGCCCCATGAAAGAGCTGGATCTTGGGTCTGGCCTGAAGCCTGCCTCAGACAGCTGCAGCCCTGGGGACCTGGGTAAGTGCCCACAGGGTCCAAGACCTGACTGGGGACAGGGAGGAATCCTAGGCTGTAGCCCAGCCCGGGAGGGGGGCATCTGCCGTGGCCCATCCCTCCCGGAGGACCTCACCAATCCCTCTCTCCCAATCACCCTGGCCCTTGGGCTGCCTGTGAGGCTCCTAGCTGTCCTAGCTGTGGAGTGACCCGCCACTCTATCTGGCCCCCTCAGGTACTGGCTTCCTGAGAGGTGGGTCTGCCGTACTCTTGTGGACAAGCCAGTGCCACCCCTGCTCTCCTAAGGAAAGAGTTGTGTGTTCCCTGGGGGCGGGAGGGGGGAGGGGGACTGTCCTTGCTTAGGGGTGTCTGCATCCTGGGGAGGGATGATGTCGCCTGGGAATGGACCCCTTGTCCTGCAGCTCAGATCACAGCCCGCTTGTCCCTCCGCCCCCAGAGCTGTCCCATCACCCCTCCGCCTTGGAGACCGAGACGTCCTCGGACTGGGAGCCCCTAGCCGAGTCCAAGGAGCAGGCCAGTCCCCGCAGGCCCGCCACCCCAGGACCCGTGCTGGGCAGGGCCGTGGTCAAGGGCCTGCGCGACAGCCAGCCTTTGCAGTGGGAGGTGAGCTTTGAGCTGGGGCCTCCCGGCCCCAAGAGGGGCGGCGCGCGCGAGCCCGACCTGTGGAGCGAGACCTTCCACCACCTGGCAGCCCGCGCCATCATCTGCGACTTCGAGCAGCTGGCGGGGAGCAAGGGAGAGATCGAGCAAGGTGAGGGCCGCGGGCCCGCCCGCTCCTCGCAGCCCCGCCCCATGCCCCTCCCCTGCCTCTCCCCCAGGGACTGCCCTCCTCCCCTGGCTCCACCCCCTTCCTTCTCCCCACTGCCCTGCCACCGCCCAGTGCTCCGTCTCCTCGCCCCCATCGCTGCACTCCTCCTCACTTCTCAGGGCATCTCCCTGCAGCGCCCCTGTAGGGCTCCCAAGACAGAACCGTGGGGATCGCCCTATTCCACCTGCCTTGCTCCTCTGGGACCACACCTATCTTCCCACAGAACCCCTAGATCTCATCGGTCCACCCAGTAACCAGTCAAGGCCATTTACTGAGTACGGATCAGCTGGGGGCCAGGCTCAGGGCTGAGCAGTGCAGTGGCCACCACCATCCCCGTCCTTACTTATGAGTGCTTGACACAGATTAGCAGGGAAGCCAGCCGACATTAATCAAAGGCACACAATTAATCGAGTGCGTTTGTCCTAATGCTATTAAGAAGGAACACAGGGATCCAAGAAATTGTATAACAGGGATGGTGGGGAGACTAATCTAGTTCAGGAATTGGGACAAACTTTCAAGACAGTGATCCCTGGGATCTTGATGGAACACACCTGGAGAACAGATAAATAGAGATATAGAGAATATTTCTGTTATTTGTTATAGTTTATGCTTTATTTATATAACAACACTACATGGTTTATATTTTATATTATTTGTATTTTTGTAAATGTTATTTTTTTTTTCTTCCCATGAGCACTTTACCTTACAGTTTACAGGACATTTGTCCATCCTTCATGCCAAGGAGACTGCTCACCTGCTCAGTAGGAAGAGCCTGGGCTTTGGGGACCATCCTGAGTCCTGATCTCAGGTCCATTCCTAACTTGCTGTGTGACCCTATGCTCACCACTCTCCCTCTCTGGTTTGTCTCTGCAAGGTTGTCCCAATGGGCCAGACCAATGGTCCCCACACAGCCAGGGGACCTGTGAAATCCTACAGCAAGATTCTCATCAGAGAGCTGCAAAATGAAAATAGAAGATACTGACAACACAGAGATTTGGTTTTTTTTTTTAATAACACTAAAGTTATTTAAGGAAAGTTACTGTCATTTTTTTATTAGATGTCTTACCTCTTTTACATTAAAATATCCTTATTTTATGAAGTGATGGTGGAGGTTTTAATAATCTTGAGGGTTTCTTTTAAATGACCTTAATAGCAAGTTGGTAGCTCCTTAATTTTAAGGGCTTATTTAATTCCAAAGATGGGACCATGGATCTAGCCCTCCTTTTAGCTTCCAGAGCTTCCATGTCAGGGAGGACTTTTCGACTCCACACAGTGACCCCCCCTTCTCCCTCTGCAGGGTCCAGCCGCCGCTACCAAGTGAACGCCGTGCACACCAGCAAGGCCTGCAGTGTCATCAGCAAGTACACAGCCTTCGTGCCTGTGGACAGAAGCAAGAGCCGTTACCTGCCCACCGTCGTGGGATACCCCAACTCTGGTAAGGCAGGTGCACGGCCAGGGCTCTTCTGAGGGCCAAGCGACTCCCAAGCGGGCCAGAGGAGGGGGACTGGGATACAAAGGAGCCTAGACTGGTGGGGAGGGGTTCAGGGAAGGGCCTTGAAGCTAAAAGGCCCCCCAGCAGATGGTTTGGCCGCCAGGAGGTAGGGGGCACATGAACCCCCATCCCACTACTCTACAGAGGGCTGTGAAACCATCTCACTCCCCTTTTCCCACTAAATGAATATGACTTGATTGTATTTTTCCAATTGGTATGTGCTCACTGTAGAAAATTCTAAAATATAGAAAGATGTGGATGGACCTCGAGATTATCATACGAAGTGAAATAAGCCAGAGAAAGACAAATATCATATGATATCACTTATATGTAGAATCTTAAAAAAAAGATACAAATGAACTTATTTACAAAACAGAAATAGACCCACAGACATAGAAAAGAAACTTATGGTTACCAAAGGGGAAAGGGGGAGAGAGATAAATTAGGAGTTTGGGATCAACATATACACACATATATAAAACAGGTAACCAAGAAGGACCTACTGTATAGCACAGGGAACTCTACTCAACATTTTGTAATAACCTATAAGGGAAAAGAATCTGAAAAAGAATATATACATGGGTATGTGTATATACATACATATATATATATATATATATATATAAATCTGAATCACTTTGCTGTATACCTGAAACTGACACACTATTGTAACTCAACTATACTTCAATTAAAAAAATAAACAAAAATTAAAATTAAATATAGAAAGACATAAAATAAACCAAAGTGACTGGGACTGACAGTCATCCAGAAATGAGTACTAATTAATCCCTTGGTGTGACCATCCTGCCAGACTTCTTCCTACAGGTGTCTACATGTAGAGAAATCAAAAGACAGATCATTTTGCATAAATTGGATCATACCAATATGTGCTATATCTTACAAACTCTGGGTGTGGGAAATATCTTTCCGTCTTTTCATTTTAATAGCAGCAGGTACCCCACTGCAGGGAGCGAGCATCATCATAACGGGCAGTTAGACAGTGTTCCAAAGTCCTTTATATACATTAAATCATTTAATCCTCAAAACAGCTCGGCAAAGAAGATACTGTTTCCCCCATTTTACAGGTGGGGAAGCAGAGGCAGAGGGGGTAAGTAACTTGCCCACGGTCACACAGCAGTGACGGGCAGAGTCAGGCTTTGACTCCCAGTAGCCTGGTTTCAGAGTCTGTGCTCCCTCCTACTTCTCTCCACTGCCTCTTATTTTTTTAATGTTTAATTAATTAATTAATTAATTTATTTATTTATTTATTATTCTTGGCTGCATCAGGTCTTAGTTGCAGCCACGCGGGCTCTTTGTTGTGGCGTGCAGGCTTCTCTCTAGTTGTGGTGCGCAGGCTCCAGAGCGCATGGGCTCTGTAGTTTGCGGCAGGCGGGCTCTCTAGCCGAGGCGCACGGGCTCAGTAGTTGTGCCCCGCGGCATGTGTGCTCACTGTAGAAAATTCTAAAATATAGAAAGATGTGGATGGACCTCGAGATTATCATACGAAGTGAAATAAGCCAGAGAAAGACAAATATCATATGATATCACTTATATGTAGAATCTTAAAAAAAAGATACAAATGAACTTATTTACAAAACAGAAATAGACCCACAGACATAGAAAAGAAACTTATGGTTACCAAAGGGGAAAGGGGGAGAGAGATAAATTAGGAGTTTGGGATCAACATATACACACATATATAAAACAGGTAACCAAGAAGGACCTACTGTATAGCACAGGGAACTCTACTCAACATTTTGTAATAACCTATAAGGGAAAAGAATCTGAAAAAGAATATATACATGGGTATGTGTATATACATACATATATATATATATATATATATATATATAAATCTGAATCACTTTGCTGTATACCTGAAACTGACACACTATTGTAACTCAACTATACTTCAATTAAAAAAATAAACAAAAATTAAAATTAAATATAGAAAGACATAAAATAAACCAAAGTGACTGGGACTGACAGTCATCCAGAAATGAGTACTAATTAATCCCTTGGTGTGACCATCCTGCCAGACTTCTTCCTACAGGTGTCTACATGTAGAGAAATCAAAAGACAGATCATTTTGCATAAATTGGATCATACCAATATGTGCTATATCTTACAAACTCTGGGTGTGGGAAATATCTTTCCGTCTTTTCATTTTAATAGCAGCAGGTACCCCACTGCAGGGAGCGAGCATCATCATAACGGGCAGTTAGACAGTGTTCCAAAGTCCTTTATATACATTAAATCATTTAATCCTCAAAACAGCTCGGCAAAGAAGATACTGTTTCCCCCATTTTACAGGTGGGGAAGCAGAGGCAGAGGGGGTAAGTAACTTGCCCACGGTCACACAGCAGTGACGGGCAGAGTCAGGCTTTGACTCCCAGTAGCCTGGTTTCAGAGTCTGTGCTCCCTCCTACTTCTCTCCACTGCCTCTTATTTTTTTAATGTTTAATTAATTAATTAATTAATTTATTTATTTATTTATTATTCTTGGCTGCATCAGGTCTTAGTTGCAGCCACGCGGGCTCTTTGTTGTGGCGTGCAGGCTTCTCTCTAGTTGTGGTGCGCAGGCTCCAGAGCGCATGGGCTCTGTAGTTTGCGGCAGGCGGGCTCTCTAGCCGAGGCGCACGGGCTCAGTAGTTGTGCCCCGCGGCATGTGGGATCTTAGTTCCCCAACCAGGGATCGAACCCACATCCCCTGCATTGGAAGGAGGATTCTTTACCACTGGACCACCAGGGATGTCCCTCCACCGCCTCTTAAGGTTTATCAGAATGTAGCCCCCTATTATTAGACCTTTAGTTTATTCCCCTTTTGATTATTGTAAATTGTGCTGCAAAGAACATCTCTGTGCACCTGTCTGGTAATCTCTTCAGGGCTGACATTCAGAACTAAGATTGCGTATCAAAGAGTTTGGCCCATTTTATATTATTGTGATGTATGTTATCAAACTGACCCTGCCCCCAAAGGTTATCATGAGGGAGGTTTTCTACCCTCACCACCACTGAAAATTGTTTATCTTTCTAAACCTACTAAACTGAGAGGGGAGAAAAGTATCTTCGGGGAATTTCTTTAGCTTCTTTGTTGAAAAGTTTTCGTATGTTTATGGACTATATGTACTTTTTCTTTCCTGAATTATCAATACATTTTCTGTTCTTTGCAGCAGCTTTTTCTTTTTTCTTTTTAAAGCAGACCTCCTGAAATAATTGTGTTTGGAAGCAAAATATGCCTTTTCTGATTCCTCTGCCCTCCCCCCACCCTGCTTTTTAAAAATCTGGTACGAAAATATTCAACGACCCACTCCCTCCCTCCCTCTCTGCCTCAGTTCCTCTGGTTTCAGGTTCTGGCCAGCAGCCCAGGCTGTCACTCCACTGGGTCTTCTCACCCACTGGGCACTGTCACCCTGAATGATGTCACCCCCTCCCACTCATCTCTGACCATTTTTTTTTTAGCTTCTGTAGCCACAGTCTGGGAGTTTTAAGGACCAGGCACATATCTTAACCCAAGTCCCACAGCTCCCTAAGATTTGGATCAGCACTTCCCAAAGTGTGTTCCAGGAAACTAGAACCCTGGTTCCGTGTCTTGTTAATGGCCATTCAGCACAAGTCCCACAGCCCCCTAAGATTTGGATCAGCACTTCCCAAAGTGTGTTCCAGGAAACTAGAACCCTGGTTCCGTGTCTTGCTAATGGCCATTCAGCACAAAAATAGGAAATACCGGATTAGGAAAAAACACTTCTGAATGGCTGGATTAAATAAAACTTAAAAGCTTTCTTTACTGCAGGACTTCTCAGAGCCTTTAGGGTGTTAGTATACATCAAGAGGCTCAGAGAATGGACTACGGTATGAAGCTTCTTCAAGACTTATTTTCCAATGGAACTCTTCATTTTTTAAGGAACAACTTCCAAACTAGTGTTCTCCGAGAATGGAGTTTCCCAAAACACACTGTTGGGTGCTGTAGCTCCATCTTCAAACCCTGATAGTGATGCTCTGGGACGCAGGGCCCCGCCCTGTGGGAGAGGAAACTGGGACTTCAGTTTCTGAGACAGCAAACTGAGAGAGAAGGGAAATGGGGTGTTTCTGAGAAAACCAGCCTTTTAACTAACTAGAAAACATTGGTGCTTTCTGAACATTATCTCAGCAATAGAGTTTACCTGGCAAGGTAAGTATTATTCTCCCCATTTTCCAGGTAAAGAAACTAAGAGACTCAGAGTGGTCAGTACCCCATCCAGTTAAGTCAGAGACGGGGCTGGGGTTCAAACCCAGGTCATTCTGGCTCAGAGCTCACGGTCTTACCTTCTGCAATGCCTCCCTGCCTTTAGATAATTGACAGGGTGAAGCCAGAATCATTCCCGCCAGCCTTGGGGAAGAGGCAAAAGACTGGCACAGTTGTACCCATCTGACCCCTTCTCCTTGTCCTCACGAAGGTGCTGTGTTGCGGATGGTCAGCTCTCGGGTGCTGACCCGACAGTCGAGGGGCACTTCTGCTGGTTTCGGGCGGTCCCAGACGATGCTTGGGGAAGACTCGGCTGCAGGAGATGGCAAATTTCAGAGCCTAAGTAAGAGCTGCCTCTGGTGTACTCTGAAGCCTGGGCCCCTGAGCCACCGCACCCTCATGGCCGAGGCCCCAAAGGACTCTCTCTGAGTCTTCACTCTGGGCCTTATGGGGCGAGAGCAAGGCCAGGTTTCCTGGATTCTCTGAGGCCTGAGAAGGGCAGGGGGGCTCAGCATGGCCCAGGCATGCGTCGTTTACACAGCTTTGCTGAGAGAGCCACCGGGAGCCAGAGAGCAGCCTGGCCTCCCTGCCCACGTGCCCACACCATCCCCCACCTCTCCCTTTTCAAGGTCCACCAACCCCAGGGGCTGTTTTCCGCCTCCAACCTCTGAGTCCTCCCAGGCACTGAATGCCAGGAAACCTAATAAAGGAAAAAGCAAAGAGGCGGTTCCATCCCACCTTCTGCTTCTTCCAGGATTCCCAAAAGCATCCTTTCCACCTTCACCTGATTTCATTGTGCCTGCAGCTTGGGTCCTTGAAGATCCATGATTTGACCATTTGGTGACCTTGCACTAATTCACAGGATTGCCTTAATCCTCTGTGTCTTGGATGTCTGTGTGTCTTTTTGTCCCACTAAAGACAGCCTAACTGCTGCACTAGTCCTAACCCCTTCCTACGTGTCCTCACGTGTACATTGAGCATCTCCTGCCTTCTTCTGTGCATGGGAAGGACATCAGAGGTCCCACCTGGCCACTAGCCCCGACCCCCAGATCATAACAATGTTTTGCCTGAGGGATTAGAAAGTGCTCACAGACTTTGATGGGTTAAAAAAGGAACAGTTTGTAAGGAGGTGAAAATCCCAAGGAGGATCTCTTCAGAATTAAGGAGTTCTGCCAGCTCCTTGGTCCCTCAGAGCCTCCAAAACCAAGGGGAACCTGCTCTACCCCTGAGTCAAGCTGGGTTACCAGTCTAGAGGAAACTTCTGGTCTACCCTTTCCTTTCTCTGTAGCTCAGCAATTGGTGGCCCATGGCTTCCATCAAAATCACAAATCCCTTCTTTTGAATTGTCCTCTGACTCACACACAGTGTGTAGGACTTCTAAACCCTTAGTCTATCCCAAGCCCTTCCCCTCCCCAAGGATGACAATGGCTAACACTCACCGAGGGTTTTCTATGTGCTGGGCACTGCTTTAATTATCCGTGACTCCTCACACCCATCTGAGAGGGTTTCTTTTATTTTCCACATTAAGAGATGAGGAAACCGAGGCTCAGAGAGATTAATTGACTTACACAAGGTCACACCACAGATGCACAATAGAACCGAGATTTGAACAAGCCGTGTCTGGCTCCAGAGTCCATGGGGTTAATTAACCACCATGCTCTCTGCCTGCTGGTTGCCTCATTCATTCAGTCACTGGTTCACTCTTGTGCTGCCCCCCGAGCACCCAATGATAATCAGAGCTTCTTGCCCTCACAAAGCTACTAACGGTGTCATAAGGGAGACAGAGGCTTTGCAGAACAAATCTGTGCACCAAGCTTTTTCCATGATTTGGATCATTCCTGTATAGTATATATGCCCGTCACTCTCCAGCCATTGAAATATTATAATAGTCATAAGAATAATCATCCTGATTACATATTTTGAACAAACGATGTGCAAGTATTATCCCCATTTTACAGATGGGGAAACTGAGGCTCAGAGCCCTCTGACTTGTCAATGCCATGTTCTGATGCCTCCTGGAGAGCTGGCGTGAACCCACCTTTCCGCCCACCTCCAAACACCATGCTCAGGCCTCTGACCTGCTCCTGCTTCCCTGCTGGGTCTGTAGCTTGCGGCTTTATCGAGCACTTGTCATGGACCAGGCACTAAGCACTATCTGTGTATTATCTCATTTAATCTTTACAACAACACAGATCAATACTATTATCCCCGATTTGCAATTGAAACTTATAAAGCAAGTAACTTTCCCTGGGGTCACACAGCTAATCATTGGGAGAGTTGGGATTTGAACCCAGGCATGTCCGACCCTTACAGTGGAGCACAGGTGGTATCTTTGGGAGATGAAGGCCCATCCAGGCAGGGATGGGAACCCTGACCTTGCTCTCCCAGCCCATCCCCAGGTACTGTGAATTCAGACCAGCACTCTCCTTGGGAGGATGGGAGGTAATGGGGAGGGCTGGGGAAGCTCAGGCCTCACTGACTTCCTCTATTGTAGATGTGGAGGAAAGCCCCACTGCGCCCTTCAGTGAGAACACATCCCTGGGCCGCGAGAAGTACGCTACTCCTGAAGGTGAGTGGGCAGTCTGCCAGCTCTCCCTTTAATTAAAATAGTGATAGATCTTTGGGCCAAGAGAGTGTCTTTAACCCAACAAAGTCCTTGTTGGTTCTTTTATTCCTCAAAACAGTTCCATGTACGATAAATAGGAGTATCCACACTTTAAAGGAAGAGAACTGAGACCCAGAGAGGTGAAGTGACTTATCCAAGGTCACACAGCAAGTTGGTGACAGAGCTAGGCCAGGAATCAGGCATCCCAATTCCCAGCTGAGGGACCATCCTACCACCTCACTCTGCCGAGAATCTTCAAGCAACGTGCCCATTGAGGAAACTCAATGTCCCTACTTGGGGCTGAAGGGGGTTGATGTGAAATTGGCACCGTCCCCACAGGTAACCTTCCAGAAGATGCCAGGGGCCACCAGCCAAGGGAACTTGGAGGCCTGCCTCTTTACACATGGACCCACATATTTCTCCCCTCCCCATACCAACTGGGTCAGAAACAGCCCTGCAGCCCAATCATTAGCTCAGATCCCTAGGGGTGTAGGCAAGCCCCTGCCCCTCTCTGGGCCTCTGTTTCCCCATCTGGGTTGTGAACAGCTGGACAGGATCATCTGTCAAGACCTAACTGTCATTCTGTGGCTCTCCAGGTCCCCTGCGCAGTCTGACCACCAACACCCTTTCTTCCTTGAAGGCCTCAGAGACTCTCTTTGGATCCAGGTACATGGGATTTCCACTGGGGGTTCACTCTACCGCCACCCGTTTTCCTTTTCCCAGGACTGTCCCTAGCTTGGAAGGCCAAAGGCAGGCCCAGGCTGACATTTACACAAAAATGAACAATGTGAAGGATGCCAAGAAGGACCCCTGCCCAGAGATAGCACTGTCTTCAGGTATCACCCTGCTGAAACCACCTCCGCCCCAAGTTCACTTCCCACGGGTTCACAGTATCTTTGCAAATCCAAGTCCCCCTGAGAGGGCTAGCATGAGACTCTCTGACCACTGGGCTGAACAAGAACATGCTATCAAAAGAGGATCCTGGGCTTCCCTGGTGGCGCAGTGGTTGCGCGTCCGCCTGCCGATGCAGGGGACACGGGTTCGTGCCCGCCTGTGCTCCGCAACGGGAGAGGCCACAACAGGGAGAGACCCGCGTACCGCAAAAAAAAAAAGAAAAAAAAAAAAGAGGGTCCTAAAAAGAACACTACCTCGCCCCTCGCCCGGGCAACTGCTAACTGACTGAGTGCCTCCGGGGAAATGCACTGTCAAATGAGGAGGTCATCTGTCAGATCCCTTTCCAGCCCCGACTTTCAGAAGCTGTTGAGTGGGCTCGGGGGGGCAGGGGGGATGACCAGGGACACCACGGGGGCAGCGGTGGTCACTCTCCCCCGGCTCCACCCACACAGGCTGAATCTCAACAAGTCCAGGCTGCTGACACGAGCGGCCAAGGGCTTCCTGGGCAAACTACTGACCAAGGCTCCAGAGCCAGCCCCAGGGAGCCAGAGCTTGGACTACGTCCCGCTTGTGAGCGCCCCAGACCCCAGACCTCAGGCCCGCACTCAGCAGAGGGGCTGCCCCCTGCTCCCCCTCCACCAAGGGAGGAAGACCTAGACCTTCCCGCCCACCTAGCAGCCGTGCAGAGGGAGTCTGCCCGAGTCCTCCATCTGGGGTTTAGGAGTGTTGCTAAAAGCCAGCGCCAGCACCGTGAAAATTCGTTGCAATCTGCCACCTTCGCTTTAAAAATTCACGGGAATCTTGCACTCTGCTCCGCCACCTCTGTGTGTCTGTTTTTCAATACATAAAAATAAGCCTTGGAATGACTCACATGCAAGTAAAATGAACACCCCAGGGACAAGCAACGTGTTTAGCAAGTGGCTCTGCAGATGCCCCAGCATGCGGGGCAGGGAGAGAAACCCGGGTCGGGAGTGGGTGTCTCTGAATCGAGGAGCAAGGGAGCCTGGTCCTGCCACATCTGGGGCTCAGCAAGGTTGGGGATCAAGAGGTGCTGAAAGGAGGGACACGGTTTGCGCTTCACTGCCCCGCTGCAGCCCCTGCACACCCAAGTGCTTAGTGTCACTTGGAGTTTCCAAATATCCCGGGCAATAGAGCAGGAGGCATGTATTCACTCAGCAAGGATTTGTTGAGCCAGGCCCAGCGCTAGCCCTGGGAGACAACCTTGAACTAGGCGAAGATGGTCCTGCACTCACGGCACTGCCAAGGAAGCCGGGCAATTCTGATCGTTAGGTACTGTGATGGGAGCAGTTGGGTTTGGTGGGGGGGGATGGGGAGGGAGGGGGAAACCTACTCCAGGCTTGAGGTCAGGGGGAAATGACTCATGACTTCCGGAAGAATGTAATGGTTAAGCCCATCGTTTACGTGCTGAAGTTACATGGTTAAGCTGACAGTTTACACGTGAGAGAGCGAGCTTGGGGGCTGGAGAATGGGTGGAGGGGAAAGAGACAAGGACGAACCAGCGCTTTGGAAATCATAGCTTGGATTTGTTCTAGGAGGAAATTGAAACTACTGAGCTGGTGGCCTCCAAAAAGTGACGAGCCCTCTGCCTTACAAAGACCCCTCAGGATGCAGGAAAGATGGAGTGAAGGTGGGGGGACAGGGGAGGGAAGTAGAGGCAGGGACAACATGAAGTGGCAGATGGTGGACTGCAGAGCTGTTCAGAAAGTGGGACCCGTTGGGACTTGGTAACCGATGGACATGGAGGGAGGAAGAGGGTGGTTAGCTGCCCAGAGTCTGTTGGATGGCAGTGGGTGGTCCCAGTGGCCGAGCTGGGCCCATCTGCCCAGGACAAGAGGCAGGTCTGGAGTGAGGATGTTGAGCTGGGCTTGGAAGGTCATCAACTTGAAGTACCAGGGGGATAAAGCATGGCGGTGCTCGGCTGGGCTGGGTATCCTGCAAATCCCCCGGGTAGGTGGGGCGAGCTGGCTGGGGGAGGTGTGAACCAGGGGGCTGTGTGCACCCAGACTTGGGCATGGCCTGTGGCTCCATGGGCTAAAAACTTTGAGGCCCACTGAGGGGCTCCCCCACATACACAGGTGTCTCTGCAGCTGGCCTCCGGAGGCTTCCTGCTCAACCAAGCCTTCTGCGAGGCCATCCACATCCCCACGGAGAAGCTCAAGTGGACCTCACCCTTCACCTGCCACCGAGTGTCCCTCACCTCCCGCCAGCCCCCGAGTCCCCAGACGTGCACCAGCCCCTCACCTCGGCACCCCTCCTGTGACAGCTTCTCTCCGGAGCCTCTGGCCGAGGGCAAGCCGGGCTGCGGTAGAGCGCACAGGGAAGCTGCGGGCCACAGTGGTGGCGCTGGCGTGGCTGGAGCACAGCTCCGCCTCCTACTTCGTTGAGTGGGAGCTGGTGGCCGCCAAGGCCAACTCGTGGCTGGAGCAGCAGGAGGTGCCCGAGGGCCGCACGCGGGGCACGCTGAAGGCTGCCGCCCGCCAGCTGTTCGTGCTCCTGCGGCACTGGGATGAGAACCTGGAGTTCAATATGCTCTGCTATAACCCGAATTATGTGTAGTGGGGGGGAAGGGGGGTTGGGGCAGTGGCGGAGAGGGAGGAGACCACGTGCGCCTGGTAGGGGGACTCTTGAAACTGTAGCCAATATACTGGTTGCTAGAAAGAGCCCTGGATTGGCAACCAGGAGGCCTGAGTCCAATGCCAACTTTGCTACCACCTAACTGTGCAACTTTAGGCCAGCCCCTCCCTCCCTTCTGGGCCTCAGTTTCACCACCTGTGAAATAAGTGGGTGAGGTGAGGGAGTTGGACTAGAACCCCAGAACGTTCAGAGGTTCCTTTCTGCCCGGACATCCGGAGAGCCGTGGAATTTACTGCCACTGGGGCGTGGGGAGAGAGAGCATACAGGTTAAGCCTCAGTTCTCTCTGGAGGCGGATCACATGGGCAATGCCCCCCTCAAATAAAGGGTGGATGAGCGGCCCCAAAGCCTGAAAGTAACCAGACCCGCAAGCCTGCATCCAGGCAGAGGGAGACCACCTCTGCCAGCTGCGTTGTGGGACGAGCACTTGTCTCCATGGCGACAGTCCAGGACCCTAAATCCCACTTACAAACTGCCTGGAGAACCATCCTTCCCAGCACTTTAAAAGACTCACCCGGGGAACTTTTATTTTGGCTTGGAAGCCCTTCATATATTTTAGTGTTGGTTTGCAGACTATTTGTGACTTCCTATCTAAAAAGAGGAGATGGGCAGGACAAGGGGAGGCAGCCTGCAAGCCAAGGTGTTAGCATTAAGCCGCAGTCTGTGCAAAACCAGTCTCCAAAGAAGAGCCATGGTCACAGAAGTCAGTGGAGAAACCAGAGGACACCTGAAGTAATTTTACACACTTTCAGTAATTTTACACACTTTCAACCCCTTGTGTTGAGGGGCTAGAGAGCCACCCTGTGTCAGCTGCATTTTGGGATAGTGGGGGCCCTCCCTTGCCAGAGCACACTGTGAGACAGAGGGGCTTTTCTTGCAACAGAGAACCTTGCTTGGCTGCAGTGCATCTGGGGATGGCAGCTTCCACTGGGAGCCGTGATTTATTCAATGAAATGAAAGACTCTTGAAGCTTCAAAGCAGAGAGCCCCTGGGGACGTCCCTCTCTCAGGCCCACCATGTGTACCATGTGGGGACAGGTGTGTCCCAGCCTCAGATTCCCTCGTGGCTGGGGCCCCATCACCTCTGTCCCGCAGACTCCCTTGGAGGTGGGTCTGGACCTCACCAAGGAAGCGCATCGGCTTGGGACTCCACACTGAATCCATGCCCTTGCCCAGCCCCGTCCCCAGGGCCTTAACCTTTCCTAACCAAGGAAAGGATTCCCTTCTGGCCCCAGGGCCCTGGCGAGAAGCACCCTCCCCCCAGCTGTCCCCCTTCAGGGATATGTGGAGGACCCCATGGATCAAACACCTTCATGAAGCCTCATGAAAACTCAAGAAATGCCCAGTCTTCAGCAGCGGGTGAGAGAGAGGGGTGTTTCAGCAGAACACCCATCACGTATGGAGAAAAGGCAGCCCCACCAGGATGCGGTACCCTGCCCCGCACGCCACCCGCCCCCAATGCACAGCCCTGCCCAACCCTCCTGCTGTGCTGCAAAATCTCCCACGAGGGGATTTCACATCCCCAGCCCTTCTGAGGCTCTCCTCAAAAAGCCGGTGACCCATCCCGCATGGAGGAGAAGGGGCTGGAGACTTTAGATCAAGTCCCTTCTGCTGCTTGGCTGACTGTTCTGCTTCAGACCCCCACCCCCACCCCCGCCCTGGGGAGGAACCAAGCCGCGCCGTCGCCCACACAGAGGGATGAGGGCTGGAGGCTCTGGCTCCAGACCTTGTCATCTCCCTGCATGCGTCCTCCCCCACAAAATAACACTTGTGCAGCTATGCAGCCAGCAGCCCCAGCTTCAGGGGAAGGAGGAAGGGGCGTGGCATCCCCTTCTCGGCCGCCCAGGAATGGAAATACTGTCAAGCTGAGAGCTGAAATGCCTGGCACTAGTTTGGGCAAGTGGCTATCCCTCTCTGGGTGCCCTGGAGCCAGGGTTGGCGGGTGGGGCGGGGGGGGGGTTCCCCCTGCTTTGATATTCCCATATTCTCTGCCTCTGAGGTGTTTCCCTCTTAGTGACCATGGACTTGCTTGATTGTGTGACCTTGAACAAGTCCCATGTGCCTTCTGGGCCTCTTTCCTCCTTAAGGTGACCAGGTGGGAGTGGGCTGGCCAGCCTCTTGCTTAAGCTGCTTCTGGGTCTCCAAGCTCACTGTGGACAATGACCGGGGCTCAGGTGGTCCAGTACCTGCCCAGTGTAAAACCAGTGCTGCAAGACCCCTGGAAGGAGGAACTGAGAAGCCCAGCAGAGCGGTGGGCACACCACCCCCTTCTCCAGGGAACTGTCGCAGACCCTGCCCCAGTAGCAGTTGCTGGAGCCCTGGACGACTCTGATGCACAAGGAAGTTGCTGACTTGTGCACTCCCTGATTCCCCTGCTCAGCACCCACAGGGGCAGAGGAACAAATGCTCCTTGATTTCAGATAACCCAAGGGCTTTGGGGGACATCTGGGTAAGAGACATTGTTTAAAAACTCCAGTGGTATTGAGAGGACATGGGTCTCAGGAATCTGTCCCCAGGATTGCCAAGCAGAGGACCAAAGGGACTTGCTTTAAGGAAGAGAGAAGAACCTTAGGTAATTAGCACATACATTGACGCTAAAGTGGTTCCAAGGGTTCTTGAGTAGGTGAACCGATGCCCCAGCAATCGGGATTGATTTGGATTAATCTGGATTCTTTGTTAACCTAGCCCTTGCTTTCTAGGTCACGCAGAAGGACGTTTATGCCCTGCCTGGCTGAAGAATCAGGAGGGTCCAGATGCTTAATGGCGTTGTCCAAAAGAGCCCAGCCTTTAGTGGAAAGAACGGGGAGCTAAAAGCTGGGGAATTTAAATGTTGGTCTAAACTCCACCACTAGTTTGCTGTGTGACTTCTGGCAAGTTGCTTGCTTTCTCTGAGCCCCATTTCATATTTTGTAGAAGGATGAGGTGACACTAGATCAGCATTTTCAGCACTATTTCTTGGTTGATATGTGAATTAGCAATTCATGAGAAACTGTCTGGCGGGCAAATATGTTGGGAAAACACTAGGAAAACAGATTTCTTGAAGTCAGGACAGCTCAGTCCCATGAATATGTAAATATGCATTGTCAGCCTCCATCGGGTGATTCAGGTCTCTCTCCCCGGGTTATTCAGTAGGGAAAATGCTGGTCTAGATCCCCCTTTGGGTTCTTCAGGCACTGACATTCAAAAATCCTTTACTGAGAGCCTACTGTATGCCAGGCACACCGGGGCGGCGTAGTGAACATATTAGGTGGTGTTCCTGTGTTTTTTTGGAGCTTGGTGAGAAGCATTTGAAGGATGTCTGCTCCATGAACCGTTTCCTCACTTCCTGGCCGCCCAGGTGGGTGTGTCTTGACTGGCCACACCCCCACCCTGTGGTCCTGCCCTCTGTGGGTGCGGCCTCAGGCACCATTGGCACTGAAGACCGCCCTAAGCTTTCTGACACTCACTGGTGTGTGACTAAAACTGACCACTGCAGCCAGGGCGGAGGTAGCTATGGGCCTCCTTGTCCAGTGAAGCGGGGCCGGGGCGGGGGCGGGGGGAATCCCTGCCTCAAGGGTCCAACCTGCGGCTACACCCAGAGGCAAAGCCCTCGCTCTCGGACCCCTCGGCTGAGGAGACCAACTCCAGATCCCAGGAAAACTGGACCCCACACGTAGGCAGACTTGCACTGGACGTGGAAATAAGCAGCATCAGTTTCCAGCCAGCACTGTTGTTTTCTCACCCTGTCCCTTGCCTGTGGACCAAACCAGTGGCATCTACTGTCCTCCACTGCTAGGGCTGTGAATGGAGTAGCTGGTCCCAAGACTAGCTGCTGCTGCTGGGTTTTCACCCGCCCCTCAGACATTTGAGAAAGCAGGGGTTGCTCTTCTTCCCTTCCAGCTGTTCACGTGGAACAGCCGTCAGAAAAGACCTCTCAAGTTTCCTTTAAATCCTGACTTGTCCCCGTTGGTCCCTACCCTTGTTTGGAGGAGTCTCCTGAGGTCTGTGTGCAGCCTACCCCAAGGGACTAGTCACCTCCTTCACCTGCCTGGCTGGAAAAGCTGCGTGACACTGCAGCACCTGCCGTGGCGGGGTCCAAATGCTGCCTCTCTCGCTACTTTCATATTGGAATATAGGTGGCGCCCAGACACAAATGCATTCTGCATCCTTAGTGCCCTGGGAAGGGAAAGAGAAGGGCTCTGCAACCCCCCAGGAAATAGGTTGTGTGTTCACTGCCGTGGCATTTGGAAGAGCTTTTATTCCCCACCAATCTAGCAAGGACTATAGAGAAAACAACGAAAACGGGCGCATTCCTCAGCTGTAGCACGCTCGGCAGCGCCAGTGTAAAAGTAAACAGGGCAGGGGCGCGTGCGGCATTTCGCAGCTGGGTAATCTGATCCGCAGAGATCCGTCCCAAGGTCGGGAGCTTGGCGGCGTCTCCTGGCCAGGCCTCCAGGCCCCACTGTGGAGCTCCCTGACCCATGTGTTCACCCGGCCCCCAGCCTCTCCACAGCACTGCCTCCCAGGTAACCTGACAAAGTGGGATTTCTCCTGTTCATGCTGCAAATCTCCTTGGCTCAGAGCCAGCGGCCTTGAGCTTACAGCCGCTTTCCAAGGCAAAGCGCCTCGTCTCACTGTGGCCGAATGTGGGCACACCCGCGGCATGGTTTCACTGTTTGCCCAGGTGGCTTTGGCTCAAGTGGCGTGGCCGGTGCTTGTCCCCCTCAGAGCCTCAAGTGCCTACAACGGGCTACCCCATCCCCTTGCCTGCTCACCGGTAATGTCCCCACGGTGCCTGTGACACTTCTTGTTCTTGGAATACACATCACCTTTCTGCCTGGTAGCCAGTTATGTAGACATTGTGGAATCCCGGACACCAGCGTCTAACGTTCACCCATAATTAGCAAAGCATGCCCTGGGGCTGTATGCGTGTGCCTGTTCTCAAGGGAGTGGCTTCTTTGTAAATGGTGGCTGCTGTTCTCTTAAAGGCTTTTAGCTCATAAGAACTGTTGAACCTGATGATATGAAGAAATTATACTTGTGTCTGCTCTTCTGTTCTCGAAGCCAGTGCTTGGCTTTCAAAATAGTGGTTCAGTGGTCTTCTTGCCTCACTTAGTGTGATTACATCTGTCTTACGTCTGTCTCTCTCAGGCGACCAACTGTCCCCCAGTTTGCCTGGAACTTGGTGGGGGAGGGGGTCCCAGGAGGTGGGACTTTGAGTTCTAAAACTGGGTCAATCCCAGGAAAATGGGGACAAGTTGGTCACAGTAGTTCCCCCAGAAGCAGAGCCTGAGATAAGGATTCAGTGCAAATAATGTATTTGTGTGATTCTAGGAAACACCCTAGGCAAGTGAGGAATCGAAATAGCTGCAGGAAGGACACCCAGAAAGGGAATGTTACTAACCTGGTTACTACTATGGGTGTGGACCCTCATCCCCCTGGGGAACTCTAGGAACAAGAGTAGATGCACGTCTCAAAGCTCACAGGGAAGGAATGGAGTGTTAAGTGCATCAGCTCCATTCAGCCACTGGTTGAGGGTCCCTCCCTCCCAAGGGCATTACTTGTGGCTGGCCACAGGTGCACCAGCCACGCTGACTTCTGCAGCTAGAGAAAGCCACTGGCAAAGGACAGGTGCCAGCAGGTGTTCAGCCCCTGTGCGCTGAGCTGAATGGAGCTGAGGGGATACAGCCAGCCACTGACAGCACCTGCTGCGATTTCTCTGCAGAGCTGTTTTCCCCATTTCAGATTTTTCTCAGAAGCCATCAGTGGGCCCACAAAATGTATTTCTTTGAAAATCATCACCAGCCACCATTTCCTCTTGGAATCTACACAGACGGACCCCAAAACCAAACACAAGGTTCATCTGGAAATCCCCTAGCAGCCTGCCTTGTTTCCTCAGAATCAGTCATCCCTTTGCAGCAGTCAGGGAAAACAGTGACTAAAACAGGAATTCCCAACAGGCCAAAAGCATCACCACAACGTGCTAACAGCCCCTAATAGAAAAAATTCCAGGAGCCAACAAGCTGAGATTAAATGGTCAACAGAAATACTGTTCGCGGGCAGCCTTCACTGGTGATTTTCTGCCAGGTAATGGCCTTCCCTAAGATAGACAAGCCCTTTTCTCTGATCTCCACCACAGCTCCAAGCTGCTGGGGGACCCAAGGTCCCTTTAGCACCTCACTGACTTGCATGAGCTGGGCACTACCTCCACCTTTCTAAGAAACTTCCAACTTGCTGCTTTGTCCTCTTCTCCCATTGTGCATCCTGCAAAAGCTGGGGTTGGGGGTGGTGTGCGCGTGCGCACCCTGCTGGCATGGCAGTAAGGGTCTCCTAGTCCCTCACACCATGAAAAACATGCACGGGAAGGCGGGGACTCAGGTTCTCCCCAGGAACTCTGTAGAAGGAGAGAATGAAGTGAGCCCAGTGGGTCTCTGGGCCTCCTGGGTCCTCTGTGCTATGGCTGCCTGCCTACTCCAAGGCACTGCTGGCCCCCTGAGCTCCCCTGGACTCAATTCATCTTTATCCTGGTCTGAAAAGGGGGAGAAAATACTAAGTTGAGACCCAGCCTAGCTCTGCCAAGCTCTCTTCTTCTGCCATCCAGCACAGTGGCCCTCATTCCCATCTGAGCATCACCTAGAGTCTCTCAACCATCAATCCCTCTTGGAAGCATCCAGACCACCCACCCAAATTCCAGCCACCCCAGATTCCAGGTTGGAGGAAGAAAGGGACACACATCCTCTAGGGTATAATGAGACATTGGTAATCTGTTAGGAGGGGGTCCTCCCATGCGCTGGGGTGGAGGAGGGGTCCTGGTTACCCAGGGTGATGGCCACCCCCAGCTCCTGAGCCCTTGATAAGATCTTGGGGGGCAAGTTAACTATCCTGGCTCCCTCAGTCACCACAAGCAGAACTAACCTTCCCCTACACTACTCTTAAGCTCCAAATCCTCCAGGTTGCAGATATGGACCCTCCCAGACACTGACCCAGGGCCTGTCTATCCTTCATTCCTGACTTCAGAATCTCTTTTCCCTGGCAGGAAACCAGGGGGCTGCCTGCACAAATGCCTTGGCACTCAGAGCCTGTTCTGATGACGTCCAGCAGAGGGCGCTGTGGGCATGCACTGCCTTCCAGATCCAGGGCCTGGGGAGACAACATTTGGAAAAACAAGAGCAGCAGGGATAAAGGGAGGCTTTAGAAGCTATTCCCGTCCCCTGTCAACAGTCCTTTTTCTCTCCTAAAAATGGGTGATTCGTGATGGCTAGGAAGCCCACTGAAAGGCTGTGCCAGGCACGTATTCACCCGTGTGTCCAGATACCAGGCTAGCTCACCTGGGACTGGAAAGGAGAGATAACTACTTGGTCCCTCCCTGCCTCCTCCCCCCCCCACCATATAGAACCCCCACCCTTCCTTCCCCCAACTCCACGCAAACCCACTTCTTTCAGGAAGTCTTTCCAGGCCTCGCAGGAGCAGCTCCTTATGGGATATTTTATTAGTGTATGTATGTGTGTATGTCTCCCCCATCAGACTGGAAACTCCCAATCACAATTGGCAATCTCTCCCCACAGGGCAGGGGCTGTGTACCCACACCAGACTGGAGGCTCTCCAAGGACACATATCTTATCTCCTCCAGCAGACCAGGGCTTTTCTCAAATAGGGCTCTGTCTCCTCCAACAGACTGTACACTCTCAGCGGCAAGTCTTGTGTGGCTCCTGTAGCACCTGTTTTGGGACTCTGTTCACAGACGGTGATCGGAGGAGGACAGCTCTCTTCCCCACTCCCCCAAGGGGGGATCTGAGTTGCCCCCGAGTCCCATGAGCTTTGCACACTGGGTAAGAGAAAGATGAGATTTGATCAGGCAAAAGATCACCACTTTGGGAGAGAAGAGCAGAGAGTGGGTGGATGAGACTTGTAAGGGACTGAAGCCACCAGCCCCCCTGTCTGCACCACACCTCTGCCCTGCTCCTGCATCTCCTCTCCTCCATCTGCACGGTCACCCAGGATCTGGTCCTCCTCACTGCACGTCACAACCAAGGTTCATTCCTTCAAGAAACATGAATTGTGTTGCCTACTAAAAGCTGGCCCTATTCTAGACTGGGGATACAGTGATGAACAGAACAAAGTCTCGGCCTGTATCAGGTTGCTCGGGCTGCCGTAACAGAGTACCACAGACCAGGAGCTTAAAGAACAGAAATGTCTTGTCTCACAATTCTGGAGGCTAGAAGTCCAGCATCAAGGTGTCGGCAGCATCGACTCCTTCTGAGGGCCGAGCGAAGGATCTGTTCCAGTCCTCTCTCCCAGCTTCTGGTGGTTCCTTGGCTTGGGGCAGCATAATCCCCATCCTCACGTGGCATCCTCCCTGTGTATGTGCCTGTCTCCAAATTTCCCCTTTGAATGAGGACACCAATCATATTGGATCAGGGCCCACTACAATGACCTCATTTTAACTTGATTACCTCTGTAAAGAACCTGTCTCCAAATATGGTCACATCATGAGGGACTAGGGGTTAGGAATTCAACATACAAAGACTTTTTTGGCAGGGGGCGATTCAATTAAATCCATAACACTGCACTCACGGGGCTGATGCCCTAGTGGAAAGAGAAACAAGAAACACGAAAGCAAATAAATATATATTGGGGTAAAGCAGAAAAATGAAGCAGTTATAGGGGAAGGGGATAAAAGAGTAGGGAGGATGCTATGTATCCGAGAGCAGTTAGAGAAGACTTCCTGAGGAAGTGACATAGGAGCAGAGACTGGATTCTGAGTGCTCCCCAAGCAAGCCGTTCATGTCTGCCATGTTTTCTCCGCCTATGATAGGTGTTTACCAGGAGCAAAGTCCTTCAGAGTTCAGTGTGGAGCTCACCTCCTCCAGGAAGCCTTCCCTGACCTGCACCCCCACCCCAGGGCAGACTCGACCTCTCCCACAGCCCTTTATACTCCAGGTAACAGCTATTATGAGCACTTCTCAGGGGTATTTCAAGGCTGTGTGGTCAGGTGTCTCCCCTCTCAGACTATAAGCAATCTGAGAGCAGAGACTGGGCTTCAGTCACCTCTAGGCCCCCTGTGGTGCCTGGAACATTGTAGAGGCTCAGTAAACGCTTGCTGAAGTGCAAGGTTAGAGGGTGACCCAGTCACTCTCTCTTTAGTGAAAATAATCAGAAGTTCTAATTTGGGGAGTCCTAAATGTCAGACATGATTCTAAGGCCTTCCCATTGATTCATCTCGTTTGCTCCTCACAACTCTAGGAAGTATCTTTTCGATGTTATAGATGAGGAAACCGAAGTTCAGAGACATGAAGTAATCCGCTCAGGGTCAGCCAGCCAGACATTGGTGGGGCAGGGTCCAAACCCAGGTCTGCCCAACTCTAGGACCAGGCCTCTTTACTTCAAGACATTCATTCATTCATTCACTCCACCTGTGAATTCACCCCGTGTCTACTGCGTGCCGGGTACTGCAAGGCTAGGCTAACCAGGCCAAGTAGGGGAGGGGAGTGTTTGTTACGGAGCGTTGGACAAAGAACTGCCCTGCCATGCTCAGGTCCTGGGACTGCAGGCTCACTGCCCCTGTGCCCACCAAGTCCGCTCCGCCCCACGCCATCCCCAGAAGGCAAATATAGCCCCCCTCTTCTCTTCCTGTCCCTCCCCAGAAAGGCAGTCAGGGGCCAGGAGGCTTCAGACACAGGAGGAGAATGGGTGACAAATCCTCCCGCCTTTCCCTCTTCTTCAGACGCTGCTTACTGAGGCCCAGAGACCTTTGCCTTTTCTCCACTGTTTTTGCCCCATTACCCTCTCCTACTCCCGCCCCAAGGAGGGGAAGCAGCAGATGGGCCCTGGCCTGGCACCCAGGTCCCAGCTGCCCCTTCCGTGGGCAGTCCTGACATGTCAGAGCTGGAAAGGATGCTAGGAACCTCCAAATGTCCGCAGCACCCCCGCTTTACAGACGGAGACACTGAGGCCCAGGAGGGACAGGGCCTGCACCAAGGTCACTCAGGTCCCCTAAAACCTGCCCTTGTTGGGTCTAAAGATCCCGCACTACAGCTACTCTAAGGCAATGTCATTAGAAGGCCCCTGGGAAAATACATGTGCGTAGGTAAGGACTAGAGACAGGTGACTTCGGAGGGGCAATACCTACGAGCTAGATACTTAGGCTGGGGAAGTCGGGTCCTAGGGCAGCAGAGAGCACTGGGTGACGGGGAGCAAGGGCTGGCAAGAAGGCTGGCACACGCAGAAAACAAATCTTGCCGCTCTCCCAATTCTGTAGTAAACTCCACACCCCCGATGCTGAAATGAGATGGGGGGAGGGGCCATCCACACCTCCCAGCAATCATTCAGTGAGGGCAGAGTTCATTTCAGGCGCACAGACTGTGTGCCCCTAGGTAAGTCCCTTCCTCTCTCTGGGCCTCAGTTTCCCCATTTGTTAAATGAACGTGGTGGACTGGATAAGTCTCAAGGTTCCCTCCACCTCTGAGGCCAGACTGCAGAACATTCCAGGATGAAAGGGTGGTGCCCCTATCCCACTCTCAGCCCCCATGAGGTTGTGTCAGCTCTCCTGGAGACGAGGACTCTTCCCCATGGGGCATAAGACTCCCAGCGTTCAGGCGGCAGCAGCTAGCAGGGCCACGTCTGGTCCAGGGATGGAGAAATGAGCTCTGGGCATCTGGGGAACGTGCAGAGCACAGAGCAAGCCCGGAGCCTCAAGCAACCACCAACCAGGCAGATCGACCGGGTTCAGTTCCAGAAAGCTCTGTGGCCACCTCAACATCCCTTGGGGCCAGAAGCTTGATGAAATTATAGCCACCAGCAATCAGAGGTTTGGCCCCGGGTAGAGCTTCTGGGCTGGCCGCTCCCTCTAGGTTCTGCTTGTCACTAGCTACGGGAGTCACTTCACCTCTCAGAGACCCTGTCTGCCCACCTGGAAAATCACCATACCTACCTCAGCGGTGTTCACCGGGAGAAATGCACTTGGGCCAGTGCAGCTCAGAAGAGGGACCCAAAAGGCCCCTGCACAGCTGCTGTAAATCAGTCTTTATGGGGGGGAGGGGCACAGTGCCCTGGGTTTTATTAAACTGCAGCTCCAATCCAGAGGACAATTTTTAGGGTGACGCCAACAAGGCCTGGGAGTTGGCAGACACTGTACACCCAGTACCAATAATAAAATTAAATGAATAAATGTCCCCAGGTTAGCCCCCTGTCCCCCGCGGTGAAGACTGCTGCCTGGGATGGGGCTGTGCTAATACAGGGAGGGGGTGGTCCCGGGCAAGAAGGGGGAGGGCCTCCACCTGGCAGAGGGCAGAAGCCAGCCTGGCAGCGCCCCTCTTCCGGCCGGCTCTCCAGAGTCCATCTTGCCTGTTTCTGCCCAGCTGTATTTTCTGTCCCTCTTCATCTGCTTCTCTCTCCCAACCTAGGGCCACCCTTATCTTGTCTCCTCTCTCCAGGGGCGCCTAGCCGGAGCCTCTCTCAGTCTGTTTTGCCCGCTCCGACCAGCACCCTCCCCCGCCCCCGCACACCCAGCCTCCAAACCCAGCGAAGCCACATCTGTCCTTAACCCAAAACCCTGCCAATTCAACCGCTCCCTCCGGCTTCGGCCGCCGCTGCTGCTGCTGGCGTCGGGAGAACCGGCCGAGGCGAGGCCACCGCCTGCGGGGTGGGGTGCGGGGAGGCTAGCGCCCCCTCCCGACCGCCCCCTCCACCCTCCCCGCCCGCCCCCCACCCCGTCATCGGTCTGTCTGCCCACAGGCAGGCGAGCTGCGCAAGGTCCGAGCGCAGCCCGTCCGACCCTCAGTCGCATCCGGCCTCGCACTCAGAGTCCCCCACCCGCTCCCAGACCCCCCAGCTGGGTCCCCTGCGCCTCCACCCCGCTCCAAGACTCCAAACTGCGCCGCGGGCACGCCTCTCATGCCCCGGCGCCGGGGTCCCCCTCCCGCGCTCTCCGCGTCCCCAGCTCTCCAACTGCGCGCTCCCCGAGCACCCTCTACGCCTCACCCGCGCACTGCCCGCGCCCCCGCGCCCCCACCCCGCGCGGGCACCCGCACTCCCGGCACCCTCCGCGCTCTGGTCCTCGGTTTCCCCGCTCCTGCGGCGCGGACTCCGCTGGCACAGAGGCGTCGCCGTGGGAACCGGGAGGGGGCACATGAAGAGCAATTAGCCCACGCACGGTTGGCAGCGATACCTTAATAAATAATAGTCCGAAAGGCATGTAGATAAATATTGGAGCGCATTACACGGGCAGGAGGCGCGGCACGGGCCGAGACCTGGTTCTGAGACGCCGGGAGATTGGCACGTGCCGGCGGTTGCCAGGGGTTCCCGCGCCCCAGGGACCTCCACCCTCGGCCAGGGGCTGAGCAGGGAGGAGGGGAGGGAGAGGCCCAGCGAAGGAGCCCAGGGGAGAGACAGACACTGAGAAAGACATCCAAAGCGACAGGGAGAGAGAAAAAGAGGGGGGAGGGGAGGAGGGAAAGGGAATACATTGACAGGAAGGGGAGTGAGGACGGAAGTAGGGGAGCTCGAGAGGCAGAATCTAGTGCCCCAAGGATATAGAAGTGAGAGCTCCCTCTCTCCTACTTGAATCCCTTTCTTCCCTTGGATTCTTCTCCTACCTCTGATTGCTCCCGTAACCCTGGGGGACCCTAGCCCTCAGACCCAGGGCCTCTTTCCTGTCTTCATTTGCTCACCAGAGGAGCGCATCCTATCTGGATGTGTTAACTGTCATCCGTGTGTGGCCTCCCACGTTCACACTCCAGCCAGGCCTGTCTCCTCTGAATCACTGACTAACCTACATCTCTTGGGTGTCCAGACCTTAACGTGCCTGCAACGGAACACCAGCCCTCCCCTCCGAAACCTGCTTTGCCCCCAGTCTTCCCCAGTTGGATAAGTGGCAGCTCCCTCCTTCCGGTGTTGAGACCCCAAACCTTGGAGCCCTTCCGGCTGCCTCTCTCTCACACCTCACATCCAGCCCATCAGAGAATCCTGTCCTCTCTCCCCTGAAAATGGGTCTGGAATCTTTCCATGCCTCCCAGCTCCCTGGCCGCCGTATTGGCCCAAACTCCCATTATTTCTCACCCGATTGTCGTAACAGCTTCTCCTCATTGGGCCCCCCCGACGCCCACAGTCTCTCTATGGACAGAATAGAGATTTAAAAAACCAAACCAAACCAGACAAAAAACAAATCGGATTCAGCCACTCCTCTGCTCAGATGTTTCATTCAGAGCAAAAGTCAACATCCTTAAAATGGCCCATGAGGCCCTGCGCCATCTACCCCCCACCCCCTGGTTCTGGCGCTGACCTCCTCCCCGACTTCTCTGCCCTCACTCTCTCTGCTCCAGCCATCCTGGCCTCTTCCCTATGCCTGGAACACCCCAAGCCTGCTCCTGCCTTAGGGCCTTTGCACTAGCTGTTCCCTCTTCCTGGAACATTCTTTCCCCGCATATCATCATAGTTTAGCCATCACCTTCAAGTCTTCAAGTCTTTAGCCTTCAAGTCTTTGCTCAAGTGTCCCGTCCTCCGTGAGGCCAACCATAGCCATTCTATTGAAATTGTGACTTTCTCTCCCCGCAACAAAGAAAACCTCATCCTCATCACTCTGCTTGATTCCTCCATGGCGCTCAACCCCTTCTAATATGCTATATAACTACCTTTCTGTTCTTTGCCTCTCTCTCTTTCCCCAGTAGAAAGTAAGCTCCATGAAAGCATGGATTTTGTCCTTTGCTCCCTCCCTCACTGCTGTATCTCCAGTACCTTGAATAGTGCCAGGTACCTAAAAGAGACTCAAAAATATTTGAAAGAAGGGGGACTTCCCTGGTGATGCAGCGGTTAAGAATCCACCTGCCAATGCAGGGGACGCGGGTTTGAGCCCTGGTCCGGGAAGATCCCACATGCCGTGGAGCAACTAAGCCCGTGAGCCACAACTACTGAGCCCATGAGCCACAACTACTGAAGCCCGCGTGCCTAGAGCCCGTGCTCCTCAACAAGAGAGGCCACCGCGATGAGAAGCCCGCGCACCGCAACGAAGAGTAGCCCCCGCTCGCCGCAACTAGAGGAAGCCCGCGTGCAGCAGCGAAGACCCAACGCAGCCGTAAATAAATAAATAAATTTATTTCTAAAAAATATTTGAAAGAAGGGAAGAAGGGAGGGTCGTTGGTTGGAGGGGAGGGAAGGAAGGGGAATAAAAGAGGAGAGAAAGAGAGTCCCAGGAGGAGGGAGCAGCATAGGCAAAGGGACGGCGGCCTGGGCAGGCATGCAGGGCGGGGAGTACTTGGAAGGAAGGCCCTGGGGCTGGGGCGTTTCAGCAACTTCCTCACCAGCCTGGTACCAAGGCTGAAGGATCACTGGTGGGGGATACGGCAGCCCCATCTCTGCCGAGCCCCCCAACCCCATGGCAGAGAGCAGCAGCTCCACCGGAGGCCCCAGCTGGGTGTTGGAACCCCAGGACTGCGGGTGGTACTGTATGGGGAGGCCCCAGTAACAGCCACAGTAACTACTGGTTGTATGCAATTAGGGATAATTATGCTTAATAAGTCCCAAAGTAATTACCATGCAGGCAGCTTGCTGCCTTGGACAACAGAGACCCCCCCACCCCACGGTGAGCAGGAACCGGGGGCTTGAGAAGGGGGAGGGTGGGCTTCATGGACTGGCAGAGGCGCCGGTCCGTTTCTCCAGCAGATGCCTGAATCCTCCCAGGGGCGCCCGCACCGGGGCCTGCTCCCCTCCAGGGATGAGGAGCTCGCCACCACACAGGCAGCTCCCTCGGTCACTGGAAGTCTGCACATACCATTTTGCATACACTTTTGGCTGTTCCTGGCTGTGCTGTGACCTCTTCACTTTCTCACTCAACATCTTAGCACGTGCAGAGACACCGAACTGAAGTGTCATTGTAAAACCACCGAAGTACATCTCGCCCCTGGCAGTCTTATTGACTCGCAACATCACTGAGGCAGCATTTCTCATTAGTCCCACTGCGCGAGTGAAGAAAGCCAGCCTCTTGGAGGCCAAGCCCCTAGCAGCGGTGAATAACAGAGGCAGAACTCATATTTCAGCCTGTCTGATGCCAAAAGCTCTGTCCCTAACACCTAAGCTTGACCTCTCCCCCCGGAGCCACACAGAGCCAACCCAATCCATCTTCCCAGAAACTAACCCACAGCACTTCGAGTCTTTTCCTTTTTGCTCCGCACAGAAGCAGTGGCTGGACTCTTGCACTGCGCCCAGGAGGCCATGTGACACAGCGAAAGGAAACTTGGTTCCTTCCGTTGGCTCTGGGGCCCCGCTAACTCTGTGGCCTGGAGCAAGTCACCCGACCTGTACGGGCCTCTGTTTTGCCAGCCGCGCAAAGCGGGGAGGGGCCCCCAATTCGTGACCTTTGGTTCTGCTCCCTAAGGTCAACCCTAAGGCCTGAGCAGGCCCAGGCCCGCACTAGCACGAGGCTTCCAGGCCTGGGGCCTGGGAACACTTAGCAACCTTCTCCACACGCGGGGGCAGTTTCCTTTCTTCCTCTGTCTGGAACTGCCCTTTAGAGGCACCTCAAGAAGATGCCTTAGAGGGGACAATGACAGACACTCTGCTCTGGACACACATCCCTGCCCTTCCGTGACCCCAAACATCTACCTTCAACTTCATTTTTAGATCCTGATCTCCAGAGGAAGGGGAGAGAAGTGGAAGTTTGCAGGACACCAAGAATATCATAATAAAATGCAAATAAATGCCCTCCTTAAGTTTGCAGCCATCATACGGGTAGAGATTCCTTTGTACGATTATAATAACTTATGGTGGCTTATAGGATGACACTTTGATGTCCATTTTCTCATGTCATCTCTACATCAACCCTATCGAAGCATGAATGGTGCTGTCCACATTTCAAACATTAGGCAACTGAGGCCCAGGAAGTAGGAGCAACTTGTCCAAGATCGCACAGCTAGCAAAAGGAGAACCAGCCTCTGAATCCAGATGTGACACCAAAGCCTGTGCTTGCGATCACTATTCTGTACCTCCTCACAGCCTCAAAGCCAGCTGCTCTGGAATCTGGAAATCAAATAAGAGAGTGATGCAGTCTGCAAGGGCCCAACCCACCCACTCCCGCAGCATTAGAGCCCAAGGGGGTTGTCAGAAGCTAGTGAAGCTCTCTGGCCCAATCCTGCTGGCATCTGTCTTGGTAGAATGTCCAGTGCGACTATTTCTCCACTGAGGATTTTCCTCAGGGTCTCAGAGGGAAAGAGAAGTATCTGAAAGAGTATATAAAAAATAAAGGCATCTCACTATGGCTGGAGCAGTTCAATGTGGGGACGGAGAGCACATGAACATAATTGAAACCACTCCAGCACCCTAAATCTCCAGGCCTGAAGGCAGAGGGAAAGAATGGAGTGGACTTCAGAGGACCACAAATATTGGATCAGGAGGGAATATGCACCCTCAAGCTCCCAGAGTAGAAAAAAAATTGCTACTACTATAAAAAAAAATCGAATTGCCAACCACCCATAAAATCTGTTCCATTAATATGAAGCACATAAAATGATTTGTTTTTCTGCCACAGTATGAAAATTACAAATTTATTAAGAGAAATCAGGGGCTTCCCTGGTGGCGCAGTGGTTGGGGGTCCGCCTGCCGATGTAGGGAACATGGGTTCATACCCCGGCCCGGGAGGATCCCACGTGCCGCGGAGCGGCTGGGCCCGTGAGCCATGGCCGCTGAGCCCGCGC
>NC_041216.1:19507584-19512618 GCF_002837175.3 Physeter macrocephalus
GTCCGGAGCCTGTGCTCCGCAACGGGAGAGGCCACGGCAGTGAGAGGCCCGTGTACCACAAAAAAAAAAAAAAAAAAAAGAAAGAAAAGAAAAATCAGAAAATAATATCACTGAAAAACAATGATCCATGGGAGAGGTGGGCTAGCGTTGGGATACGTAGATATTCCCCAAAGAAGTGGGGTCCCAAACCACACCTTGAAAGATTTTCAAATGTACAGAAACTGGGCAGTGACCCCAGGAGATTCTGATTCAACAAATGAGATGCAAGGCCTAGGAATCACCGTGATGATGTACTCTCCCCAAGAGATTTTGCAGCAGCCATTCCAGCCTGGTCAGGAGTTGGGGACCTCTGCCCAGGTACTAGCCATGTTTCAGCACCAGGGACAGGGACACACACGTTGGCTGTCTCAAAAGTGCCTGGTCACTCTGCCTGTAGGGGCGGGGGGAGGGAGTTTAGCTCTTTTACCTTTTTTGGTAGGGGAGAAAAGTGGGAACTTCTCACCTCATCACTCTCCCTGGTGGAGAGGAAAGCACACCTTCTTTACGGCCAATGTGGCTCAAGCCTTGCAGGGCGTGAAAAGCTAATGGAAGTGGGGCAGAGAGGATCACATCAGTCTCGAAGATGAGGGACACTCGCTCCTCCCCGCCAGAAAAGACCTCCTGCTTCTACTTGACAATGAGGGGAAAGGGAGGAGGGAAGTGGAGGAGTCGTGGGCTGGGAGTTCTGCGTATCAGTCTTAGGTCTCCCTCTAACTCACTGTACAGCCTTGGGCAAGCCACTTCTCTCTGGGCCTGACTATGACATTTCCTGAGCCCCGTGGCTGGTAGGGTAAAGCTGGGGGTTGACTTCAGATCTTTCTGATGACTCAGATAACCCTTTCTCTCTCTACCTCATTCACCATGGTCTGGAAACAGTGAGTAATCCCAAACCAGTATTTGTCAAACTACGACCTTCAAAAGTGGGCATGTCCTAAGAGACAGGTGTTCTGTGCTTACAGAGAAGGAAGGAGGAGTACTTTGAGATGTCCAAAGGTAAGCAAAGGCAAACAGATCTTTTTGCTGTAGGACTTCTGGGGCTTCTAATGTGCTATTGTGTGTTGATTATTTCCAAGATGATGGGGGAGAAGTGCTCAGTGTTTCTCAGACTTTCTCTCGTGGAACATCTATAGGAATAGCTAAGTCATTCAGCACTTATTACATGCCAGGCACTGCTCTAAGATCCTTCCTTGTTTGTTTTTTTTTCTTTTTAACATCTTTATTGGAGTATAATTGCTTTACAATGGTGTGTTAGTTTCTGCTTTACAACAAAGTGAATCAGTTACACATATACATATGTTCCCATATCTCTTCCCTCTTGCGTCTCCCTCCCTCCCACCCTCCCTATCCCACCCCTCTAGGTGGTCACAAAGCAAGGAGCTGATCTCCCTGTGCTATGCGGCTGCTTCCCACTAGCTAAGAGATCTTTCCATTTTAAGGCATTTTTTTCTTCACAACAACCTATGAAGCAGGTGTTATTATTGTTACCATTTTGCAGAAAGGGAAACTGAGGCACAGAGGGATCAAATACTTATCCAAGGTCACATGGCTAGTATGCTGCAGAGCAGGGATTTGTTAAGCTAGTCAGACAGGCTCCAAAGTCTGTGCTTTAACCACGTCCCACCTTGAGGACCTGGAGCTCATAGGCCACTGTGGGAAATGCATGTCTATTTAGCTTTGGAAATTTTAACAATAGATTTTCCTTTTCAATTTTGCTGTCTTTGGGCTGTGTTTCAATTCACTGAGCAAACAGTGGCAGGAGAAAGGAGAGGAGAGTGGCTGGAGGAAGGAGGGAAGGAGAAGAGAGGAGGTGAAAGAGAGAGAAAGAGGGCAATAGAGGAGAAAGAATGAGCACGAGAGAGAGAAGGAAGAAAGGAAAGGACGTAGGTGGATAAGGAGGGGAGAAAAGAGGGGAACAGAAAAAGACCTCCTCCCCTCGGCTCCTGTTCCTGGGGTCCTCCCCCCACTTCCTCCAAAGCCCCCACTTTTCCCCATCCTCCTCCATGAAAGCACCACCCTTCTCCACAGCCCAGATGAAGACCCCTCTCTGGGCAGTGCTCTGGAGGACACCTGGGGGGACAGGATCTGGAGCTGGTCCTGCCTGCAAGCCCCTCCATCTCCAGAGCCCCATTCTGGGCCTCGCCTGTCTCCAGTCACTTTTCTGTACAGTTTCCCCAGAGCAAACCAGCCTGCCTGCCACCCACCACCGCCAGGAACCGCTGCTCCCTTGCTGTCTCCCTGGATCTTCCAAAAGGGCCTGACATGGTTTCTCTCCAGCACCTCCTCCCTGCTTAGGTGGCTCAGTCGGCTCTAGGACTCAGCTGTGCCTCTCATCTTCCAGTCTTAAAAAAAACCCAAGGGCTTCCCTGGTGGTGCAGTGGTTGAGAGTCCGCCTGCCGGTGCAGGGGACACGGGTTCGTGCCCCGGTCCGGGAAGATCCCACATGCTGCGGAGCGGCTGGGCCCGTGAGCCATGGCCGCTGAGCCTGCGCCTCCGGAGCCTGTGCTCCACAACAGTGAGAGGCCCGCGTACCGGAAAAAACAAACAAACAAACAAAAAACCCAAAACACAGATCCTGCTTCTCTTCTCACTCGGGGCATCAGCACCAAATTGGAGCCTCACTGGTGACAGTCTCTGCTCAGGGCCCAGCCCTGGGGCTTCCCTGAGGGCATCAGGGTGATGTCATCTCAATGGCCTGAGACACCAGTGGACTCCAGCCCCATCCAGGTCAGCCCCCACGCCAGCCTCAGGCCTCTCACTGCCCAAGGCACCTCTGGGAGGAAATTCAGGGCCAATGTTGCCACGGTAACCATGGTACCAGCGCTTGGTACTCACTATGCTCAGCTTATAGAATTATATGACCTGGAATTTTTAAATGAGAAGTAGCTAACGTCATGGAAAGAGCAATGGACTGGGATTCAGGGGGCCCACTTCTGGCCGCAGCAAAGTCACTGTCAAGCAAAGTGACTCTGACAAGTTACCCGTCCCGGCTGGGACTCGGCTGCCCAGCCTGTCAAATGTACATCTATGTGAATGTGTGGGGGGGTGGGGTGGGATGATCCTCAAGATCTATAAGATTGGCGGACGCCTCCTGTAGCTGGGTGACTGCATGAAGTTCCCCTGTAGCAACATTCACCTACCAGCTCCTGGGAGAGGGTGAAAACACAGTCCAAAGAGTATTATCAAAAGCTCTGTTTCAGTTCTAATTCCCACAGCCAGAAATCAGAAACGTATTAGTCCAAGGAAGCCAACTTCCCTCACGAGTTGGTTTCTCTTAGAAAAAAACCACATCCCTGAAGCTGCCAGGAATCTTTGGTCTTCTTCCCATCTACCCATCCCTAAAAACAGCCCTTCCTTTGACTCAGTAATTCCCCTTCCAGAAATCTATGCTCAGAACATCACCTAAAGCATAGAAGAAAAGCTTGAACACAAAGAAATGCATCACTATGAGGCTTACATCAGGGAAAACTTAGAGTCCATCCAAGTGTCCAAATGTAAGGGAATGGCTAAGGAAGTTAGGGTACAAATCCCCAACCAGAATACTGTGACAGTCGTTAACAATTACCCTTACTGAGAGTTTTTACTCACACAGGAAATTGCTTATGCTTTAATGTTATGTAGAAGAAATAAGATGCCAACTGGTGTATGCTGTATGATTTTTTTTTAAGGGCATAGAAAAAACAAAAAAACTTGGTTTAGGGTAAATTTTATTTTATTTCTTGAATTCTACTTTCCAAATCTCTACAGCTAGTGTGTATTATTATATTCTAGAAAGATTAATAAACCATTTTTAACGTGTGCCTTGACAGGGAGGCAACAGGGTTTGACAGTTCTTGGTTCAAATCCTGACTCTGACATCCTCTAGCCATGGGCCTGACGATTTCCTTGACCTCTATGCTGTGGTTTCCTCCCATGGGGATGACACCTAGTGCGAAGATGGGATTAGACAAGACACCTAGAGCACCTAGCACGGGACCTGGCGCATAGTAGGCGCACAGTAAACAGAAGCAATTAGCCGGATTCTGTGTGGCTGTCATCTCAGACCCAGGCTGGCTGAGGCCTCAGCGGCCTTCCTGAATCTTGGCCTCTGCCTCTCAGCCTGTGGTCTTCACTCTCTCATGCTCTCCCAGGCCTGTCTCTGGCCCCATTTGGAGAGTCTGTGCCCTGTGTGCCCTGCCCCTGGCACAAGCCCATTCCAAGATACCAGCCATCCCAGATCCTGCTCAAGGAGCTGCCCTTAGGGTTCCCCCAGGATCTCCAGCTGGGTTCACACTCTCCCCCAACCCCTCCCCACTGCATGCCGGACCACTCCCCAGCCCCTTACAGCCTCATGGGCTGGGGTCTGCCCCCTGGCCAAGGATTCTTGGCCCCAGTTGCTCTAAAAGAAATTCCCCAGCCCTGGGGACTGTCCCTTTTCACAGCCTTTGCCACTTTCTTTGGGTCCTCTGGGGAAAACTCAGTCGGGCCTGGTCCGCCTCTGCACCCTTAGACAAGGGACAGGAGCATCTTTCAATGAATCAGCCGGTAGCAGCACCCCACCCACCAGGCCTGGTGACAGACCTGTTTTACCTCTAAAAATCCCACCAGTTTTGGGCACCTAAGAGGCAGGGAGAGATGGAGCAGGCAAGAGAATCATGAATATTTTGTGGGAGCCAGAGGCAACTGAAGACAGGCAACAGGAAGAGGCAGGGGAGAGGTGTCAGCGCTGCAGGGTGGGGAAGAAGGCGGCGCCTGAGGGACACGAGCCTGAAACCCATCCTCCCTCCGGGCCTTCTCTCCCTCTCATTTCTTCTTTATTCCTTCTGTTTTCTTCCCTCCTTTTCCTTGTCCTTCCTTCTCCTTTTCCTTCATTTTTTCTTTTTTCCCTCTTCCCTCTTTTCCTCCTCCTTTCTTTCCTTCATTCCTTCCTTTGCTCATTAATTCATTCCTTTTTGTTTTTGCTTTTGGTTTTTTTTGCGGTACACGGGCCTCTCACTGTTGCGGCCTCTCCCCTTGCGG
>NC_041216.1:19512739-19528011 GCF_002837175.3 Physeter macrocephalus
CGTGCAGGCTCAGCGGCCATGGCTCACGGGCCCAGCCGCTCCGCGGCACGTGGGATCTTCCCGGACCGGGGCACGAACCCGTGTCCCCTGCATCGGCAGGCGGACTCTCAACCACTGCGCCACCAGGGAAGCCCCCTTTTTTTTTTTATGCTTACTTTTTTAAAAATATTTATTTATTTATTTATTTTTGGTTGCGTTGGGTCTTTGTGGCTGCGCGTGGGCTTTCTCTAGTTGCGGCGAGCGGGGGCTTCTCTTCATTGCGGTGCACGGGCTTCTCACTGCTGTGGTTTCCCTTGTTGCGGAGCACGGGCTCTAGGCACGCGGGCTCAGTAGTTGTGTCTCGTGGGCTGTAGAGCGCAGGCTCAGTAGTTGTGGCGCACGGGCTTAGTTGCTCCGCGGCACGTGGGATCTTCCTGGACCAGGGATCGAACCTGTGTCCCCTGCATCGGCAGGCGGATTCTTAACCACTGCGCCACCAGGGAAGCCCCATTCCTATTTTTAATTCCTCCTCCATCTATTTGTTAGAGGGATATTCCTTTTGCTCCTGTTCTGTGCTGAGTCCTGTGTTGGGCACTGGGGACACGGATGAACAAAACACAGCCCAGGTCCTCAAGGACACTGACCCTTATAACCCCATCACCCCAGAGCACCGTGGGGGCCAGAGAAGCCCGGACTGATTTGTCTGGGGGAAGCTCCCCCGAGGAGGTGCTTGCCCTTCAGGAGGATGAGACCTTTGCCCAGCGGGCAAGGCAGGGCAAGGCATCCAGGCAGAGAACAGTGTGTGCAAAGGCACAGGGGAGGAACTGGCTGGGAGTGGCCCGAGGTGGGAGTGTGGCCAGATGGTGAGATGATGCCTCTCGCATGACTCACTGTGGGCCGGGCACTTCAATAAGCACTGTCTCTTGTACAATGGGGAAACTGAGGCTCAGAGAGTTATGTGACTTGCTTAACATCACACAGCCAGTGAATGGTAGAGCTGGGACTTGAATCCAGACTACGCAGCAGCCGTTTCCCCACAGCCCTGCCCTGGGCCTCCCAGAATCACAGAGTGGCCCAAGGTGGGAACTAAGAACAGGCAGGAAAATCATCACCACCAAAGGCCTGTAGGTGGCAGTGCTGAGTGCCACCAACTAGGAGCCTGCAACTTAACCCTGAGCCACCACCTCCCCATCTCTAAACGCAAATAATAACCTTCTCACTGCTGGCGTCTCCTCCTGGCTCAGCAAAGGAGCAGCCTGGGGTAAGGGAAAGACTGAGGGCTTTGGGGGCAGAATCCTGGGTCCGGGTCCCAGCTGCATGACCTCACCTCTCAGAATCTCAGTGTCCTCAGGTGTAGACTGCTGACAATAACATTCCCCTCAATACCTAATGGAAGTAGGGATTCCTGATATCTACATGAAATTACACAAATTAAGTACCAACTACTCCACCTGCATTCATTCATTCATTCATTCATTCATTTTATTTAGAAAATAGACACACAGTGTCTATGTGTGCCTGGCACTGAGCTAGACGTGGGGGTGGGGGTTGAATACCCCGGAGTCTAAAAAGTCCAAGGTCCCTGCTTTAATGGTCTGCACATGCTGGGGGTGTGGAGAGCAGAGTGACAAAAAATAAAACTGGGCGACGTAATGGCAAGTGACTGAGACAGGGTGATCATGCCAGCCTTCTCTGAAGAGACAAATGGCAAGAAGAGTCAGCCACGCAAAGACCTGGAGAGACATTCTGCAGAGGGGACAGCATGTGCAAAGGCCCTGAGGAGGCGATGGGCTCGGTGTCTAGGAGGCTGGTAAGGCTGAAGACAGGGAGTGGTGGGGAAAGTGGCAGGGCTGAGGTTGGAATGGTGAGTATGGCCAGGTCAGGATGGGGTCCTAGAATGTCTGTAGAAGGAGTTTGACACATAGCAGGAGCTCAATATTAATAGCTAAAGGTATGATCTCTGGTCCCATGCCCTCATTTAGTCGCTGGGGAGACTGAGATTGACCCATCAGCCTCACCCTTTGCCTGTAAGAGGCCAGCTCTGGCTTGGATGACTGCCAGTTTATCTGCTAATGGCCTAGTGGCCTGTCCCGATACAGAGGGCCTCAGGGGCCACTACACATCAGGTCTTGAGTTCTGAATAAAATAAAGTGGAGCCCAGGGGTGACCACCTTTTCTGACCACCTCCAGCCTCACCTGTTTCACGTGCTTTAACACTGTAGAGGGATGGAAACCAGGAATAGGTGGCCCTTGAGTCCAGGTGAGCCCTTGAGAGTGGCCAGGCCATCCCAATGAGGCAGGGAGTTAATCCTGAATTGATTGAGGTCTGGGAAGCTACAGGGAAGGGATCCTTTCCCAGCAGCTGCAGCGCTGAACCCCAGGTGGCAGCAAGAGAGTTGGGGGGGGAGTAGGTTTCCCACTACCACCCTCAACACCTGTGAGATGTGCTCAGGTTTTCTGGTGACCCCATCAGAGCCCCTCCAAGAATGGCTGGGGAATCGTTGCCTGGCTGTCAGATGCCCAGAACTGCCGTTCCTCAGGATGACCTTCCCAGAACTACTCCATCCCTGTTTGGTGCGTTCTCTTTCCCTCGCAGTCTCTGTCTCTCTGATCTCTCCCTCTTTCTCCCCTCACTCCTCATCTCCATCCTCAAACTCTCTCCACCGCCTCTCTTATTTCACTTTGCTCCCTTGTCTCTACCCCCCTCTCTTGTCCCTCTTTTCTGAGTTGACCAGTTGCTGGTTGGTTGACTGATTGATTGGTTTCTCTCTCTCTCCTGGTTCCCAGCAGACTTCCAGGGAGTCTGTAAGGATGCATGAAACTCAAGGTCAGCAATGATCCAGTCCACATTCTCGGGTGGTCAGCTGGTCAGGCTCTGTCTGGGAACGGACATCTGCATCACCAAAGGGAGAGAGGCCTGCTGGTCATTGGAAGACCCTCTCCCAAGAGTGTTTCTCTCCATGGTGTTGTAGATTAAGACTGCAGTGGGAGGCTGTGAGTTCGAGGTGTGTCCGCCAGCAAGTGTCTGCAGGGTAGCAGCCCCCTCTGTGCCGCCCAATACGAGCCGAACTATTGGCTTCCAGGGGTACCCAAGGGGCAGCCAGGCTGAATCACCTGGGGAACTTGTTGAAAACACAGATCCTAAGGCCCAACCAAGAATTACAAAACTGGAGTTTTCGGGGCTGTAGCCCCAGCATTTGTATTTTTAACAAGATCGCTGGGGATTTTGATGGACGTGGGAACTGAGGAAGCCAAGTAGGGCGGGGGCTGGAGCGAGGGGAGTTCTCGCCCTCTTTATTCAATCATTCACCATCTCCCCCTATGTGCCAGGCAGTGTGCTCAAAGCTGGGTATTCATGGGTGAAGAAAACAGACACAGCGCATGCCCTGTGGACTTCATTCTACCAGGATCCTGACCCAAATCCTAATGTTCCTACTGTACCCCAAGCAGTCTGGTCCTGCCCTTCTCTCCCCTGCCCTCCTGCAACTCACCCCCTCGTGCCAGCTGCACGGGACCTCATCGGGCTCCTGGAATATGATCTGCACCCTTCAGACCACCAGGCACTTTCCATGCAGCTCTGTTCCATCTGCCTCCCCATCTTTGCCTTGTTAAACCCACTCATCAGCCAGAAACATTGGGAGTAAAATGGCTAAGATGCTGGATTCCAAAGCCAGAGGGCCTGGGCTCAAATCCCTACCCTGCTACTTACTAACTGTGTATATTGGACCACTTCCTCCTTCTTTCTGTGCCTCTGTTTCCCAATCCGTAAAATAATGATAATCATCATTTCCTCAAGGAAGACCCAAATCCCCTAACAACTCCTAGCTCCCTGTTTCATGTTTTCTTAGCCGTCTCTGCTTTGTGGGGGGTAGAGCTTAAAACTGTTTGTCATTTCTTTCCATTCATGACAATTGGGGTCGTGTCTGTCTTCCCCACGGGCAAAGACCATTTCTACTTAGTCCTCGCCGCTGGACCCCATTCCCAGCACAAAGCCTGATGCTTCCTGGGATGTCAAAAAATATTTGCTGTCTGAGCAAATGAAGGGACCAGATGTGACCCTCTTCAAGCCGGGCAATCTTACCTCCTCCAAGTCAACCTCAGCACGAGTCACTGTCAAAGAAACACGCGTCTTAGACCCAGAAATCGTCCCAAGGCCACTTGAAGGATGGACTGTAGTGTCTTGAGAGAATGACAAAGAGCGGGGGTTGGGGGCTTGCGGGGAGTGGGCAGGGGGTGAACATGTTAATCACTCGGACCTAACACCTTTAAATCCCTTCAACACCCCCTCTGGCCGGCTGCAGCCTCTCGGGAGAAGGGGCCAGGCTGCTACTCCAGGAAGGAAGCCCGGACTGAAGTGCTGCTTGCCTGTTTTTCGGGCGAGGCATCTGGAAACCACACCATGAGCTCTGGAACCTTCCTCCTCCAAGGGAAGGATTCCATGGCCAGCCGCGGGGAATATGAACCCCTGAAGGACTGGTGGACGAAGAGCCCTCAGCTCTCTTCTTCCAGGCCCAACCAGCATGTCCTGAGGTCCCCTTGGAAGGGACTGAGGGAGGAGCCCCTCCCTCACCCCTGACTGCATAAACCAGCAGATGAGGAAAGACAGTCTAATGTGGGTACTTCCCCTTTCATACTTGATGAACTTGGAGTCCATACAGTCCTCACGGAATGTTGGAGCTGTCAGGGAACTTAACAGAAAAAGACATTTACTCTGAGCCTTCAGTAAGTCCCTTCCCTTCTCAGAGTTTGTTTTCTCCAGCTACAAGAGGGCTGCTAGACTCCCTTCCAGCTGGAAACCAAGATGGTCCTGGTAAACCTAGAGCAGCAAGAGGAATTGGCCCAGGGCTTCGACACGTGGAGTTAGAGGGACAGCGAAGACTTCCTTCAGGTTGGCCATCCTCCTGGGGCAGTCATAAAGACCACTAGGCTCTTAAGTGACCAAAAAGCCTAGGACGGTTTCTATCAAAACACATGTAGTAGAGTGGTGCCTCTAGGTACGGGTCTTAACCACAGAGGATCTTTCTTTCCCATGGCCGTCAGAGTAATTTGCCTTTGTTCTCTAAGACACGCCTTTAGGCTGCTTTGTATTAATTATGTGTCCAGTCTCCCTCAGAGAGCTGTAAAGATCCCCCATGATCAGGAAGCACACTTACTTTTGTGTCCCTGGTAATAAGCAACACTGTATCCTGTGTGCCGACGGACACTCACTAAATGTCTGCTGGCTTGAGATTTTTTAAAAAATCAGTTTTGTAACTGCTGGCTGTGTGCTATCAGGCAAGTTTCTTAACCTCTCTGAGTTCAGTTTTCTTATTTGTAATATGAGAATTAAAAATGTATCTGCCTGCAGGGTCCTTTTGAGATTAAATAAAATTCTGCACATAAGGTGCTTAGCTCTACGTCTATCACAGATAAAGCTCTCAATAAATGTTGATAATTAATAGTATTAGTAATTGTGGTAGTGATGATGGTGGTGATGGTGACAATGATGGTGGCAATAGTGATAATGGTGGTGGTGATAGCAGCTGTGTGGATGGCAGTGGTGATCATGGTGGCAAAATTGGTGGTAAAGATGGTGTGGTGGTAGTGGTGATGGTGGTGATGGTGGCCCTGTTGGTGGTGGTGGTGGAGGTGGTGGTGATGGTAGTGATGGTGGTGGTGATGGTGGTGATGCTGATGGTGGTGGTGGTGGTGATGGTGGCCATGTTGGTGGTGATGGTGGTGGTGCTGATGGTGGTGTTGGTGGTGTTAGTGGCCATGTTGGTGGTGGTGATGGTGGTGATGGTGGCCATGTTGGTGGTGGTGATGGTGGTGATGGTGGCCATGTTGGTGATGGTGGTGATGTTGGTGGTGGTGGAGGTGGTGATGGTGGTGGTGCTGATGGTGGTGGTGGTGGTGATGGTGGTGGTGCTGATGGTGGCCATGTTGATGATGGTGGTGATGGTGCCCATGTTGGTGATGGTGGTGATGGTGGTGGTGGTGGTGGTGGTGATGGCGGTGGTGGTGGTGGTGCTGATGGTGGTGGTGATGGTGATGGCGGTGGTGGTGGTGGTGCTGATGGTGGTGGTGATGGTGGTGGTGCTGATGGTGGTGGTGCTGATTGGTGGTGGTGGTGGTGGTGATGGTGATAGTAATGGTAGTAATGGTTGTGGTACTGGTGTCAGTGATGAAGACAACGATAATATGATGGTGATGCCAGCGGTGATGGTGGTGGTGATGATGGTGGTGGTGGTGGAGTGATGCTGATGGTGAAGGTGGGGATGGTGGTGATGGAGGTGATGGTGGTGGTGATGATGTTGGTGATGAAGATGGTGGTGATGGTGCCCATGTTGGTGATGGTGGTGATGGTGGTGGTGGTGGTGGTGGTGATGGCGGTGGTGGTGGTGGTGCTGATGGTGGTGGTGATGGTGATGGCGGTGGTGGTGGTGGTGCTGATGGTGGTGGTGATGGTGGTGGTGCTGATGGTGGTGGTGCTGATTGGTGGTGGTGGTGGTGGTGATGGTGATAGTAATGGTAGTAATGGTTGTGGTACTGGTGTCAGTGATGAAGACAACGATAATATGATGGTGATGCCAGCCTTGCCTAGGCCAGCTCAGGTTAACCCAGAATCAGTTCCCCCACTGGCCCCCGAGTCCAGCCAATATTTGGCAAAGCAGGCACTTGGAACCCTGACAAGGCCTTTTGGCTTCAAGCACTGCCACCGAGGCGGAAGCAGAAAGCATACACCCCCAGTCAATATGAGGTTATGCCATTTCATATGGCATGTTCTGCCAACAGAAGGGGAATGTAATAATTTTGAAAGGGATATTTGTGCACTTGAGATGCTGAACAGCCACTTAATACAGTGCTCAGCAGGGAAGGTGAGACATGTGGGCAATAAGAAATCTGCATCCATTACACCCAAGAGGACGGGTGCTGCATGTGTGGATCAGAGGCTGGATTCCATTTGTCTGGGAAAGGGCTGATTAGGAAATGAAGCACAGACCTTTCCTGAGCTCCTCCTGTGTGTAGGCTGGGCTTTGTGAAGGGTACGACTGAGCATGAAACCCAACTGTTACCTTAAAAAGCCAGATGCAGGGAAGGGAAGCAAGATATATAGAAAAAAGACACTAGCATCTGTCCATTCATTCAACAAATGTCCACTGAACACCTAATATGTATCAGGCCTGTGGTAGGCCCTGGGAATACTGAAAAAAAAGGCTCTGTCCTTCAAGAAGCTCCCAGCCTGTTGGAACTTACAGACAAGTAAATAAATTTATAAATTTATTTACAGACAAGTAAATAAATACAAAAAGTGAGCCCCGAGCTATACAATGACCATCTCTCACTGAGGGCTCACATGTGCCTAGCACTGGGCTAAGAATCTTACTTTCATCATCTCATTAATCTTCCCACGAGCCTGTGAAGCGAGGACCATTATGATCCCCATTTTACAGAGGAGCAGACTGGGATGCCCCAGGGCTTAAGCAACTTGCCCTAAGTCACAGAGCTCCTAAGTGGAGGAGTCAGGATTTGAACTTGGCCTTGGGCTTTTAGGTGCCATCCTGGCCCAGGAGAGGGAGGATCTCAGCTCGGCCCGGAGGATCAGGAAGGGTTCACAGGAGACGCCTGAGCTGGGTCATGAAGGATGAGCAGGAGTGTGCCAGGAGCTGGGAAGTGGCGGGCAGGGCTTGGGCAGAACCAGGCATTCTCCTTTAGAACCAGGCATTCTAAAGGAGTCACAGCGGGACCACTGTGTGGAGGTGAGAGAGCACGGGGCATTCCCAGGGGACAGTGAGACGAGCAAGGGTGCTGAGGTGGAAAGTTCCTGCAGGTGAAGGGGGAGTGAGACCACTAAGTGAGGGCTGAGATCCCCGTGCTGACTACTGGACTGAGAGCAGAACAACCGAGAACCTAAAGCAGCCACAGCTGAGCTCTGGGCTCCTGCTTGGCAGTGCCTGCACAAAGTGTGACTCCTTACCGTCCTGGCACCTGGTCCTCAAGAAAGCCAAATCCCTCCTGGGCTTCAGAGTAAAACTGCACTTTCATATACTGCTGATGTGGTGGAAAGAGCACGAGCTTGGGATAGAATTCTACCTCCAACCCATACTCCCTCTGCAATTTGGGGTAGGTTATCTAACCTCTCTGAGCCTCAGTTTTCTCATCTGTAAAATGGGCTACCTTGCTTTTGTGAGACTAGTATGATACTAATAAAACGAAAAAAAAAAAAAAAAACTAGCCTAAGTTCTGGCATTCAGTAGATGTTCCTAAATAACAGATCCTCTTTTCCTCTCCCTTCCCTTTGCTTGCCTTCTGGGGGAAACCACATAGCCTCAATTTTCTGATATTGTCCTGATTTCAAATATTCTGTCCCCTCATCCTCACAAACCATCAAAAGATCCCAGAAATTGTAAAGTTTTTGCATCTAAATCATGTCCTTCACAATGTATACTCTCCTGGAACTAGCCTGGAATTCCTTTTCGGGTGCTGACTTAGGGTTCAGAAGATACCATCCCCATATAGGGAAGATGCATGTTTAATACACATAATGTGGGAAGATGCTTATCACATTCCCCAGTGTTCTGCCTACCCTGGGATTAGAAATAAGCCCAAAGTACTGATCTAAAGACAGATGAACACTTATCTGGTGGCACAGTGGTTAAGAATCTGCCTGCCAATGCAGGGGACACGGGTTCGAGCCCTGGTCTGGGAAGATCCCACATGCCGAGGAGCAACTAAGCTAAGCCCGCGTGCCACAACTACTGAGCCTGCGCTCTAGAGCCTGCGAGTCACAACTACTGAGCCCACATGCCACAACTACTGAAGCCTGTGCGCCTAGAGCCCGTGCTCCACAACAAGAGAAGCCACCACAACAAGAGAAGCCACGGCAACAAAGAGTAGCCCCCGCTTTCCACAACCAGAGAAAGCCCGCATGCAGCAACGAAGACCAAACGCAGCCAAAAATAAATTAATTAAATAAATAAATTTATTTTTTAAAAAAAGACACATGAGGTTGGTTGCTTCTGGAAGGTACTAGATACAGAGGGGCTCCTGAGGGTCCCTCCTCCTAGGGGTGGGGGCTGGAAGGGCACAAAACCCCCATCCATCTCTTCCCTGAGCTCCAGACCCTCTGCCCAACTGCCACTAGGCTGCCTCAAAGGCAATGCAAACTCAACATGATCATGACTCAATTCCTGCTCGTCATCCCCAAACCTGGTCTTCCTCTTTAGTCAATGGCTCAAAGACTGTTTAGAAATCTAGAGGTCATTGTCAACAGCCCCCCTCCCACCCTGGTCCCCTATACCCCAACCATCACCAAGCCTTGCCTGATGATCTCACAGCTTCTTCCCCTTCTCTCCATCCCCACCTTCATGACCTAATCCCCGCCCTTGCTTCCTCTCACCTGGACAATCCCACAGTCTTCTGACTGGTGTTCTTCCTTTCACTCCACCTATTCTTCACAACATAGTCCAGGCCATCTTTGTAAAATGCAAACCTGATTATATCACTGCCTTGCTTAATGCCTTCTATTGTTCTTAGAATGAAGGCATCATTGCTTTAAAGACAACCTTCCCTAATGGGTCAGAAAGGCCCTGCAGGGTTGGCCCCACCTTTCTGTCTGTTTTTCCTTCACACCCCTCTCACTCAGACGCAGCGCCTTCTTCTCCCTTCTGCACACTCACTCTGCTCCTTCCCACCCCAGGGCCTTTGCACATGCCTTTTCTTCTCCCTGAAAAGTTCTTCTAGCCCCTCTTTACCTAAATAACATCTTACACTTAACAGCTCAGCTGAAGGACTCTTCCTCCAAGAAGTCTTCTGTGACTTTCCAGACTAATTCTGGCCTACCATAAAGCACCGCGTGTCTCTATAATGTATAGCACTTATCACAGTTGCAATTGTACATTGATTTGTGGGGTCATTTGACTAATGCCACTCTCCCTGAATCTCCCCAAAGGTAGGGATCATGGCTGGTTTTGTTCATTTCAGAAGAGAGAGCATTGGTACATCGTAAGCACACAATGAGTAGAATCAAATGAATGAATGAATGAACGAATGACATGATACTTCTTCAGGGACACCCCCCCCCACTTCTCTATCTTCTGTAAACCAAAGGCAGGTGGAGACATTGAGAGGAAAAGTGACTTGTGACACACAGCAACTAGGTAGCTGAACCAGAAGGAGAACCCAGGCTCCCTGACTGGGACACCCTCCTGCCTGCTGACTTGGGGTCCAAGCACCACAGTGGGGGAGGGATGCAGGAAGGGATGCCCTAGAGGAGGCTCGAGGGCCAAAGGAAGGAAGAATTATAGGCCTGGTCTCTGTGCACCTGAGCTCTATCTAGTTCAGACTGCAAGTACCCTAGCGAGAAAAATATGTTTTCTCCTGTTATGCCGGGCCCTGCTTTCACCACATGCAAATGTATGCAAATTATGTGCAAACACAGTCTCCGGCTTGGAAGAAAGAAACCAAAGACCTGGTACCCGGGGAGCCATCTGAGACTAGACCAAGCTGGCAGGCCCTTCTGGCCATAAAGTTCGGACGCAACCCTACTGGCTACACAACAAAAGGGGTTGGGGGGTATTTGCAGGTGAGAACTTCTCCCCCCAAATAATCCCCCATCCTCCTACCCTCCCAAAACACAGATCACCAACCCCAGGGGACTTGGGTGCCATGAACTTTGGGCTCTTTTTCCAGGGGTGAGGTCCCCCCACCCATCCTTGGCACAGCTGTAAGAAGGGTCTGCTCTGAAGAGACCACCCACAGCTCCCACAGAAAATTCTCAGTTGGTAGGCAGTGGCTCCTCTCGGCCTCACTCAAGCATACTCAAAAAGAGCTTCCATGGCCCACCTTCAGAGAGAGAACTTGTAGGTCCAGAAGGGCCCTCACTTTTTGCTTAGCTGACCCACTCCTGTCCCTACTTGAGACTCAGCTCAGGGATGTCCTGTGAAGATGACCACTTAGTCCCCTCACTGTCCCCCCTCTGCACAGCCCTCCACCCTCCTTGGATCTCCCATAGCCCCCGGAGGCCCTCCAGCAGAGCCTGGCCCCCTGGGGAAGATTCCTCTGTGGGGATCTGTCTCTCCCACTGTGCCGGAAAGCCTTGGGAGCACACGACCAAAAGAGGGGACTGGTTTGGTAAGTGAACGAATGCATGAATGAATGAATGACTGTGAGTGATAGGGGAGGAAAAAATAAATGGAGCATCAATGATCTCTTAAGGAAAATCCCAGAAGGTCTGAGAGAGCCAGTGAGGCAGCAGACAGTACAGTGTAGGCTGGGTGGATCTGGCCTCCTGCCTGCGGGTGCCCCAGAGGCCAGGCCCTGCCTTGGCTGACATTTTCCATGGCTTCTGATCCTCCTACCCTACCCCCCACCCCGCCTCCAGCATCAGCCTAATCAATGTCAGCACCCTCTTTCGTCCAGAAACTGAGCTGTTCCTTGAAATCTCACAGCCATGATTAGATCTATGGCAGCTTCCTAAGCAGCTCAGTGGTTCCCATGGCAACCCAACTGGTATCCGACTGGCAGTGAGCCAGCTGGAGGCAAGGGAGGGAGGAGGGGGAGACAGGTGTGGAGCTGCTGCCTGAGGCACAGAGACAACTGAAGGAGGGCGATTCAGAGAGGATGGAGGAATCAGGAGAGCCCTGGGAAGAGGGAAAAGCCTGGAATTCTGGGGAGCCTGGGGCAAGTGGGCGTGAGCTGGGGAGAGGTCAGATGGAGGTGGTTAAAGGAGGCTGGGGAGATTTGATGAAGCTGAGGGAGATGGGGAGACGGAGAGACTGGTAGATTTGGGGAGATGAGGAGATGCTGAGAACTTGAAACGGGAGACGGGGGAAGGCTGGGAGTGGAGCGAGGGATGGGCAAGATCAGGGAGAACCCTGGGGGTGATGGCGGAAGGCAGAGAGAGCCTGGTCAGGCAGGGAACAGAAGCAGGAAGCAGAGGCGCGCTAGCCGGGGAGGCTAAGGCAGAAAATGGCCTCTGGCCTGCCGCTCACCTCCAATGAGGAAGGAAGAAGATGGGCACAACCACTGTCCATCCTCGGCCTCTGACCTCAGCCCATCTCCAGGCTTGGGGCCTTGGCACTGCCAACGAGGGGGCCCAGCAGCAGCTACAGAGGGGGCCTGGCAGAGGGAAGCTCTGCTTGACTCTGAGAGGCCAAGGGGCCTCGTCAGAAAATCCCCACGTGGCTACCGTGCCCAGCCCCGGGGTGAAGCTGACCAACACATCACTCTATCTCTGGAAGCTCCGCCGCCCCTCGCAGGCCAATGGTGTCCCCGGCAAAGAAATGCGACTGTTAACCGAACCCAAGTCCGTGTGCCTGATGCACCGTGAGGCCCAACGATCCAGAAACATCGGAGTTTGGAGCAGAGGAAGGTTTACTGCAGGGCCCAGAGCTGTAACAGGGGCGCGGGGCGGGAGCGCAGCCCTCAGAGGTCCCGCTCGGCCAGCAGTCAGCGTTGCGGTGATCTGGTCCCGGAGGCGGCAGTCACCCTAGGTCGCAGCCCACGGGACCCGGCCCCCGTTTGCGCAGCCTGAGGAGCCTGAGGGCCGGCTGGGTCCTGGGCTCCGGGCTTCCTCAGTGATGACAGCTGGTCAGGGTCTGGGGACCTGGCCCAGAGGGCGCCGTTAGCTGAGATCTGCCTCTTCAGCTGGGCCTAGGCCCTGGGGCACCCAGACCAGGCTCTGGCCGAACACTTCTGGGCAGGGTAACTGGCCCGCGCCCGGACCCCAGCCTCTCAGCCAGGGCCTGGACCTCGGAGAGCGAAAGTCAATCCTTGGGACCTTGAACAAGTGAACTGAGGGGTAATGATGTCCCTTTGCTTGTGGGATTTGTTAATTGTTAAAAGTGGCAAGGAGGCATGGAGCCAGAATTTAATGCCTCCCCTTCCCTCTCGTATAATTCTCAAGGCTATACCTTTAAGAGTATTACACCTTTGGATGAAAAGTTGCAGAACAGAGAATAACATTTGTTTTGATGGAGGTTTTACCCTGATCTGACCTACCTGGATAGCTGCAAGAACAGAGGATGTGACACCAAGAAGTCTGCAACAACTAACCACGCCCCTCCCTCACCTTTCCTATAAAAGGGCTTTGCTGAAAGCCTTCGAGGAGTTCGGGGCTTTAAGGCGTGAGCCACCCGTCTCCTTGCATGGCCCTGCACTAAACCTCTCTCTGCTCCAAATGCCAACATTTCTGTATTGTTTGGCCTCACCGTGCATTGGGCACACGGACCTGCGTTTGGTAACACGATGGCAGCTTTAACACACAGGGTCGGCCTTCAGCTGCCTGCCAGAGAGCATGGAAGATTGAGGGCCGGGAGTTGATGCCTGGAGTCACCTTGTTGGGACAGGACAGCCAGGAAGAGGGGCCACACTGGGGGTCAGGTATTTGAGCATTGCCCTAACTCACTGTCTGGCCTCGAACTCACTTTTTTGTAAAATATTTGGGTCAGATTAGGCACTTGGCAGGAGTCCTTCACGTGTGAGTGACAGGAGCCTAAATCCAAGTGGCTAAAGCCAAAATGAAATGTATTTGCTCATGAAATTGAAAAGTCCAGTGGCTTTAGGCATGGACTGGGTGCTCCCAAAATGTCCTCTCCCCTTTTGCTTTCTTCTTTGCTGTTTTATTCCCAGGTGGGCTCTCCCTCTGAGGTGGTGTGCTGTCACCAGCAGCTCCAGGCTTGTATCCTATCTCAGCAGAAAGAGACTTTTTTTTTTTTTTTTTTTTTTGCGTTACGCGGGCCTCTCACTGTTGTGGTCTCTCCCGTTGCGGAGCACAGGCTCCGGACGCGCAGGCCCAGCGGCCATGGCTCACGGGCCCAGCCGCTCCGCGGCACGTGGGATCTTCCCGGACCGGGGCACGAACCCGTGTCCCCTGCATCGGCAGGCGGACTCTCAACCACTGCGCCACCAGGGAAGCCCTAGAAAGAGACTTTTTTCCTAATGGTGTCAGCAAAAGTCTCCGGGCTGATGCTCACTGGGCAGAACTGAGTCCCATCATAATCATGCTGTTCCTGAGCAAAGACAGTGACAGTAAACCCTCCAGCAACAAGTAACCAGCCAGGGTCCACTCTAGGCCCTTTGTATGTATTAAGCTATTTAGACCTTAAAAATGTCAGGACTACTATTTCCATTTCACAGATGAGGAGACTGAGGCACAGAAACTTATGTAACTTTTCCATAGCTGAGAGTGGCAGAGCTGGAATTCTAGCCCCCACCCAGGCAGTTTGGCTTCAAGGTCCAAATTCTTAAGTGCACAAGGGTCACCTGGAGGGCTTGTGAAAGCAGATTCCTGATTCAGGGGGTTTGGGCTGGGTCTCGGGAATGTGATGCTGCCATCTGCAGACCACACTTTCAATAACACAGAACTATACTCAGCTGCTTCTCAGGAGCTCCTTGGTTCAGCTGCTTGAACCAATCACAGTGACTCTCACTACCACACCTGGGTTCCATGTCCAACCCAGGTGTGGGGGAGGTAGGGACCAATGACAAAGCCACATGGGCCAAAAATGAGGGAGGGCAGCATAAAGGAAGAAAATAGGCTCTGTATTCACAAGAAGAGATGCTTGGGCAACTTAGTACCCTCCTTGTACCTCAATTTCCCTATCCGTGATTTGGGGATATTAATAGTACCTGCCACATAGGATTGTTGTGAGGACTAAATTAGTTGATATTTACAAAGCACTTAGAATCATGCCTGGAACATAGTGAGCACCCAATACAAATTAGATACACATGTAATGTACATTAGCACAAACACACAAGCATATGATGATACTTGTGAACAAGAACGCAAAAGCACCCAGACACACACTTGCAAACACACATGTGAGGATGCAAACATTTGCAGGACACACACAATACAGCTTCAAGCGCATAGGCTCATGCAAAATCTCAAGGACACACATTAAGAACACGTGTGAACACACAAACGGACACATGCTCAAAGACCTTTGCACACATGGTAAGTCGGCCCCTGGCTTGGTTCTCATGGATCCTCTCTGAGTTCACTGCTGCTGGCTACTCCCCCAAGTAAGATCTCCTTGATGGGTCTCAGATGGAGGAGGCAGGTGGGGACAGGGCAACATCACAGCTAAGAGCCAGACATTGAAATCAATCAGAATTAGGTTTGTGGTCTTCTCCACCAATTACTAGCAGGGTGACCTTGAGTGAGTTGCTTAACCTCTCAGAGACTGTTTCCACCTTCATAAAATGGAGACAGCAAAGTACCTACTTCTTTTTTTTTTTTTTTTTTTTTTTTTTTGCGGTACGCGGGCCTCTCACTGTTGTGGCCTCTCCCGTTGCGGAGCACAGGC
>NC_041216.1:19528462-19579368 GCF_002837175.3 Physeter macrocephalus
GCTCAGCGGCCATGGCTCACGGGCCCAGCCGCTCCGCGGCATGTGGGATCTTCCCGGACCGGGGCACGAACCCGTGTCCCCTGCATCGGCAGGCGGATTCTCAACCACTGCGCCACCAGGGAAGCCCAAAGTACCTATTTCTAAGAATTGTAGTAAAATTAAGATTCTGGGCTATATAAAGTGTTCAGTGAGAGTTGGCTATGATTGTTGTTTTATCGTAATAATCATTAGTTTCTGGATTTGGCCTCCAGATGTGGGGAGGAATCAATGCAGATTTGGACAAATAGCCAGGACTGGGTCAACCCTTGAAGCCACAGCAGAACCAGGTTCTCCTTCCTGCCATTTGCGGCTGAGTTACTGAATTACTCTACCTACCAGAGCTGCAGTACACCCAGTGGGGCTGAGAGCCATTGTCAGCTTTCCCCAAGCACTCAGTTCCTCCTCCTGCAGCTACAAGTGGTGGGTGGTAGGTGGTGTTTAGAAACTGCAACACTATATAACTTTTATTCAGTGATTTGTGTAAACATACAGGATCTGTATTGGGTGTGGACAGACTTGATTTGCACTGCAGAGTGGGCTTCTCAGTGGAGCAGCAACAGGGAGGCTGGCCTGCTGGGTCTGCCTGAAGTCACCATGACTGCTTCACACTCAAGGACAAGAGGGTGTTAGGGCCAAGACAGTATCCAAGACGGCTCTCCAAAGTTCTCCATGGCCAGGCCCCAGCTCGTGCTGACCCCTCTTGCCACCCTCTTCCACCCTCCCTGGAAGTGTAGCCAAGTGGTTAAGAATGTGGCCTTTGGAGCCAAACAAACCTGGACTCAATCTCAGCTCCACCACCCTCTCCCTTTGTGGCCTCGGGTGAGTCACAGCAGCTGCTGGGGCCTCAATTCCTCCTCTGTTAAGCAGAGCAAATAAAAGAGCCTACCTTCTGGGGTGGAGACCTCAGAGAACCTATATATTGGCATGTAACATGCTCAATAAACAGCCCTTAAAAATTTCCACTGGGGGGCTTCCCTGGTGGCGCAGTGGTTGAGAGTCCGCCTGCCGATGCAGGGGACACGGGTTCGTGCTCCGGTCCGGGAAGATGCCACATGCCACGGAGCGGCTAGACCTGTGAGCCATGGCCACTGGGCCTGCACGTCCGTAGCCTGTGCTCTGCAACGGGAGAGACCACAACAGTGAGAGGCCCGCGTACCGCAAAAAAAAAAAAAAAAAAAAAAAAAAATTTCCACTGGGACTTCCCTGGTGGTCCAGTGGTTAAGACTCTGCACTTTTACTGCAAGGGGCATGGGTTCGATCCCTGGTTGGGGAACTAAGATCCTGCATGCTGCGTGGCTTGGCAAAAAAATAAAAATAAAAAAAATATTTTTTCCACCAATTTTGACTCTTCAATAGGTACTGCCCTCTTTTCACCTTTTTTTCCCAGAATCAACCACTGGGTCTTGGCTCCAATACACTATCACCCACTGGCATCTGCAAGCATTACTTGGCAAAGGTCCTCAGGAAACAACAGCCGCAGCACATGCCCTAAAAGACATAGGACTCACTTGTGTTTTTTAAATATGTTGAGCACTAAATATTTATCTTGTCTACTGTTATACCTTCAGCTCCTAGGACAATGCCTGGCACATAGTAGGCACACAACAAATATGTATTGACTAATGGATATACTTGTCCACTCACTCACTCTGTAAGCATTATCGGCATCTACTATGCTTCAGATACTGAACACAGGGAGGAGCCAAGCACAGCCTATGGAGAAGGGGGAGCACAGGGGCAAAGATAAAATAAAAGTTGTTTCCTCCACGAAGCCTGGTCCCTCTCGCAGGCCCCAGCCTCGGCTTTGACCTTGAGGAGATACCTGTGGTCTCTACAGAAAGCAGGAGCATTTGAAAGTCACCCCTTCCGAGATTATTTACTCATTCAGAAAGTATTTGTTACCCAGTCTCAAACCCAACAATGATGCCAGAAAGCCTAACTGGGTTCTCTCCCTTTCAAGAACTTTTGAGAACAGCCAGATCATTCCATCTGCTGCCCTATACTCCAGAGTCAGTATAAAATGGTTAATGGGTACATAATCCAGGTGTTTTGTTCATGAGAGTAGCTGTGTCCCATCTGGTCCCCATCTCTCTCTAAAACTGTCATGAGGAGTGAAGAGGTCACTTTCTGAAATGCCTAGGCTCCACTTACTCCAGAACCTGCAGACTATCCCTGCTTAAGCCCTAATTAGTTTCCAACATGCACTTGGGCTGTTCATACAAATTAACTTCTCCTCCTTCACAGTTGTCACCAAAAAAATAGCTTGCAGTCTAAAGTCCTAAGCTGGCATTTAAGGACCCTGAGCAGTCTGGTCCCAACCCTGGATAGATGGATGGATGGATGCATGGATGCATGGATACACGAATAGATACATGAATGGATAGGTAGATGGATGGATGGGTGGGTGGATGGATGCATGGATGAATAAAATGTTAACCCTCTCCCCACTTCTCCCTTCTCAAGGGCCCACTCCTCTGGGCATGAAAACCTGCGACATCTGGACCCAGACCTGGATAAGTAGGTGAATGGATGGGTCAGTGGCTGCATGAATTGTTGACTCCCTGATCTCCTCTTCCCTCTTGATTGGCCTACCCCCCCAAGTGTGAAAACCTATGCACCACTGCCTCAAGGGTTTCCCCATAGGCCACTTACCCAGAGCCTCAGGAGAGTAAGTCTCCAACTTTTCTCCATCAATAGGGAATCTCCAGTCAGCAACAACTTCACACCTAGTGAAATACATGAGGCAATACAAATAAACACTCATTCACTCACTCAGTCGCTCATTCATTCATTCATTCATTCTGTCAATAAATATTTATTGAGCACTTATTATGTGCCAGGTACTCCATGAGACACAGAGTGATAAACCAACCACTTATTGGCTTCAGGAACCTGACCAAGGTCAGTAGAAGAAACAAAAGACCTGCATTCCGCCACATTCTCACTCACATGTTTGGATTTACACATTGGTACAAAATGCCCAATGCCCCACCCCTCTCCCCTATTCCACTTAGACTTCCGCCAACCCAGCTCCAGTGAGGGTGCATTCCTCAGAGTTGTCTGTACTCCCCCTAAGTGGTACTGTATGGCTGTCCTCTTCTAGATCTAAATTAGCTTGTCCACGCACTACCTCCTATTACTACATTGTTATCACATGTGCAGCAGTGGGTGTGCTGGGCTGCTTTGCTCTCCTGGTGATAACCCTAAAGCCAAGGGTGTGCCAACCATAGTATGCTTCTGTGATTAAACCCTGCAAACCATCAGATATTTACTTTCTGTTTCATCCTACAGATGCCAAATTATATTTAACAGGTTTATCCCTTTTTCGTTTCTAACCAAGGCTTGTTTCTCTTTCTAACCAAGTCGATAAAATAGATCTACTTATTTTTTTAAAAACCTATAGAGAACCAAGTTGACTTCTGGTTCTGAACTGAGATGAAGTAGATGCTCTTCTCCCTATTCCTCCTGCTAAGTACAGCTAAAAGCCTTGGACATTATGTCTAAAACAAGCATATGTACACCCTGAAAGGTGGAGAGAAAGCAGACTGGCTAGGGACCTAAAGGATAACACAGTGGTGAGCTCCTTGAGTTTTCTTTTTGTCTTGTATATCTCAGACTGAGTGCTGGAGAAGCCAGCAACCTAGAAATGCTATTGGGAGCAGATTAAACAACAACAACAACAAGAAAGCTTTTGCTCCCTAGCTAAAGGACCAGAAAAGAGCAAGAAACTAGTCCACAGTAAACATCTAAACAATAACCACCCAACTCCGGCCAAACACTACAGGAAAAAATATGGCCCCATTCCCCACCCCATCAGTAAAGGCCAAGTGGGGAGCCTATAGTTCCACACTAACCAGGCACCTAAGAAGGCACCCCCTACCCCATCCTCTCCCCTGCCAGAATGGTATCAGAGAAGACGCAGTGGAGAGCAAGGACTTCCATTTCTGTCAGGTGATAACACACTCTCCTCCACCCCATGTTGGTGTCAATAGAGGCCACATGGGGATCCTGGACTTTCACCCCTACCCAGTGGCAATGAGGCAACCCTACCCTCCTTCCTACAATGGCAATAGAGGAGACTGAGCAGAAGTCAAAACTTTCACTGCCATCCAGCAGTCATGAAGCCTTCTCCAGTCCCAGTGTCAGTGAAGGCTGTGTGAGGACCAATAACAAGGCACCCCTCCCCCTCCCAGACAAGCTGGTATCAGTGGAGCCCTTGTGGGGAACCTGAAATCCCACCTCTGCCCAACAGTAACAAGCCACCCCTCTCCCCTGGGGTGCTGAAACTGAGATGGGGACCTGGACATTCACTCACCTGGCAGTAATGAAGTGACACCCTCCTTCCCTCACTGGCACAGTGTCAGAAGATTTAACTAAGATCCGTTATCTCATATCATAAGACCCAAAATGTCTAGGATATAAGTGAAAATCATTCATCATAGCAAGAACCAGGAAAATGTCAACCTGAATGAGAAAAGACAATCAGCAGATGCCAACACTGAGAAGACACAGCTGTTGGAATTATCTGACAAATTTTAACAGTCATCATGAAAACCCTTCAACCAGCAACTGCAAACCAACTAGAAACAAAAAATAAAGAGTCTCAGGAAAGAAATAGAATGTATAAAAAAGAGCCAAGTGGAAATTTTTAGAACTGGAAAATGCAATCAGGAAAAAACTTTAATACAATGGATAAGCTCAACAGAAAAATTGAGAGTACAGAGGTAATAAGCAGTGAACTTGAAGATAGAACAATAGCAATCGCCCGATCTGAATAAGAGAAGATAGACAGAAAAAAATAACCCTCAGGGACCTAAGGGACTATAACAAAATATTTAACATTCATGTTATCAGAATCCTAGGAAAGGAGAAAAAGGGTAGGGCTGAAAAAGAAATGACTTAAAATTTCCCAGATTTTGCCAAAGATATAAACCTAGAGATTTAAGAAGCTGAATGAATCTCCAAGAGGATAAACCTAAAGAAATCTACACTCAGGCACATCACAACAAACTTCCAAAAACTAAAAACAATTTTAAAAATTAAAACTAGTGAGAGAGAAAAGACACCTTACTTGTGGGGAAAACAGTTCAGATGACAATGGTTTATTAGAAACCATGGTGCCTGGAAGAAACTTGCATGACACTTTTTAAATACTGAAGGAAAAGAACTGTCAACCCCTAACTCTATATCTGGTGAAATTATCCTTCAGGACAAAGAAAAGTCAAGACATTCTCAGGCGAAGGAAAAATAATAAAATTTGTCAGCAGCAGACCAACCATAGAAGAATGGCTAAAGGAAGTTCTTGAAACAGTAAGGAAGTAAAGGAATCTTGGAACATCAGGAAGGAAGGAAGAACAATAGAAAGAGCAAAAATATGGAGATATATATAATATTATACATGTACTTTTCTGTTGCTCTTTCATATATTGATATATATAAGCACTTTCCTTCTCTTGAGTTTTCTAAATTATATTTGGTAATGAATCAAAGAGTATAACATTGTCTGATGTGGTTCTAAATATATGTAGAGAAAATATTTAAGACAATTATATTTAAAACAAGGAGGGAAAGGAACATTAAAGGAGGTGAGGTTTTTACTCAAATTAGTAAAATGTCAATACCAGTAGACTGTGATAAGTTATGTTTGCATAAAGTAATATCTAGAAAAACAACTAAAAATCTATCTATATAAAGAGATAGATTCAAATATCTATACACTATAGGTCAATCAAAATAGAAATCCTAAAAAATGTTCAAGTAGTTAAAAGGAAGAAAAAGAAAACAAATGAAAAACAGAGGAAACAGAGGCAAAAAATAAAATGGTAGACATAAACTCTAACATCTCAATTATATTACATGTAAATGGTCTAAATACATCAATTAAAAGACAGAAATTAGCATAGTAGATTTTTTTTAAAAAGCAAACATGATCCAACTGTATACTATCTACAAGAAATACACTTCAAATATAATGATATAGATAGGTTGAAAGAAAAGAATGGAAAAGAATATACCATGCAAACAATGATTAAAAAAAATAAAAAGCAGGAGTCGCTACATTAATATCAGATAAAGTAGCATACTAGCTTTATTTGTAATAGCCCCAAACTGGAAACAACTCAAATGTCTTTCAATAGGTGAAAGACAAACTGATACATCCATACAATGGAATATAACTCAGCAGTTAAAAAAAAACAACAAAAAAAAGGCCAACTACTGATATATGCAAGAACTTGGATGGACCTCAAGGCCATTATGCTGAATGGGAAAAAAAGCCAATCTCAACAGGTAACATACTATATGATTTCATTTATACAGCATTCTCATAATGTTGATATGGTGGTGGTTTGTTGATGATGATGGTGATGGTGGTGGTGATGATAATGATGATGAGGATGACAATGACGTTGGGATGAAGGCGATATGATGATGATGGTTATGGTGATGGGGATGATAATATTGACGGAGTTGATGATGATGATGGAGATGTTGGTGACGATGATGGGGATGACACTAGGAGAAGAGAAAAAACCTGTACTGAGCACCTACCCTATTGCAGGCTAAGCTCTGTTCTAGCCATTTTCCAGGCACTACTGTTCTGAATCCTCATATCAACCATATTGTTAGCCCAGTTCACAGATAAGGAACCAGAGATTCAAAGAGGTTAAGTGACTTACCCAAAGTCACCTGTCTCAGTTCCACATCTGTCCAACTGTGGACCATTAGCTCTCAACCTGAACCATCCTTGGTGAGTGGGATACAGATGGAGCTGTGCCAGAACCCAAGACTTGGCTTCTACCCAGAAAGAACTTTTTCTGGTCTACCACCCTCTGCAGCTTCCTGATCCACGCCCTTGATTCATTCACTCAGCAGCAAATGTTCACTGTGCCCAGCCTTGGGGCTAGGACACTGGAGTGGCTCACAGAGTCCCTTTCCTCCAGAGACCCTCAGGTGGTGTCAGGTAGTTGGGGAGAGTGTCACATAAACAATTTACTCCAAAACTTGGTGATGAGAACCACCCTCAAGGTAACAGGAGCACCAATAGAGAGTGACATTCCACCAGGGACAGGCACAGAAAGCTTCACATAACAAGTGACTTTGGGCTGGTTTTGAGGGATGAATAGGAGTTTGAGGATAAGGTAAAAATGGCAGAGGGAACTTCCAGACAAAGGCATGAGGGAATGTCCAGGGAATGATGTGGCCAAAGTAGAGGGTCCCTGGAGAGGTGGGAAGGGGCTGGATTACAGAAAGGCCCTGAATGCCAACCTAGGCCGTTTAGACTTACCCCAGAGGGAGCAGAGAGCCATGGAAGGGTTTCAAGCTGGGGAGTGAGACGATCAGGTTTGTGTTTTCAGAAGGCCAGCACTTGTGGCAGTGGCATGGAGATTGGATTAGGCAGGGTGGGCAAGAAAGAATCTGGAGAGAGGCCTGGAATGGGTCTGGGCCTCCTTTCCCTGGTAGGAGGCAAGGGAAGAGTACTGAAACACCCAGCTTGTATATGTCTCCAGCCATCCTCTCCAAATCCCTTTCTCTTACTACTTGTCTTTCATCTGAGCAACATGACACCCTAGGTGGAGGCACTGGATGCAGGTTAAGTGCCTGGATTCTAAAGACAAACCCAGGTTCTGCCACTTAGCAGCTGAGTGACCCTGGACGTGCAACTTAACCTCTCTGAGCCTCACTTCCCTCACTGGAAAAATGGATCATCATAAAGTTGAATAAAATAACATACGAAAGTGTTTAGTCCAGTGCCTGGCATAAAATCAGTACTTGGTAAACGCTGATGATTGTCCCCACTTGATAAATAAAGAAACTGAAGCCCAGAAAGATGCCGTGACAAAGTTATGGAGCTGGAGAGCGTCCAAGCTGGGGGCGCAGACTGGGTCTTCCCGCTCTGTCTGTGACTCACTTTCATCATGTTTCTCCTGTAAATGGCCCCCACGGTGCCCTCAGTTTCTTGCTCTGTACTATGGTATGAGGGACCCTCCTGGTGCCAGGGGTCAGGGACAAGGAAATTGGCCAATGCCCTAAGTATCAGAAAGGAGAGAGCAAGGGCAGCCCCAGTGGGCCCCGTGGGTATAGCTACCTCTCCTTTACACCCCAGTCACATCTTTCACTGTCATCTGGCCTTGATCCTGACCAATATGGCAGCATTCAGCGGGCACAGGAGGGGACTCCTCCTCCCTCGCCTTCCTCCAGGGCAGACAAAACTCCCCTACCCAGGAGCAGGACTTCCCTGGGAGCCAAGATGAAAACTTGGTCTAAAATTGCTCTTGCTTGGGAATCAAGAGCTCTGGGCTTGAGTCCTGGCTGTGCCGCTAACTCAGTGTGAAGTGGATATTTTCCTTCTAGGGACCTCAGCATCCCCATCTCAGAGTGACTGGGTCAGACTCTAAGCATTCTAAGTGCCCTCCCACCTACATCCTGTAACTCCTGACTGCGTTCCACCCTCCTCCCTCTTCTCCCCCTGCTTTCCTCCTTCCAAGCCTCCAACCTGCCCACTGCTCCCATGGTCTTTGCTCAGCCTGCCTGGGGCTCCCAGGGTCCAAGGGACACAGACCCCAGCCAGTGTTGATCGTCTCCCTGGCTGGTAAGAGCCCCACTTATTGGCAGGGTGCCTCCCAAAGCCAAGGATTCCACCCCGCCCTCCCACTCAGGGTCAGCGGCGCCCAAAGAAAACCCCTGAGCTAACTTTAGAGGTTGGCCAGAGCCGGGGTTTAAAAATACAAGCGCCCATGAACCCTCAGTGCCAACTGCCCACACAGCCTGCAGGCTGTGCTGCCCACCACACAGATGCCACTGTGGCCACCGTGGGTGGCACGAAGGGAACGACAGGGGGTGGGCAGTCCAGAAAGGCCTGGGGGTGGCTGGTGATGGGGATGGACATTCCTCAGAGCCTAGACTGCAGAACGAGGCTGTTTACACCATCTGGCCATAGCTGGTTCTCTGGACTCCGGAGAGAAGCCAGCCAGTTCTGCGCAGACTCACAGTGTCGGGGGCTCTGGAGTTTGACAAGCCTGGAATCAAATCCTGGTTTGGCCACTGAATTAGCTGTGTGAGTTTGGGCAGGTCACTTGCCCTCTCTGAGCCTGAGCACCTATCTGTAAAATAGGGATAATAAAAGTAGACCCTTCTTAGGGCTCTTTATCACAGGGCCTGACCAATCAGTGGTAGTTGGCGTCCTTGTCACTATTATTATTAGGCGGGGCTGCTCTCTGCTGGGGCTCAATGAGGGAGCAAGGGAGAGAGTTGGGGATGAGATGTCCTGGCATCACTCTGCTGTCCACCTCCAGAACCTCAAAAGTCCAGGCACATCCGGCACCCACGAAGCTGAAAGTGGAACCCATCTTCCTGCTAGGCAGACAGGCAAAGCAGGACCCAGAGAGAGAATGTACCCGGCTCAAGCAAGCTGGCAACTGCAGAAGTCAGAACCTAGAAATCTGGGGCTCCCTGTCCAAGATGAGAGAAACTGGGAAGACCCCTAGAGATGACCCAAGTCACCCCTCCTTGGTTTTCCAGAAAAGGAAAGGGAGGCCCAGAGCAGGGAAGGGATTTGTCCAATTCGTGCAAGAGCTGGGACCGAGGTGAGGATTCCTGACTCGCTGACCAGTGTCAGCTCACTCAGTCCCACGGCCTCCCCCTTCCTGCTCCTGCCCCGCCCTGGCTGCAGTTCTCAGTCCCAGGATGGGAGGCTGAACCGCGTGGGAGCAGGAGCCTGGTCCAGCTCGCAAAGTTTCTGCTGGGGGCTGCAAGCAGGGGCTGAGGGTACTGCTCCGTTCCCCCAGTCCCACCAGGGCCTGCTACATCCTTACATAACCCACTTCCGATTACATAATCTGCTGCTCCTGCTTTCCAGAATGGGCGCTCTGGGAGCAGATTTGAGCGTGGGGAGAGACCACGAGCTGGGTCCATATGAAAATAGGGTCATTACCAGTGCTCGGGCTCCAGTGCCAGCTAATGGCCTTCCTGCCATGGCCTGGGGCCTGCCAGTCTCCCCCGCAGGCCCCAGGGAAGAAAGGCCCAGTTAGGACTGGAGCTCCATGCCAGGGCAGGGTGCAGAGAGAGGTCACTGCCTGCAGGGGTGAGGCTGGATTCTGTTGCTCCAGCATCCAGGTGGGCACTAGCCCGCAGACTCCAAAGTCCCAGGCAAGTTTAGCAGCCCTAAAGAATTCCCTGGAGGAAAACCTAGAGGCAGGCACATTTAGGGGCTGTGGACTCTGGAATCTCAGGTCTGAGTCTGAGCTGGATTATCTTGATCACTAGCCAAGTAACTACAGACACATCAATCTACTTCTCTGCAACTTGGTTTCCTTATCTGTAGAATGTGATGACTAAATGGACTGGCCTCATTGGTTACCGCTAATATTAAATAAAATCCTGACTCACAGGGGCCTAGTGCAATGCCTGGCACCAGATAAGTGCCCATTTGGCAGATGAAAAAACTGAGGCCCAGACAGGTGATGTGACTTTAGGGGTACATATCTCAGAGCAGGAAAGCTGCACATCAGAGAGAGGACCCATCCTGTGCTAGGCACATGCTTTACATATATTGGCTGGGCTACTCCCCAAAACAACCTTCTGGGATAGGTACTATTATTCCTCCCATTTGACAGATAAAGAACCAGGCTAACAGGGGTTAAGTGACATCCTCAAGGCGCACATTTAGGAAGGGGATGATCCAGGATCTGAGCTCAGACATCTGGCTTCAGAGCACTGCAGCAAGGAACGGTTAAGCTGGACAGAAGTCAGGAGGGACACCCCTACGCTTGTCACCGTCCTCTAGAAACAACACCCTCCACTTTCCCCGTCTCCAGCCACTGCTGTGCTATGTGACCTTGGCGGAGTCAGTTGACCTCTTGGGCTCTCATCTCCACATCTGAAGCAGGAAGCCTGATCCCTGGGCTAACAGTTACCAGGGTTATTGTGAGGGCGTATTATGATAACGAGTTGTAAACTGCTTTGCAGCAGAGAAAGTACTGCACAGCTGCGACGGCTCATCGCTTCCCCAGCCTCCAACTCCCTCCAACTCAGCAGGAACAGCTAATGGACACACACCAGGGGCCTCTCAGCATCTCTGGCTATTCAAACAAACACCTCTCCCCTCTACCGCCCCTGGTCTGGGCTGCCCTTTGGAAAGCTTCCAGTCTTCTCTCTAGCTTCTCTCTAGAGCTAGAATGGATCAGGCTGGACATCTGAGTCACCACCTTCTTGCCTTTCTTTTAAAAAGCATTCATTTCAGCTGAGCCCCCAACTATGTGCTTCATGGGTGCCTTCACAATCTTCACAATGACCTCCAGGAAGCTGGGATTCATCTCCCCCATTTTACGGATGAGGACGCTAAAACTCAGAGAGGGAAAGTCATTTGCCTGGGGTGACACGGCTGTCAATCCGGTAGAGCCAGGATTCAAAATCTGTACTCCCTGGCTACAAAGTCCACACTCTTAACTGCCTCACTAACCCACTTCTCCATGAAATGGGTCGTGTTATGCCCATTTTGCAGAGGAAGCTGCTCAAGAGGGTTAAGGCACTTGCCCAAAAAGCCCAAAAGAAGAGCCGGGCTGCAAACTCAGGGCTGTCTGGTGCAGTAGCCTTGCTCCTTCCCTGCCACTTGGCGTCTTGACCTGGATGCATCGGTGGGAGCTGTAACAGGCAGCCCTCAGGAGAAGCCAGGCTGGGTGGACACCATGAGGGTTGATGGGGAAGCAGTTTGTCCAAGCCACAGGACAAAGGGGCGCCAGAGTTAGCACCGGGCCAAGTCATGTCCCTCTCTGGACCTCAGTCTCCCCAAGTGTACAAGAAGCACCAGAACCTGGTTTGGTCGGGGAGACCCCTTAAGGGCCCCACAACTGCAGGAGGCTGTGTCCCGAGCCAAAGCCCCGAGAATCCCCTGGGAGTGTGGTTAACCCCAAATGCTGAGCCGCACCCCAGGGAGCTGATTTAATAGGACAGGGAAGGGGCCTGGGAAGCTGAATTCATTATATCCACCATGATCACCTCCCCCACCCCCACCCCGAGCTTCCATCATCAGCCAAGTCCGAGTATCCCAGTCTAGGACAATTTTCCCAAGGCTGGGTGGGATCCAGTCCCCTGCATGCCCTCACAGAGGTCCCAACTAGGGTGGGTAGTGGTACTCAGGGAGCCACGGGGGTCTGGGATAGGTCAGGGCTGGCATCGAGGGGTCTCTATTGTAAACCACAGCTCGGAATCAGGGCCTGGTAGAATTCTAGACGCTGGGTTGGGGCGAGACCTTGAGATGTCCCCACCCTCTTATTTGACTAATTCCTCATTTAGCAAACACCTATTACTAGCTACTACGTGTCAGGGACGTTTTTAGGTGTTGGGGGTACAGCAGTGAATAAAGCATTGTCCTTTCTCTTGGGAAGCTTCCGTGCTGGTGGGGAAGAGAGTCACAGCAGAGCAGCACAGCCCTGTGCATCTCCCAACAGCCTTCCCCATCGATGTCCCCCTTAAATATGACCCTAATCATGAGCTGGGAGCTTACCCCCATTTTACAGATGAATCACTGAGGCTCGAAAGCCATTGCAACAGCCTGTCTCTCTACCCTAAGCAGGCAACACCACCATGCCTCCCAACCAACCCGGTGTGTGTCTGCCTCTGTGCAGAACTTTCCCTGTTGCCACGGCAACCCCCCTGGGGAGGCCTGCCCTACTTTGCATCCCTGGCATAGAGCAGGCGGCCTCACCCCACCCCCTAAGACAGAGAGATGGGGTTTATCCCACTCACGGAGAGAACTGGTCCCACTGGGGGAAGAACTGGCTTTCTCATTCAGACGTGTAATCAACGTGGAGCAGAACCAACAATGCCCCAGGGACCAAGCCAGGAGACATAAGTCGTGATCCGGCCCTTAGAGAGCACACCACCTGAGCGGGGAAGGCTGACAACTAACCATGCACAAGTACAATAAAAGGGGCAGAACAACAGTGGTGATGATGAGAGTAGCTAAGTGCTAGGTGCAGTTCTAAGCCCTTTCCACGTATTAACTCATGTAATCTTCCCATTAACTCTTGGGGTAGATGTCAATGCTATCCTGACTTTACAGATGAGGCAACTGAGGCTCAGAGAGGTTAAGAAACTTGCCTAAGGTCACACAGCTGAGAAGCAGCAAAGCCAGAAGTAGGACCGAGGGAGATCCCAAGCCACACTGTACGTATGCAAGGAAGGGGCCCCTAACCTGATCAGACTGGTCCAGGGTGGGTTGCTGGGGAAAGCGTCTGTCCTCAGAAGTGATCTCAACGGGAGGACGTGAGGATGGGGATGGGAACAGAGGCGGAGCAGAGGCTCTAAGGGCTGCCTGACTGCTGGGAAAGACCCAGTACTGGGGGGAGTGGCCTGGTTCTCCAATTCTTGCCTCAGGGGGCTCAGCTGGGACTTGGGACATGTGAATTGAGAAAAGAAAATGCAATGGAAGGTGGCAGTTTTAGAGAGGCTGGTTCAGGAGCCTCGGGGCACTGTCCCCCCACCCCCAGAAAGCTGAAATGATCCCGGAGGCTCCCAAGGGGGCACTTCACACCACATGCTCATCTTCACACCCTATACTTATTGGCCTATTCGAGAAGGAACGGCCCAGGTTAGGGACTGGCTTAATCCTTCCAGTGCCTGCAGAAACAGACTTTAACCACCAAGTCTGTGGAGTGGTTATGAGTGTGGATTGTGGAGTTGACTGCCTGGCTTCAAACCCCAGCCCTCCTATGGCCTAGCTGTGGGAACCCAGGCAAGTTATATAACCTCCCCGAGCCTCAGTTTCTACATCCAGGAAAATGGGGATAATAATACAGTCTTACGTATATATGTCATAGTGTCATCGCAAGGGCTCAATTGTTAATACCCCCAAGTTAACAGTGCCTGGCACATAGGTGTGTGTAACCATCAGCTGTCATGATTATCTTTGTGGCACATGGATGCACACAGGTCTATATTTTTACACACGCATGTGGGTGTACAAACCCATGCACACCCAAGACAGAGCGGCCCTCTCTATGCCAGCACATGTGTAAATCTACCCACTCAAGTGGACACCCACTGTGAGTGGGAAAGGGAGATGCAGCTAAGCACAAAGGCTCAGGACACGGACAGGCGCTGTGTGCCTACAGGGAGGCAAGCGTGCGTGCCAGGTCTGCGCACGCCCATCTCCACGTGAAAACATGCCTTCCTGTGCACACAGCTGGGCCTGCATATGTAGTGGGCACATGTGGCCCATGGTACATAGATGTGTTTTGATTTATGTTAAGGTGAGGGAGGAACTGGCTGATTTGTCTCCTGGAACCATGGTGAAAGAAGACATCTCAGCTCAGGAAAGCACAGATCAATCAGTAGGGGGAGAAAAAAAAAAAGGTGCTTAAGGTATAAACCTCCTCCCACAGGCCCCAGAGAGTGTTAAAGCCATACTTCAGGAAAGAAACACATGATGAAGATTAAGGTCAGGAGCACACAGAGCAGGAATCAAGAGGCGGCCAAATGCTCTCCTGTTTCCCCAGACAGGAGGCGGTCCCTGAGGAAGCCACATCCCTTTGGGAATACTCAAAGGCCTGTCCAGGCTCTGCTCAACCTCAACCAATGGAGGAAATGACTCTTCTCGGGAGAAAAAAATGTCCCACTTGGGCTTCTCTGGTGGCGCAGTGGTTGAGAATCCGCCTGCCGATTCAGGGGACACGGTTTCTTGCCCCGGTCCGGGAAGATCCCACGTGCCGCGGAGCGGCTGGGCCCGTGAGCCATGGCCGCTGAGCCTGCGCGTCCGGAGCCTGTGCTCCGCAACGGGAGAGCCCACAGCGGTGAGAGGCCCGCGTCCCACACGCAAAAAAGAAAATATCCCACTCATCCCTACCGTTGCCTTGGATCTCTCCTCGAGAGAAGAGATTAAGAAAAGGCTGCTCTCTATTTACAGTAGCCAGGACATGGAAGCAACCTAAGTGTCCATCAACAGATGAATGGCTAAAGAAGATGTGGCACATATAGACAATGGAATACTACTCAGCCATAAAAAGAAACGAAATTGAGTTATTTGTAGTGAGGTGGATGGACCTAGAGTCTGTCATACAGAGTGAAGTAAGTCAGAAAGAGAAAAACAAATACCGTATGCTAACACATATATATGGAATCGAAAAAAAATGGTTCTGAAGAACCTAGGGGCAGGACGGGGATAGAGATGCAGACGTAGAGAATGGCCTTGAGGACACAGGGAGGGGGAAGGGTAAGCTGGGACGACGTGAGAGAGTGGCATGGACATATATACACTACCAAATGTAAAATAGATAGCTAGTGGGAAGCAGTCGCATGGCACAGGGAGATCAGCTCCGTGCTCTGTGACCACCTAGAGGGGTGGTATAGGGAGAGTAGGAGGGAGGGAGACTGCAAGAGGGAAGAGATATGGGAACATATGTATATGTATAGCTGATTCACTTTGTTATAAAGCAGAAATTAACACACCGTTGTAAAGCAATTATACTCCGATAAAGATGTTAAAAAAAAGAAAAGCCTGCTTAGCAAGACCCCTCTTGGGAGATTGTCCTCAAGCAAGGCCTCCCCGCTGGGGGATGAGGAATAGGGGAGGAGGAGGGTGTCTGTGCCCTAAACTGTCAGTAGTCATTCAAGACCACAAGCCCAAGTAGCACAGAGAAAAATAGATCCCAAATTGAGGAAGACTCCCTTCTGTTTATTCAGCACTTTAGAATTCTCAGAGGTATCATTTCAGGAATCCTCACCTCATACCTCTGTGGTTCAGAGAGGTTCTGCAGTTTGCTCAAGATCACACAGCATTTCATCTATAAAGTTAAGACTTGACCCCTTGTCTGATTCCACATCTCCTGACATTTTCTTTACGTCACAGCACTGCCCAAATGTAATATACCAACAGCAACATTAGTAGTAAAATAGCATGGAACCAATCTCAAGGAGTGAACCGGGACAAAGCCAAAAGGCAGGAAATAGGGGCTCATTGTGCAGTTAATTGTCCAAGGGTCTTAGGAGAGAGAAGAGCGCAGATGGCCTGGGGTGGTGAGAAAATACTCTGTGGAGGATGGGGGGATTTTGTGGCCTTAAATGATAAGTAGGGTTTGGATAAACTGTGAGTATGGGGGCCCCAGGCAGGAAGGACATCACCAGCAAAAGGGCAGAGACTAGAAGGAGATTGGTGTGTTGGCAGTGGGGGCGGGGGCAGGGATGGACACTCGCTGGTCTAAAGGAGGGAGTTTTTTTTTTGGCAGAAGGGAAGAATGAAGTGGGATGGACTGGATGGCCCCAATCCTAAACAGGGGGCCCAGGTGAGACAACCATGAGCTTCCTGCCCTGTCCAGGCCCAAGGTGATACAAGGCATTCAGCAGTTACTTAATATCTTTCTGAATGGATGGATGGATGGATGCATGGATGGATGGATGGATAGATGATGAATGGATGATGGATGGACAAATTATGAACTAATAATATGAGGTGGGAGAGGTGAGGGTGACGGCAAGGGCTCTGGGCTGGGAATTGGGAGCTTGAAATTCAGGTCCCTTCTCTGCCACTAATCAACAATCTGAGGGATGTCTCTGGGCCTCAGTTTCCCCATCCATAGAACCCAGATGATTCTCAAGAGTCCTCCACACATGAGAGTCTATGACTCTGCAGACAGAAGCAGGCCTCAGGCAAGAAAGCCTACTCATGTAGCGCACCCCCCCGGGGGGAAGAAGCTGTCATCAGGGGGCCATGCCTACTGTTTAAGAACACAGCCACTGTGGGGGAGAGCCTAACCTGGGGGTCAGGAAACCTGGGTTTTGGCCTCTGGCGCTCATCGGCTGTCACTCCCCCTCCCTGGACCACAGTTTCAGCAGATGTAGTCCAGCATCTTAGGATTCTAGGAGACTTGTCTCACACAATCTATAGAGTGAAAAGTCCAGCCCCACCCCTCTGTTAGCCCGCTTAGGAGGTTAAAGCAACTTGGGAAAAGCACTTATTTTCAGCTCCTGGAATTACCCTTCACTCTCCTGGCAGATAAATGGGGCAAAACAGAAACTGTTGTTGCATTTAAATGGAGCAAGGCAGGCGGAAGTTTATAAGATTTGAATACACTTTTTGGCTGCTTTTGAATATTCATTTGCCCAAGAGAGTGTCAGGCAGCCAGATCCACGGGCCCAGAGAGAGGTTATTTGAGGTTGGGGAAAAGGGAAGCGCAAAGACAGGTTTGGCAGGAATCCCTGCTCATCAGGCTCTCAGGAGCTAACTGTGGTTTTCCACCAGCTAAAATGTCACAGGCTCAGAGTAAATTCTGGGAGTTGATACACCCCACGGTTACTGTTGCCATAGCAACTGCCTCCCTGTAACCATGTGTACAGGCAGATCACAGCAGAAAAGACAAGTCCAAGGAGGTGAATGATGGGGAGCCAGCCCAGGACTCCAGCAGGCCCCCAGAGTTCAGAAATACATCCCAGAATTCCAGAATTCCCTAGGCTTCTGAAACATTCTCGAGAATTCTGAAACAGAGCCCAGAGTTTTGGAACAAGCCTAGAATTCTGAAATCTATCCTCGAATTCCAAAATATTTTCCCCAAGGTCCACAACTCACTCTAGACATCAAAGAATGCCCTCTATTTCTGGCAGTCTGGGCACACCATCCAGGCAGCACCCCCAAACACTAAAACATGCCCCTAAATAGAACATGCCCTTAAATTCTCCTCCCTTTTCTGTCTGAACTGCGAGGACTGTGGGGTGTTCAGGGCTCATGTTGGAGAAGAGGGTCAGGGGACGACCTGTAGGATTGAGAAGATGACCTTGTCCTTGTCGCTTGGGAAATGCAGACCACCACAGACATGCCCGTGACACGCCAGCCCTCATAGCCAAAGGGAGCTCCCCCGGTCCGTCCGGCACTTCCAGTTCTTTTCATGGTGTGCCTTGTTCTCTGCTGTGGGGATGAGTCGACACTGAGTCATCCCCGCTCTCTGCTGAGGTCCCTGGGTGACCATTAGCACATTAATCCTGGGGCCTGCAGGGAGGGAGCCAAACTGGAGGGCTGCCCCAAAGGCTCCTCTTGGCCCAGGCAGCCTGAGGTGGGGAGCAACTGAGCTGTGAAGCCTTACTCTCTGGGCCTGGGATGGGGGGAGGGGCTGTCCACAAGCCTGACCTTCCCCCACCATCCCCGCCAGCACGGTCCTCCGGGACAATTCCTCCTGGACCAGAGCATCATCCCCATAAGCTGATGGGAAACTTCAGTTTGTCTTAGCCTCTTCCCTCTTCCTGTCCCTCCATATGAGCGCACTGCCAGATCAGCTCCCTTCTTAGTTCCCTTTCTCTCCTGAATCCCATCTCTCTCTCCATCCCCGCTGCCTTGGCCCAGGCCTCATCGTCTCTCAGCCTCCTCCCCAGTCTCCCTGCCTCCATTTCTGCCTTCTCCCTCTTATAGCCCACATGCAAGACCCTGACGATTCCACCGTCCCGCTCAAAGCTTCAGTGCGGACCGCCACACATCACGAATCAGGCACAAGCATCCCACCTTAGCACTCAAGACCCTCTGATAGCTGGCCGTGTCCAGCATTTCCTGTTTAATCTCCCCTGGGTCCTGCCCATCTGGGTGGCTCACAGTTGTCTGAAGAAGGCCCACTTCTCCCACCTCCTCTCTGCTCCGTGGCCTCTGCTTCTCTTCCTCCTCAAAGGCTCTTTCCATCAGCTCTAAAGCTCCAAACCAGTTTAAGGGCCACCTTCTCAGAGACAACTGCAATCAGCTTTCACTTTGCCCTTCTCTGAAACCCCAGCACTTCTTGGCTGTACCGTGGTTTTGGAGTTGGCTACAGATTGTCAGAGCTGCTAGGAGAGCCTTAGAGATACCCAAGTCCAAGTCGTTTATCAAACTGGGCTTTGTAGCACCCCAATGGGGGGGCAGGGAGGGACCTCAAAGACGGTGGGAGGTTGGAGGTCATGAGGGGGTGGTCCAGCCGGTGGGGTACACAGCCCTGCACACCAGGGCAGCGTCACCTTCACTGTTTTAGATAATCGTTTATTCGTTCATCAGGGAAAGATTGAGTACCTTCACTGTGTTTGCTGCTATGACTAGAGCAGTAAAAGAGACGAAATTATCCTCGTGGAACTTGTAAGCTAGTGGGGAAAAGAGACCATAAACGTGTTAACAAATAAAGACACAAGGAAATATCAAGGAGTGATAAGTGCTGAGGACACAGTAAAATGGTGATTGGGTACAGAATGACTGAGGGTGCAGGACATCATTAGACAAACTGGTTAGAGAAGGTTCTCTGAGGGAGTAACATCCGAGCTAACTCCCAACTGACAAGAGAAGGGCCAGCTGCGCACAGAGCATTCTAGGGGAAGGGCAGTCATGCAAAAGGAAAAGTCAGTGCAAAGGTCCTGAAGCAGAAACAAGCTTGCCATCTTTAAAACAAACAAACAAACAAGCAAAAAATACCACAAAGGGGAGTAGTAACCAAGGGCCAGAGCCTTCCAAGAGGAGACTTCCGTAGCGCATTCCACTTGGGGAAATTGGGTTTTGCTGCTTAAAAAAATATAAAGCCCACTGACCTAGTCTAATTCTGCCGCTTCACAGAAGATCCGATGTTTCCAGGGATTGCCCGAGGTCAAACCATTAGCTGGTGGCAGAGCTGGGACCGGCACTCAGGTCTCGGGACCCTGCCCCAGGCGTCACCTGTCCCCCTGGTGAGCAGTGCAGCACCTCCAACCTCTGCTTCTCCCAGCGCCTCGGCCGACCCCGCTCTCTGCCCCCACGCCCCCCGGGCACAGGTGAGGAACCTGAATGAGGTAATGTGTCCCAGGCCAGCCCAGCTCCAGGGAGCAAGCAGCCAGCCAAATAAAGGCTTTATTGGATTTGTTAAACGCGCATCCTGTGGCCAAGGGCCTCCTGGCACCAGACAGCATCACGGAGGGGAAAAAAAAAAAGCAGACGTTGAAATTAAAAAGCATTTCATTTCCAGAGCCGAGGCTGACACCGCAGACCGAGAAAGCGTCTCTCCCTGCTTTCCCCACCCCCCCGCCCTCCTCCCACCTCCCCGGCCTCGGTCGGTGGTGCAGCCCCACTGGCTGGGGTCACAGCTCATATGGTGACGCAGGACCACCTGGGCCACCATCTTGAAGCACCTGGCCCAGGAACCAGGGATCCTGGGGAAGGAAGGACATGAGGGAGGTGGCTGGGAGGTCATTTAGTCCATCCCACTGTCTCAGGGCTTGATTGCCTCCCCCACGGGGGGCAAACCCTTAACCCAGAGTGGGCGGCTCAGGTGAAGGTCTTCCAAGGAGACCATGGAAACCAAACAGACTGGGGCCCCCTCCCTGCCCTTCCCGCACCCCCTCTGCGGCCCTGGGCAAGTCACTGGCCCCCTGTGTGCCTCTGTTTCCCTTGCTGTGAAAGAGAGGAAATGACCATTATGAGGGTGAAATGAGATATTTTGGTATAAAGTTCCTGTGCTTAGTAGGCACCAAACAAATAAAATTTTTAAAGGCGCCTGGAGACCCAGCTTCCCATGTGACCTCCATGAAGCAAGAGGGGTGGAATCTCTCTGTTTTTCCACTCCCCACTCACTCAGCCAGACTCTCTCCGGTTCCCCCAGAGCGTCTAGTCAGAGCAAACTATTTGTGTATAAATACATTCAATTGCATATTATTTTCACTCCTTCCCCTGAAGAGTATCAGTTGATTTCTCTCTGTTCATTCCTTTCAGAGCAGTCAGGACACTAAGATATTTATATGTAAACAGATGCTGTTCCCCCACCAAGACTGGGGTGTCAGGGGCAGGGGCAGGAAGGGTCTGTGGGAATTGACAAGCATCATAAGAAAACAAGATAGTTTGTAGATTACTTTAGCTGAGACCTTGTCCCTGCCGGCTCTTTTTGATGTTTGTTTTTTTTTCCTACAAACATGTATTGAACACTTAGAGTGTGCAAAGCAAAGTATTAAATATATTTTGTTCATAAGAACAAACAGGACTTCCCTGGTGGCACAGTGGTTAACTGAAGAGTATCAGTTGATTTCTCTCTGTTCATTCCTTTCAGAGCAGTCAGGACACTAAGATATTTATATGTAAACAGATGCTGTTCCCCCACCAAGACTGGGGTGTCAGGGGCAGGGGCAGGAAGGGTCTGTGGGAATTGACAAGCATCATAAGAAAACAAGATAGTTTGTAGATTACTTTAGCTGAGACCTTGTCCCTGCCGGCTCTTTTTGATGTTTGTTTTTTTTTCCTACAAACATGTATTGAACACTTAGAGTGTGCAAAGCAAAGTATTAAATATATTTTGTTCATAAGAACAAACAGGACTTCCCTGGTGGCACAGTGGTTAAGAATCCACCTGCCAATGCAGGGGACACCGGTTCGAGCCCTGGTCGGGGAGGATCCCACATGCCGTGGAGCAGCTAAGCCCGTGCACCACAGCTACTGAGCCCATGTGCCACAACTGCTGAAACCCGTGTGCCTAGAGCCCGTGCTCCGCAACAAGAGAAGCCCGTGCACTGTAAAGAAGAGTAGCCCCTGCTCTCCACAACTAGAGAAAGTCTGCGTGCAGCAACAAAGACCCAATGCAGCCATAAATAAATAAATAAATATTTTCAAAAAGGAAAAAGAACAAGCAAAACAGACCCACCTTCTTTCCTCTTGGAGCTTACATGTCAGGGCTGAGGGACCGGATGGTTAAGTAGATCCAAAATCTGTCAAATGACCCAGTTTGAGGGATGCTGATAAATGAATCAATGTCAACCTGCAGCATGTCTCAGATGGTGTACCACGGGATCTGTCTTTGGACCTTTTCATCAAGGATATGATGATAAAGAGATCGTGGATTCAAGCAGGCTCAGGGAATTCATGCACAGATATTTACAAAGCACCCACTCTGTGCCAGGTACTGTTCTAGGCACTAGAGACACAGTCATGAACAAGACAGACCAAAATCTCTTGTCCTCATGGGATTTACATTCTAGTCAAGGGAGATGGATAATCAACCAATAAATAAGTAAAATAAAAAGAATGTCAGGTGCTGATAAGTGCTATGTAAAAATAAAGTGGAAGGTAGAGAGTGCTGAGAAGCGGGGTTTGAATTTTTAAAAAGTTGATCAAGGAAGGCCACACTGAGAAGACATTTCAGCAAAGGCCTGAAGGAGGGGAGGCAAATCAAGCAAACGACCTGGGTGACACAGAGCATTCTGAACAACAGAGAAGCATGTGCAAAGGCCCTGGGGTGGGAGTGAGCTGGGCATGTTCATGGACCAGCAAGGAGGTCAGTGTGGCTGGATGGACCAAGGGGTGTAGGGTAGTAGATGAGGTCAAAGGGAAAACAAGAAGAGGCCATTGCAGGAATCCAGGTAGCCAATGAGAGTGCTTAGACCAGGGAAGACACATTGAATAGTGGTTAAGACATAGGCTCTTGAACCTGGTTGCTGGGATCAAGACTTATCAGCTACAGAATCTTGCCATTCATTCCTGAAGAGGACGGTTCCCAGCATGGGAAGGGTTTGAAAGGAGTCTGGAGAATCCTCTGCCTTGGAGCCCAGATTCTACCATTTCATCTGGAGTCTGCAAATGACCCTGGGTGGCTCTAGTCCCCACCAGAACATCCGAATCTCTGGTAGATCTCCAAGCCTGACCCCAACCCCCAGATGGGTTGGCCCCAGCTCACCTTCTTTCTTCCTGTCCCTGATGAACAGCTACAGCTGGCAGAGGCCAGCTGTTCAAACCCATCCACCCATCACCACATGTCAACACTGTCAGTCATTCAACAAACTCTTGCTCAGTATGACAGAGGGAGTCTGACACAGTTCATAAGACAGCCCTCAGAGGAGTCAGATCCCAGCTGTGCCACCTCCAGCTGTGTGACCATAGCTGTGCCTCTTAACCTCTCTGAACCACATTTCCTCATCCTCAAAGGGGGAAGAAATTAGTACCTACTTCAGGATTGGTGGAAGTGCTCATTAAAAGATAACTAAATGTAAATCAAACCATCATGCTGGATGCCTTAAATTTATACAGTGATGTATGTCAATTATTTCTCAATAAAACTGAGAAAAAGGGAGATTGGTTCAAGATGGTGGAGTAGAAGGACGTGCGCTCACTCCCTCTCGCGAGAGCACTGGAATCACAACTAACTGCTGAACAGTCATCAACAGGAAGACACTGGAACTCATCAAAAAATATACCCCACATCCAAAGACAAAGGAGAAGCCTCAATGAGATGGTAGGAGGGGCACAATCACAATAAAATCCAATCCCATAACCGCTGGGTGGGTGACTCACAAACTGGAGAACAATTATACCACAGAAGTCCACTCACCGAAGTGAAGGTTCTGAGCCCCATATCAGGCTCCCCAACCTGGGGGTCCGGCAACGGGCAGGGGAATTCCCAGAGAATCAGACTTTGAAGGCTAGCAGGATTTGATTGCAGGACTGGGTGAAACAGAGACTCCACCTTTGAAGGGCACACACAAAGTAGTGTGCACATCAGGACCCAGGGGGAAGGAGCAGTGACCCCATAGGAAACTGAACCAGACCTACCTGTTAGTGTTAGAGGGTCTCCTGCAGAGGTGGGGGGTGGCTGTGGCTCACTGCGGGGACAAGGACACTGGCAGCAGAAGTTCTGGGAAGTACTCCTTGGCATGAGTCCTCCCAGAGTCTGCCATTAGCCCCACCAAAGAGCCTGTAGCCTCCAGTGCTTGGTTGCCTCAGGCCAAGCAGCCAACAGGGAGGGAACTCAGCACAATGAAGGCTAGCAGGATTTGATTGCAGGACTGGGTGAAACAGAGACTCCACCTTTGAAGGGCACACACAAAGTAGTGTGCACATCAGGACCCAGGGGGAAGGAGCAGTGACCCCATAGGAAACTGAACCAGACCTACCTGTTAGTGTTAGAGGGTCTCCTGCAGAGGTGGGGGGTGGCTGTGGCTCACTGCGGGGACAAGGACACTGGCAGCAGAAGTTCTGGGAAGTACTCCTTGGCATGAGTCCTCCCAGAGTCTGCCATTAGCCCCACCAAAGAGCCTGTAGCCTCCAGTGCTTGGTTGCCTCAGGCCAAGCAGCCAACAGGGAGGGAACTCAGCACAACCTATCAGCAGACAAGTGGATTAAAGTTTTACTGAGCTCTGCCCACCAGAGCAACACCCAGCTCTACCTACCACCAGTCCCTCACATCAGGAAGCTTACACAAGCCTCTTAGATAGCCTCATCCACCAGAGGGCAGACAACAGAAGCAAGAAGAACTACAATCCTGCAGCCTGTGGAATGAAAACCACATTCACTGAAAGATAGACAAAATGAAAAGGCAGAGGACTTTGTGCCAGATGAAGGAACAAGATAAAAGCCCAGAAAAACAACTCAATGAAGTGGAGATAGGCAACCCTCCAGAAAAAGAATTCAGAATAATGATAGTGAAGATGATCCAGGACCTCAGAAAAAGAACAGAGGCAAAGATCGAGAAGATGCAAAAAATGTTATACAAAAACCTAGAAGAATTAAAGAACAAACAAACAGAGATGGACAATACAATAATTGAAATGAAAAATACACTAGAAGGAATCAATAGCAGAATAACTGAGGCAGAAGAACAGATAAGTGACCTGGAAGACAGAATGGTGGAATTCACTGCCACAGAACAGAGTAAAGAAAAAAGAATGAAAAGAAATGAAGACAGCTTAAGAGACCTCTGGGACAACATTAAACACAACAACGTTCGCATTATACGGGTCCCAGAAGGAGAAAGAGAGAAAGGACCCGAGAAAATATTTGAAGAGATTATAGTTGAAAACTTCCCTAACATGGGAAAAGAAACAGCCACCCAAGTCCAGGAAGAGCAGAAAGTCCCAGGCAGGATAAACCCCAGGAGAAACACACTGAGACACATAATAATCAAATTGACAAAATTAAAGAAAAATTAAGAAAAGCCACAAGGGAAACATGACAAATAACATACAAGGGAATTCCCATAAGGTTAACAGCTGATTTCTCAGCAGAAACTCTACAAGCCAGGCGGCCACGGCTCACGGGCCCAGCCGCTCCGCGGCATGTGGGATCTTCCCGGACCGGGGCACGAACCCGTGTCCCCTGCATCGGCAGGTGGACTCTATTTATTTTTTTATATAGCAGGTTCTTATTAGTCATCCATTTTATACACATCAGTGTATACATGTCAATCCCAACGTCCCAGTTCATCCCACCACCCACCCCCCCCGCCACTTTCCCCCCTTGATGTCCATACATTTGTTCTCTACATCTGTGTCTCAATTTCTGCCCTGCAAACCGCTTCATTTGTACCATTTCTCTAGGTTCCACATATATGCGTTAATATATGATATTTGTTTTTCTCTTCCTGACTTACTTCACTCTGTGTGACAGTCAGGATAGATCACATCTTGGGTCACAAATCAAGCCTCAGTAAATTTAAGAAAATTGAAATATATCAAGCATCTTTTCTGACCACAACATTATGAGATTAGAGATAAATTTCAGGGGAAAAAAAACATAAAAAACACAAACACATGGAGGCTAAACAATGTTACTAAATTACCAAGAGATCACTGAAGAAATCAAAAAGGAAATCAATAAATACCTAGAGGGCTTCCCTGGTGGTGCAGTGGTAAAGAATCCGCCTTCCAATGCAGGGAACACAGGTCCAAGCACTGGTCCGGGAAGATCCCACATGCCTCAGAGTAACTAAGCCCCTGCGCCACAACTACTGAGCCTGCACTCTAGAGCCTGTGAGCCACAACTACTGAGCCCATGTACCACAACTACTGAAGCCCGTGAGCCTAGAGCTCATGCTCCACAACAAGAGAAGCCACCACAATGAGAAGCATGCGCACCACAACAAAGAGTAGCCCCTACTCGCCACAACCAGAGAAAAGCCCTCATGCAGCAATGAAGACCCAGTGCAGCCAATAAATAAATAAATAAAATTAATTTTAAAAAAATACCTAGAGACAAATGACAATGAAAACATGATGATCCAAAACATATGGGATGCAGCAAAAGCAGTTCTAAGAGGGAAGTTTATAGCAATACAATCCTACCTCAAGAAACAAGAAAAATCTCAAATAAACAATCTAACCTTACAACTAAAGGAACTAGAGAAAGAAAAATAAACAAAACCCAAAGTTAGTAGAACGAAAGAAATCATAAATATCAGAGGAGAAATAAATGAAATAGAAACAAAGAAAACAATAACGAAGATAAATAAAACTAAAAGGTGGTTCTTTGAGAAGATAAACAAAATTGATAAACCATTAGCCAGACTAGTAACTAAGCCCCTGCGCCACAACTACTGAGCCTGCACTCTAGAGCCTGTGAGCCACAACTACTGAGCCCATGTACCACAACTACTGAAGCCCGTGAGCCTAGAGCTCATGCTCCACAACAAGAGAAGCCACCACAATGAGAAGCATGCACACCACAACAAAGAGTAGCCCCTACTCGCCACAACCAGAGAAAAGCCCTCATGCAGCAATGAAGACCCAGTGCAGCCAATAAATAAATAAATAAAATTAATTTTGAATTCTATCAAACATTTAGAGAAGAGCTAACACCCATCCTTCTCAAACTCTTCCAAAAAATTGCAGAGGAACACTCGCAAACTCATTCTACAAGACCACCATCACCCTGATACCAAAACCAGACAAAAATACTACAAAAAAAAAAAATTACAGACCAATATCACTGATGAATATAGATGCAAAAATCCTCAACAAAATACTAGCAAACAGAATCCAACACCACATTAAAAGGATCATACACCATGATCAAGTGGGATTTATCCCAGGGATGCAAGGATTCTTCAATATAAGCAATCAATCGATGTGATACACCATATTAACAAAATGAAGGATAAAAACCATATGATCATCTCAATAAATGCAGAAAAAGCTTTTGACAAAATTCAACACCATTTATGATAAAAATTCTCCAGAAAGTGAGCATAGAGGGAACCTACCTCTATATAATAAAGGCCATATATGACAAGCCTACAGCAAACATCATTCTCAATGGTGAAAAACTGAAAGCATTTCCTTTAAGATCAGGAACAAGACAAGGATGTCCACTCTCACCACTGTTATTCAACATAGTTTTGGAAGTCCTAGACACACAGCAATCAGAGAAGAAAAAGTAATAAAAGGAATACAAATTGGAAAAGAAGAAGTAAGACTGCCACTGTTTGTTTGCAGATGACATGATACTATACACAGATAATCCTAAAGATGCTACCTGAAAACTACTAGAGCTAATCAATGAATTTGGTAAAGTTGCAGGATACAAAATTAATGCACAGAAATCTCTTGCATTCCTATACACTAACAACGAAAGATCAGAAAGAGAAATGAAGGAAACAATCCCATTCACCATTACAACAAAAAGAATAAAATACCTAGGAATAAACCTACCTAAGGAGGTAAAAGACCTGTACTCAGAAAACTATAAGACACTGATGAGGGACTTCCTGGTGGAGCAGTGGTTAAGAATCTGCCTACCAATGCAGGGGACACAGGTTCGATCCCTGGTCCAGGAAGATCTCACATGCCATGGAGCAACTAAGCCCGTGCACCACAGCTATTGAGCCTGCACTCGAGAACCCGCAAGCCACAACTACTGAGGCTGTGTGCCACAACTACTGAAGCCTGTGCAGCTAGAGCCTGCAACAAGAAACCACCGCGATGAGAAGCCTGCACGCCAACGCGAAGAGTAGCCCCTGCTCACCACAACTAGAGAAAGCCCGCATGCAGCAACAAAGACCCAATGCAGCCAAAATAATAAATAAATAAATAGAATTTTAAAAAGACACTGATGAAAGAAATCAAAGATGACACAAACAGATGGAGAGATATGCCAAGTTCTTGGATTGGAAGAATCAATATTGTGAAAATGACTATACTACCCAAAGCAATCTACAGATTCAATGCAATCCCTATCAAATTATCAATGGCACTTTTTACAGAACTAGAACAAAAGGCTTAAAATTTGAATGGAAGCACAAAAGACCCCGAATAGCCAAAGCGGTCTTGAGGGAAAAAAACGGAGCGTGAACAAATGGGACCTAATGAAACTTAAAAGCTTTTGTACAGCAAAGGAAACTATAAACAAGACAAAAAGACAACCCTCAGAATGGGAGAAAATATTTGCAAATGAATCAACGGACAAAGGATTAATCTCCAAAATATAAAAACAACTCATGCAGCTCAATATTAAAAAAAAAAAAAAACCCAGTCAAAAAATAGGCAGAAGACCTAAATAGACATTTCTCCAAAGAAGACATACAGATGGCCAAGAAACACATGAAAAGCTGCTCAACATCACTAATTATTAGAGAAATGCAAATTAAAACTACAATGGGGTATCACCTCACACCAGTTAGAGTGGGCATCATCAGAAAATCTACAAACAACAAATGCTGGAGAGGGTGTGGAGAAAAGGGAACCCTCTTGCACTGTTGGTCGGACTGCAAATTGATACAGCCACTATGGAGAACAGTATGGTGGTTCCTTAAAAAAACTCAAAATAGAATTACCATATGACGCAGCAATCCCACTACTGGACACATACCCAGAGAAAACCATAATTCAAAAAGACACATGCACCCCAGTGTTCATTGCAGCACTATTTACAATAGCCAGGTCATGAAAGCAACCTAAATGCCCATCGACAGACAAATGGATAAAGAAGATATGGTACATATATACAATGGAATCTTACTCAGCCATAAAGAGGAACGAAATTGGGTCATTTGTAGAGACGTGGTTGGACCTAGAGACTGTCATACAGAGTGAAGTAAGTCAGAAAGAGAAAAAGAAATATCGTATATTAACACATATATGTGGAATCTAGAAAAGTGGTACAGATGAACTGGTTTGCAAGGCAGAAATAGAGACATAAATGTAGAGAACAAAAGTATGGACACCAAGAGGGGAAAGTGGGGGCAGGTGGGTGGTGGTGATGGGATGAACTGTGAGATTGGGATTGACGTGTATACACTAGTATGTATAAAATAGATAACTAATAAGAACCTGCTGTATTAAAAGTAAAACAAAATTCAAAAAAACTGAGAAAAAATGACAACTGTAATAATTATGCTTATGTGGAAAACATTGCTCTGGACACAAAAGGGGCACAAAAGTAGAATAGACCTGACCATGGTATGTTCTTGGAGGGAATTCAGGAATTTAACAATTAGTAACAATACAGGAGAAGAGTACTATTGGGAATGTCTATTAGGCCACAGAAAATCCACCCCAAGCCCCCAGCCCCATATCTCAAGACTTCAAAGAAGGAATCATAGGGTCTCCTCCCCAAAAGTTTAAGGACCCTGATTTTAGCTGGAGTTTATGATCTGCCAAAGAAGACTGGCTTTTGAAATCTACATGCCTTGATTAAACTCTTTTTGACTTTTTAATAAACAGAACCAAAATATAGACTTCCCCATATCCTCAAGGCAAGCCCCACCCCTGATCAGCCCTCCCCCTCTCCCTTACATCCCTGCCAGACACCCCTGCCTGCCTCTGCTCCCGCAGCAGCCCCTCTGCTGTGGGCATCCTAGGCACTGCTCCTCATCCGATGCCACTACCCTGCTGCTACACCAGGGGTGGCTCAGTTGCCCCAGTGATGACTCTCTCCAGTTTGGCCAGCAAGCAAGGACATGACATGTCAGGGCCAGGCTGTTTGGAAGCCAACCTCCAAGTGCAGAGAGGCCAATCCTTAAATGACAGAGGGCCAAGCTGGTGGACCAGGAACTCAGCCAGCTGCCCTGGGCACCAGTAAGAAGTCAGGTGGGGGCACCTGCTGTTGGGGGTGCAGAGCCAGTGGGCCGGGGCCAGAGAGTCCTGGCTCATAAGAGCAGCAATTTCTAATTATAGGCCTATTCCATGCCAGGCACTGCGCAAAAAGATTTCATTAACTCATTGAATCCTCATGGAATGGGGGATTTTTTTCTCCCCATTTTGTAGATAAGGGAATTGAGGCTCAGGGAGTTGATGAAGTTCCCCAGGTCACAGTCACAGGTAGTGAGTGGTAGAGCTTGACATTGAACTCAGGCCCCCATTTCAACCACGCCCCTACCCTGCATCATTCATCCCATTCAATTGCTTCTTTAGTGCCTCCCCAGCTGTAGGCCTTGCACTGGGCTCTTGGGACACTGAGTTGAACAAGACCCAGCCCCTGTCTCAAAAGAGCTCACAGTTGAGGGTGGACAGAGTGTGGCAGACAATTATAAGAAATCAGATGTTAACCCTGATAGAAGGAGGTGCAGAGCCCTGACACAGCAGGCAAGGAGCTGCTGATCTGCCCTGGACAGTCCTGGGGGCTTCCATGAGGCAGCATCATTGGAGCTGGACCTTGTCAGCCTCTCACAAGAGACTGCTTATCCAGCAGCGAGACGCTTATAAGCATGGACAGCCTGGGGCCAGGCTCTTTTCTAACTTCCTACCCAAGGCAAGGAACCAGGACTTAACCTTATTCCCCCAACCTTGTGGAGGGCCTGCCTTAGCAGCGTGCTTGGGAGCCAGGGCTTTGAAGTCAGACAGGCTGGGGCCAAATCCCCCTCTGCCACTTTCTAGCTGTTGAATATTAATACTCACAACAGCAACAATAATGCATAGATAGTTAAGTGGATTAATGAATGAATGAATGGAGTAAAGGGCTGTAGACCTAGAGCTCCTCAAATCTCCTGCCCAGAATAAGGTCAGTCCCAGAGTCAGGGCTGGGGCCAAGCATTCATTTATTCATGCATGCAACACATATTTGTTGAGCACCTACTATATGCCAGGCACTGTTCTAGGTGCTGGGGATATAGCACTGAACAAAATAAGTCAAAATCCCTGCCGTCAAGACTCTCCATTCTAGAGAGGGGAGATAAGCTATAAATAACTAAACAGGGAAATATAAATATATCCAATCTCAAGAGTTGCCATAGAGAAATATAAAGTAGGATAACAAAGATAGAGAGGGCCTAGGGAAGAAGAGAGGTGACCTGAAGGAAGTGAAGGAATGAGCTCTGCAGGTATCTGGAGGAACAGTGCTCCAGGCAAAGGCAAGAGTCAGGGAAGGACCTGGCTTGCACAGTGTGAGATAGCCAGGTGGCCAGTGTGACTGGGAAGGTGTGTGGGGCTTGATCACATAGGTTCTTGTTGGCCTTGTTGGGATTTGGGCTCTTATTTCAGGGTGAAGTGGGAGCCACAGGAAAGTTTTAGGAAGAGGAGTGATGGGATATGACAGATAAAAAGGCTGCTGTGTGGACAGCAGACTGTAGAGGATGCAAAGACAGAAAGAGGGAGACCAGCATGGAGGTTCCTGGAGTGTCCAGGTGAAAGACAGTGTGACTTGGCCCTGGGTGGTAGCAGCGCCAGTGGTGAATTCTGGATATATTTTAAAGGTAAAGCTCAAAGATTTGTTGAGAGATTGGCTGTGGGGTATAGGAAAAAGAGAAGAGTCAAGGATGGCTCCAAAGTTTGGATGTCAGCAACTGAAAGCATGGAGTCTCCATTTACCGCAATGGGGAAGGCAACACAAAGAGAAGACATCCATGTAAAGATGGCAGATTGGACACACATAGCCAAGAGTTGGTTCTCCCCACATCTTGAATGCTAAAACAACAGTAGAGGGATTTCTTTAAATGTTCGAAGGTATGAGCCCAGAAGGATGGGGAGAATGGGAGAGGAAAAAGCAGGCACAAAATTTCAGGAGCTGGAAAATAAATGGACAATTGAGGAAAATTAATCAGGAAAAAAAATCCCCAAAGACTCATGAATTGGCCGCTTTGGGTACCTCTGGAAATTGGGGTAAAGGGCAGTTCAAATAAAGAGGATTACTTGAGAGGCTGTTTTTACAAGATCTTATCACAGACCAGACATCTCTAGATGGTCCTAAGGGCATACAGCATAGTACATGGGATGGTACTCTACCGATGACAGGGAGATTCAGGGAATATGAGCAAGCTGGATGGGAAGACCCCATTCATCTCCCACCCCTCTGCTCTCAGGACACTGGCAGCCAGACTTACACCCTCCAGGCAGATAATTAAAAGAGCTTTCTCTGGGGAACATGATGGACCAAGGAGAAAACCTAGAGAAACCCTGGAGATACCAACATTGGAGATTTTCCAACGAAATAGCCCGGTTAGATTACCCTGCAAAAAGCACAGAGCCCACAAGACCGACCCATGTACTCAGAGCTTCCAGTCAGCTCCTACTTTCCTATTTTTAAATATGCACAGATAACTGAGGTTTACCAGACGTCAGAAGAATGTCTGTAACATGAAATATAAAAATAAACCAAAGAAAAAAGACCAACTTGAAGATAACAGAGAATAGCAAGAAGAAAAAAAAAACCTGTCTTAATATCATCAAAGAGATAATGTAAGACATGCACAGGTGAAATTAAAATAGGATTCTCATTTTTAAAAAAGCGACGTAGAGCACAAAATAAAAAAGCTTTTAAAAACTAAAAATATAATGGCAGGAATTAAAAAGCAAAATTTGGAAGACCAGGTTTAGCTCTTCTAGAGTGACAGATAAGGAAAATAGGAGAGAAAAGAAAGAAAACCTGAGGACCTGTCCAAGAGTTCCATTTTCAAATAATTATAGTTCCAGAAAGAATAGAAAAAGTGGGAGGGTGGAGGAGATCTTCAATAAGATAATTTAAGAAAATTTCACAGACCTGAAGAACAGCTTTCTAGATTTCAAGGACTCACAAAGGGTCCAGCACAATAAATGAAAATAGGCCCATGCCAGGGCACACTGTCATGAAATGTCACTACTCTGGGAACTAAGAGAAGATTCTCTGAGCTTCCAGATTGAAAAGATAATATATGAGAACAGCTTCCTTCTCTTCACAGCAATACTGGAACCCAGAAGGCAATAGAACAAAGCCTTCAAATTTTCTGGAGGAAAACAATTTCCAACATGGAATTCTATACCTAAACTAACAGCCAATCAAGGATGAGGCATTTTCAGGTGTGCAAAGTCTCAACAAATTCATCCCATATATCTTTTCTCCGGAAAGACTGGAGGATGTGCTCTACCAAAACAAAGGAGAAAACCAAGAAAGAGGAAGACATGAGATACAGGAAGCTGAGAGAGACAAAGATATCCTCTAGGTTGATAGTGATGGATCCCAGGGTGACACCCGTGCATCCCAGGGGTCAAAAACAACCCATCCAACCAGAAGCAGAGTGGAAGGCCTTGGAAGACTTCTTCAGGAAGATGAAATGAATCCAAATGTCTTGAGAGGAGATTCACAATATTAGCCAAGAGTTTGGGGGTTTTCTTTGTTATAAGTATAGCCAAACAAAGATACTTTTTAAAATGGCAATTAGGGAAAACAAAACCTTGCACAGAAAAGGAAAGATTCGTCACATTATTGGGAGGAGAGGGGAATGGGAAGAGCAAGGTATGGATGGGGAAGAAAGCAAAGAGAGCTAATCCTCATCTTCCTTAATGTAAAGTCAAATAGCTAGAGTTCTACTTCTGGCCTAGCAATGTGAGGAGTTCTGCAGACTTGCTCCCCAGTGAAACTGCTGAAAATTATTTAAAGTCTCTGGAACCATTTAAAGTCTCTGGAAATGGTCCTAAGGGCAAACAGCAAATGAAGAAACATTTATTCAAGAAAACCTAATAAAACTCCATAAGAACAGTAAGAGTCTATGGCATTTGCTCTATGATCTACTTCCTCCCTCTCCCCTCCAAGCTCAGTATTATGGAAACTCCATTCCAGATGAGTACAACAGTTAGCACAGGACTCTCTCTCCCCCTTGCTCCCTGTTGGAGGCCTGCAGTATCTTCCCAGGAAGGGCTGGATATAGTATTTCTCTTCCTACCCCAGATTACTGTTGCAAAGGCTACATTCTGGTGAGTGCAGCTGAGTATGGGGGCTCCCTTCTTTTCCCTAGCCCCCACCAGTGGGATGGAGGAGCTACCTTGGTAGTGGCATGCTGAAAAATACTGGGACCCCAATCACCCTCATCCTGGCTCAGTCATAAAGCAGATGTTCATGCAAGGAGAGGCAAATTGAGAAGACCAAAGGCTACAGCACCTCCACTCCACCAAGTGCCCAGCTCCTAAAGCAGGGATGACACCTGGAGAGAAGGGTACTATTGTCCCCCCCCCCCCAGCTCCAGAGCCCTGGCTTGGAGATCTTACACAACTAAGAGAAGACTGGTATGTCCATTTGAGACACAAACTAAACCATAAACTGACTAGTTTACCAGAAAGAATCAGGGAAGGAGACAGATAAGAAGAGCCCTCCTGGGGTCAGAACAAATATCAAACAATGACCTCAAAAACTGTACCCACAAAGGAGGCCAAAATTGCTACATTATTTTAAAAGTCCAATTTCCAAAAAAAAAAAATTACAAGACATGGATAGAGATAGGAAAGTTTGATCCACACATGGGAAAAAAAGCAAGCAACAGAAACTGCCTGTGAGAGTGGCAAGATGTCAGATTTAACAGAGAACTCAAAGTAGCTATTATAAATATTATCAAAGGTTAAAACCATTCTTAAAGAAGTAAATAGAGGTTTGATAGCAATGTCTTCTTGAATAGAGAACATAAAGAAATATAAAGGTTTTTTAATGAAAATTTTGGAACTGAAGGGTACAATAACTGACCTGAAAAATTCACTAGACAGGCTTAACAGTAGATATGAACTGGCAGAAAAAAATAATTAACAAACTTGAAGATAGATTTATAGAGATTATGCAATCCGAAGAACAGACAGAAAAAAAATGAAAGAAAATGAAGAGCCTCAGAGATGTTGGGAACAGCATGAAATGCACCAATATATGCATAATGGGAGTATCTGAAGGAAAGGAGATGAAGAAATAAGCAGAAAGAAATAATGCCTGAAAACTTCCAAAATTTGATGAGAAACCTTAATCTACAGACTTAAGAAGCTCAAAAAATGCTAAGTAGGACAAATTCAAAATAGCAAAAATACTGAAAGCCAAATATATAGAGAAAATCTCCAAAACAGCAAGAGAAAAATGAACCATCATTTACAATGGAATCCAATAAGATTAACAGCTGACTTCTTATCGGACACAATGGGGATCAGAAGACAATGGGATAATGTATTCAATGTGAAAAAAACAAAAACAAAAACTGCCTACCAAGAATCACATACCCAGAAAAACTATCTTTAAAAAAGGAAGGAGAAATAAAGATATTCCCAGTATTACTCTGATACCAAAACCAAAGACATCACAAAAAAAGAAAATTTACAGACCAATATCTCTTATGCATATAGACTCAAAATCCTCAACAAAATGCTAGCAAACCAAATCCAGCAATGTATAAAAAGAAGTATACACCACGACCAAGTAGGATTTATCTCAGGAATGCAAGGTTGGTAAAACATCTGAAAATCAATTAATGTAATGCATCATATCAGTAAAATTTTTAAAAATCACATGATCATCTGGACTTGGAGGGTATTGTGCTAAGTGAAATACGTCAAACAGAGAAAGACAAATACTGTATGATATAACTTACATGTGGAAACTAAAAAAACAAAACAAACTAGTGAATATAACAAAAAAAGAAACTGACTCACAGATATAAAGAATAAACTAGTGCTTACCAGTGGGGAAAGGGAAGACTGGAGAGGCAATACAGGGGTAGGGGATTAAGAGGTACAAACTATTATGTATAAAATAAGCTACAAGGATATATTGTACAACACAGGGAATATAGTCAATATTTTATAATAACTAAAAAGGTAGTATAAACTTTAAATATTGTGAATCACTATATTGTACACCTGTAACTTATATAATATTGTACATCGATTATACTTCAATTTAAAAAAGCAATGATGTTGAAGATGCAAAAAAAATTACATGATCACCTCAATAAACACAGAAAAGGCATTTAGCAAAATCCAACACCCTTTCATGACCAAAAAAAAAAAAAACCTCAAAAAATTAGGAATAGAAGGGAACTTCTTCAACCTGACAAAGGGCATCTATGAAAAATCCACAGTTAACATCATATTTAATGGTGAAATACTGGATGCTTTTCCCCTAAGATAAGGAACAAAGCAAGACTATCCCCTCTCACCACTTATATTCAACATTGTACTAGAGGGTCTAGCCAGGGTAATTAGTCCAAAAGAAAGAAGGAGGAAGGAAAAAAGGAAGGAAGGGAGGGAGGGAGGGAGGCAAGGAGGAAGGGAGTGAGAAAGGAAGGAGTAAAATACCTTTATTCACAGATGACATGATCATGAGTAAAGAAAATCCTAAGGAATCCGCTAAAAACTATTAGAACTAAAAAGTTCAGCAAGGTTGCAGGATACAAAATGACTATACAAAGTTCAATTATATTTTTGTACAGTTGCAGTGAAAAATCCAAAAATAAAATTAAGATAACAATTCCATTTTCATTAGCATCAAAAAGAATAAAATAGGACTAAATTTAACAAATAAGTGCAAAACTTATAATCTGAAAACTACAAAACATTGTTGAAAAAAAATAGAGAAGACTTAAATAAATCTCAAGATGACCTATGTTCATGGATCATAAAATTTAATATTGTTAATATGGTATTACTCCCCAGACTGATCTATAAACTCAGTGTGATGCCTGTCAGAATCTCAATGACGTATCAGGCAGAAATGGAAAATCCAATCCTAAAATTCATGTGGAATTGCAAGAGACCTCAAATAGTCAAACTATCTTGAGCCAGAGACAAAATCCTAACCACTAGACCAGCAGGGACAGTAAACTATCTTGAAAAAGGAGAAAAAAGTTGGAGGAATTACACTTTTCAATTTCAAAACTTACTACAAATCTACAGAAATCAAAACAGTGTGATATTGACATAGGATAGACATATATGTCAATGGAATGGAATTGAGAGTCCAGAAATAAACTCATACATCTATGGTCAATTGATTTTTGACAAGAGTACCATGACCATTCAATGGGGAAAGAACAGTCTCATCAGCAAATGATGCTGGGACAACCGGATAGCCACATGCAAAAGAATAAAGTTTGACTCATACCTCATATCATACACAAAAAAGTTAACTCAAAATGGATCAAAGATCTAAACGTAAGAGCCAAAATGACAAAACTCTTAGAAGAAAACATTGGGGTAAATCTTCATGACCTTGAATTTGGTAATAAGTTCTTAGATGTGACACCAAAAGCACAAGCAACAAAAGAAAAAGAATAGGTAAATTGAACTTCATCTAAATTAAAAAGTTTTGTGCCCAAAGAACACTATCAAGAAAGTGAAAAAAACAAACAAACAAACACAGAATGGGAGAAAATCTTTGTAAGTTATATGTCTGGTAAGGGACTTGTATCTAGAATATATAAAGAACTCTTACAACTGAGTAATAAAAGTCTAAATAATCCAATTAAAAGTGGGCAAAGGGTCTGAATAGAAATTTCTCCAAAAGAGATATGCAAATGTCCAAAAATACATAAAAATATAATCAACTTGATTAACAATCATGGAAACACAAATCGAGACTACAATGTGATACCATTTCAAACCCACTAGAATGGCTATAATCAAAGAGTCAGATAATAACAAGTGTTGACAAGGATATGGAAAAATTGGAAACCTCATACATTGTCAGTGGGAATGTAAAACAGTGCACCTTGCTATGGAAAACTGTCTTGCAGTTCCACAAAACTCTAAACATAAAGTTACCCTATAACCCAGCAATTCCACTCCTAGGTATAATATACCCAAGAGAAATGAAAATATACGTCCACACAAAAACTTGTACACAAACGTTCATAACAGCATTATTCATAATAGCCAAAAGGTGAAAACAATGGACGAATGGATTAACAAAATGTGGTATATCTATCCACTGGAATATTATCCAGCTCTAAGAAGGAATGAAGGGGAAAACCTAAACAGACATTTCTCCAAAGAAGATATACAGATTGCCGACAAACACATAAAAGAATGCTCAACATCATTAATCATTAGAGAAATGCAAATCAAAACTACAATGAGATATCATCTCACACCGGTCAGAATGGCCATCCCAAGGTCTCAAAAAGTTTCTCCACAGTATGGAGGTTCCTTAAGAAACTAAAAATAGAACTACCATATGACCCAGCAATCCCACTACTGGGCATATACCCTGAGAAAACCATAATTCAAAAAGAGTCATGTACCAAAATGTTCATTGCAGCTCTATTTACAATAGCCAGGACATGGAAGCAACCTAAGTGTCCGTCAACGGATGAATGGCTAAAGAAGATGTGGCACATATATACAATAAAATATTACTCAACCATAAAAAGAAACGAAATTGAGTTATTTGTAGTGAGGTGGATGGACCTAAAGTCTGTCATACAGAGTGAAGTAAGTCAGAAGGAGAAAAACAAATGCCATATGCTAACACATATATATGGAATCTAAAAAAAAAAAAAAAAAAAGGTCATGAAGAATCTAGGGGCAAGACAGGAATAAAGAGACAGACCTACTAGAGAATGGACTTGAGGTTAAGGGGAGGGGGAAGGGTAAGCTGGGACAAAGTGAGAGAGTGGCACGGACATATATACACTACCAAACATAAAATAGATAGCTAGTGGGAAGCAGCCACGTAGCACAGGGAGATCAGCTCGGTGCTTTGTGACCACCTAGAGGGGTGGGGTAGGGAGGGTGGGAGGGAGGGAGACGCAAGAGGGAAGAGATATGGGGACATATGTATATGTATAGCTGATTCACTTTGTTATACAGCAGAAACTAACACACCATTGTAAAGCAATTATACTCCAATAAAGATGTTTTTTAAAAAAACAACACACACTTGCACTCCAATGTTCATAGCAGCACAATTTACAATAGCCAGGATGTGAAAGCAACCTAAATGTCCATTAACAGAGGAATGGATAAAGAAGATGTGGTACACATATACGACGGAATATTACTCAGCCATAAAAAAGAACAAAATTGGGTCATTTGTAGAGATGTGGATGGACCTAGAGACTGTCATACAGAGTGAAGTAAGTCAGAAAAAAAAAAGCAAATATCGTTTAATAACACATATATTTGGAACCTAGAAAAATGGTACAGATGACCTTATTTGCAAAGCAGAAATAGAGAACAAATGTATGGATACCAAGGGGGAAAGGGGTGGGTGGGAGGAACTGGGAGACTGGGATTAGAAAAATGAACCTAATGATCTTATTTGCAAAGCAGAAATGGAGACACAGATGCAGAGAACAAATGTATGGATACCAAGGGGGAAAGGGGTGGGTGGGAGGAACTGGGAGACTGGGATTGACACTGCAGCCTGTTAGGAACCGGGCCGCACAGGGAGGTGAGTGGTGGGCGAGGGGCGAAGCTTCATCGGCTGCTCCCGTTGCTCCCTGTCGTTAGCATTACCGCCTGAACCATCCCCTCCACGACCCCGTCTGCGGAAAAATTGTCTTCCAGGAAACCAGACCCTGGTGCCAGAAAGGTTGGGGACCGCTGCTGCATAGCACAGGGAACTCTGCCTAATGCACTGCGGTAACCTAAATGGGAGGGAAGCCCAAAAGGGCGGGGATACGTGTATGTATATGGCTGATTCATTTTCTTGTACAGGGGAGGCTAACATTGTAAAGCAACCACAGTGCAATAAAAATTAATTTTAAAAAATTTAATTAAAAGAAGGAATGAAGGACTGATACTTAATACAACATGGATGAACCTTTAAAATATTAGGCTAAGGGAGAGAAGCCAGTCATGAAAGATCACATAGTGTATGATCTATTCATGTGAAATGTCCAGAATAGACAAATATAGAGAGACAGAAAATAGATTACTGGCTCCTCAAGGCTGGGGACAATGGGTCAATTGGTGATAGCTAAAGGGTATGGGATTTCTTTTTGAGCTGATGAAGATACTCTAAAATTGATTGTGGTAATAGTTGCACAACTGTGTGAATATACTAACAACCACTGAATTGTATACTTTAAATGGGCAAATTATCTGCTATGTGAGTTATACCTCAAAACTGCTGCCAAAAAAAAAGGCAAATGACTGACAAAAAAATGAAAATTCAAGAAGCAGTGATACAAGCATATTATTTAGAAATATGAAAAGAAAAACCAAAATAGTCATCAAAAGGAAGTCAAAGTGTTTGCCTCTCTGATTGGGGGAAATGGAGTGAGATCAGGGGACCTCTGATTTTTATAATAAACCTCGTAGAACTGTTTAATTCTTTAAAATGTGTGCTCATATAACTTTGATGAGAGTTAAAACTTTTGGATTTAAAAATAAAACCTCTGGTCTAGGGGCCTGAACCATCCCATTGCAAACCTTGGAGGAGAAAGAGAGGCTGGGGTGGGCCGGGGAGGGAAGCTGACCAGGTACCTGAGATTCGATCTTACAGAATTGAAAGCTGTGCACTTGTCCAAGGGCTGGGGTCTGGCCCCAAAGTGAAGAAACAAGAGGGGACGTGGCATCGTTCTGAGGCTGCAGACATTGGCTGACCCTGCCCACCACCTTGCAGATCTGACGCTCGATCTCAAGGGAGACTCCTCCAGAGACTGTGCAATGATATAAAGGAAACAGGGCCATTGCTAGGGAAACCATCAATGTCTATCAGGGCTGGCGCTGACCCAGAATCCCCTGGCATTTATTGAACCCCTACTGTGTACCAGGCACCTCCCAGATGTCCTCTTGTAATCCTTTCAAGGGCCCTGGGAGGCAAGTGAGTTTCTCCCCATGTTCCAGATGAGGAAAGTGAGGCTCAAGGAGGTTTTGTGGCTTAACTGAGGCCACAAAGCTTAAAAGAGCCAGGTTTGGATCTCAGGTCTGACTGTCTCAAATTCTAGTTCTCCTTGCCTACGGCACTTTCCAGGGCTGGGGAGGAAGCAGGGAAGAAGTTCGTGAAAGGGCAGCCCCTTCCTCACAGGGCAATTGAAGCCATATTTGAGCCCAGCTTACTCCAGAATACCGGAATCTCCGTTTTTGCTTCTGGGTGGGTCACAGTAAAAAGCCCAAATTAATCATGAGGTGATGAAGGCTCTAACTCAAGAGTGATAACTCAACAAGCTTGGGCACTGGAGCTGCGGGCGATGGCTCAAAACAGGCTGGTCCAGCCCCCCAGTTCCCCCAGCAACTCGGTCATCAGACAACTCAGCTCATCCATCCCTGCTCACTTCTATGGGGAGTTCACCCAGATGTGGACTAGGACTCTAGGGTTACTCTTGGGCCTCTGATGTCAGTTACAGCTGCTCCACGTCAAACTCCCAGGAGTCTGCATCAATTTTCTAATCTGGAAGAGACCTTGGTATCATTCAGTTCACCATCCTTATTGTACAAATGGGAGACAACACCCTCAAAGAGAAAGGGACTTGCTCAGCTCACACAGCAGGTTAGTAGCAGGGTCAGCTCTCTAACCTGTCTGCTCCCCCAAATGCTGTTGGTTGCCAGTGCCCTCATGCTGCCCACAGCAATACCCCCGGCCTAGACACCCTTGCCCCTTAGTCACACATGCTGCCTTATTACTTTCTCCTCTTACACCCAATCTCAGGGCCAGGAAAGACGCTACTAATTTGCACTAAAGAGGGACTTCCCTGGCGGTCCAGTGGTTAAAAATGTGCCTTCCAATGCAGGGGACGTGGGTTCCATCCCTGGTCAGGGAACTAAGATCCCACATGTGGCGGGGCAGCTAAGCCCACATGCTGCAACTACTGAGCCCACGAGCGGCAACTATGATCCCATGCACCACAACTAGAGAGAAGCCTGCGTGCCACGACGAAAGATCCCGTGTGCCGCAGCTAAGACCCGATACAGCCAAAAATAAATAAATATTTGTTTTAAATAAAAATAATTTGCACTAAAGAGTGAGTGACTGATAAGCACCCACTTCTCTCAATTTTTTTTTTTTTTTTTTTTAGCAAATTGTATTTTTATTTATTTATTTATTTATTTTTGGCTGTGTTGGGTCTTCGTTTCTGTGCGAGGGCTTTCTCTAGTTGTGGCAAGCGGGGGCCACTCTTCATCGCGGTGCGTGGGCCTCTCACTATCGCGGCCTCTCTTGTTGCGGAGCACAAGCTCCAGACACGCAGGCTCAGTAGTCTGGCTCACGGGCCTAGTCGCTCCGCGGCATGTGGGACCTTCCCAGACCAGGGCTCGAACCCGTGTCCCCTGCATTGGCAAGCAGATTCTCAACCACCGCGCCACCAGGGAAGCCCTCTCCCAATTTTTATATTTTAAAAGAGACTTAGAATCCCTCTCTCTCTCCTTCCTCTCTCCACATAATACTCAGCTGCCACCCAATTATTACTTCAACGACAACTGGGAAAAGTGGTAGCAGGTCCACATGCATTATTAGCGGTTAGGAGGACAGGTTTGGATTCAGACAGATTTAGCATCTAATTCTGGACCTGACATTTGACAACTCTGTGATCTTGGGAAAGTCACTTAATTTTTCTGAGCTCCCATTTGACTGACTACTATGCCTCCGTTCCTTTACGTATTCTATCCAATCCTCACAACTGAATCCTTCCATTTTACGGAAGAGGAATCAGTAGCTTGGAGAGGTGATGTGACTTGCCCCAGCTCACACCACAGGCCAGGAGGTTAGAGGGCTGGGATGGAAACCCAGGCTCCTTCCTTCCAAGTCCCAAGGGAGCATTCTCTCCCCTCCAAAACCCCCTCTCCTGAGAGTTGTTAGGCGGAGATTTCTGCAACATCCTTTGCCCTTGAGGGCAGCCCAGACCTGCCCCAGGCTCCAAACAGGCTAGAATCGGCCCAGCTCTACTGAGGACCCAGTTGCTGCAGGGCCTCCGCACCCTGCCCCACCCACCCCATCAAAGCGCCCCCAGCCAGTCCTAGGCTGATAAACCAGGGGCGACCGTGGCGCCTCAGCGCCCTCTAGTGGTAGCAGGAAAGAGCGTCTCTGGGGAGAGAGGAAGGGGGAAGGGAGGGGAGGAGGGGGAAGAAGAGGGGGAGGGGCAGGGGAGAAGCGAGAAGAGAGAAGAGAAAGGAGAGAATTGGAGCAGAGGAAGGGACTGGACAGGAGCAAGAGGAGACTGACAGGGCATTTTGTCCTTGGCTCCGGCGTTCGGCTTTCTCCCCGTCCGGTGCTCCCTCTGCCAGCCGCCTCTCTGGGTCTCTGCCCTCCAGCTCAGCCTAGGCCCTGGGGGCCTCAGAGGGCTACCCCTACCCCAGAGAATCCCTGAAACTTTCTTCCCCTCCAGCCTGGGAGAGTCTGTGTGTCTCCTGGGATAGAGCTGCTAAAGGCCTCGCCCAGGTAACACGGGGCTAAGAAGGACCTCCTTCCCTCTCTTCCCTGTCCTCTACCCTCCCCCATCAGAGACGGTGGGGGGCAGGGGGGCTCGGCAGAAGAAGGCCACCACACAATCGCAAGGGCACACGCTTCAGATCCACCCCAGCCCTCACGCACTCCCTCCCCTCCGTCCTTCCAGCCTCCCCTCCGTCCATCCGGCCTCCCCACAGTCCAGCCGGCCTCCCCACCATCCAGCCGGCCTCCCCTCCGTCCATCCGGCCTCCCCACCGTCCATCCGGCCTCCCCACCGTCCATCCGGCCTCCCCACCGTCCATCCGGCCTCCCCACCGTCCATCCGGCCTCCCCACCGTCCATCCGGCCTCCCCACCGTCCATCCGGCCTCCCCACCGTCCATCCGGCCTCCCCACCGTCCATCACCCCCAGCCTACCCCCACCCTACCCCCCTTGAACATAAATAAACTGCCACCCGGGGAACTGGAGCTGCTGGAAGAGGCCGGATGTGCCGAGCCAACTCATTTCCCGCTCCTCTCACTTCGGGATAATTAGTGCAAATTAAATTTCACACCCCATCCCAAGTAGAGAGAGCTTGCTGGGAATGGAGACCCACGATTCACGAGGGAACATACTCAAAAGTCTCTTCACAGAGTGCAAACGTGAGAGAACATTTCTCGGCTGCAAGTTCTCTCAACCATTCCCCGAAGTCAGGCTCAGACACTCATAAGCGTGCTGGTGGAGGGTGACAGGCGGAACCGGGAAATGGGAGATTGGAGTCTAATCCCCAGTCCAGTACCCCTCCTCCAGGCCTCCTTTTACATTGTCTGTAAAACTAGAAGGATGGGCCAAATCACCGTAGAAAGGAAACTCTGGAATCATCAGGGCCTCAAACAAGTACCTCCACATCCACATGCCTGCACTCAGGCTGCCTCTTACTGCCACCTGTGTGGTCACCCAGCCCCTTAAGCTCACAAGGGCCTGGTGCTTGGGCCAAGGCTCTGTTCACTGTCTGATTTTTGAACAAGGGGCCCACGTCTCATTTTGCACTGAATCCTGCAAATTATATAGCCTATCCTCCCTGCACTCGTATATTTACACATATGAAGAATCTGGATCAGCAAACGAGCACAGCATGCCTGGATGCGAATAAGATTAACAACACCTACTGTGGACCAGATGCTCTTTTAAGTGCTTTCTATACCTTAACCTCATTTAACCCTCACCGCAACCCAGTGAGGCTGCATACAGTTCTTCTTGAACTTTCATGTGCTCGGGGCTGGGGATCCTGTTGCAGGATCTGAGTCAGCAGGTCTGGGATAAGGCATTTCTATCAAGTTCCCAGGGGAGGCCCATGCTAGTGGCTCCCAGGACCTCATTTGGAGAAGCAAGAGTGTGGTAAAGGCTATTGGTGCAGAGGGTCCTCCAGCTGCTGCGACGTGGGCTCCTACTGGCTCACATCTACCCCCTCTCTGGAATACTGCCCTCAGCCACCCAAGATGCCTCACCAGAAAATGCCTGGAAGATTACTTCCTCCTCCAGGTGGAGTGTCAGGGGGACACAGCCAACAACTGGCTGGCCAGGACTGGCCTCCTTCCCTCACGGTGGGCTAACTCTGGTGTCATTCATGCTCCAGAGCTCCCCATGGGATCAGGCTGAGACTAGACTTTAGCTGAACCCCCATCTCAGCTCAGTGTCTCCTCCAACTCCATCCTGTTTTCCTTACTCCCTTTCAAGTTCCCCGCTAAATAAATCACTGTGTAAGAATGCCTGCCTCAGGCTCTGCTTCTAAAGAACCCAACCTAGTCAAGGAGATACTATTATTTTCCCCATTTGATTAATGAAGAAGCTGACCGAGAGTTAACTTGCCCAGGACAGATAAATGACAGAGCCAAGATTCAAACAGGTAGCCTGGTTCCACTATGATATGCCTTGATGTGCTTGTACACACAGTGTAAATCCATGATTGTACTCATATACATATACTTTTATGAGTGCATCTGTTAGGTCCGTGTCTATAGACACAGCGTTTTTTGCATGCATATTGACAATCACATGCACATTAATGGATGTCAATTCATTCTTTTTTCATTCTTTTTTTTAACTGAAGTATAGACAATGCACAATATTACATAAGTTACAGAGGTAGGGATGTCAATTCATTCTAACGTCTCCTCACACACATGCACACACCCCTGACGTCTACATCCCAAAAGATGTAGGTGCGCATATCCATTCATTCATTCGGTGAGTAAATGAATTATTGCACACGTGCTTGGGCATCTTTCCATCAAACCTCAGCTCAAACATCACCCTATCCTGGAGCTTCCCCTGTCTCCCTGAGATTAGGTCTGGAGCCCCATCTCTCAGCTCCCTCAGCCCTGTCCTCACCCGGGCTTACAGGTCTGTCTCCCCCACTGGTCTGGGAGCTCCTCTAGGCAGGAGACCTGGTCTGGTTGGTCATCACAGCCACAGGCCGGGCCCGGAGTAAGTGCTCAACACATATTTATTTATTTTTTTTATTTTTTTTTTTTTTATTTTTTATTTTTTTTGTGGTATGCGGGCCTCCCTCTGTTGTGGCCTCTCCCGTTGCGGAGCACAGGCTCCAGACGCGCAGGCCCAGCGGCCACGGCTCACGGGCCCAGCAGCTCCGCGGCACGTGGGATCCTCCCAGACCGGGGCGCGAACCCGGTTCCCCTGCATCGGCAGGCGGACGCGCAACCACTGCGCCACCAGGGAAGCCCTCAACACATATTTATTGCACTGAACTTAATTCAGGTCTGCCATTGACTAGTCATGTGACCTCTGGTGAGTCCCTTCCTTCTCTGAACCTCAGTTTCCTCACCTCTCAGGGAGCTGGCTCTTTGGGGGTCTGTAGCAGGTGGACCCAGTTCAGTCTTAAGGAAGACATTGGGAAAGATTTCTTAAAGGAAAGGAAGGGACACAGCCGAAATCTGAGGGAAGATCAGGATTTAGCCAGGGGAAGAGGGAAAAGGAGTGTTTCGGGCAGAAAGAAGAGCATGTGGGGCTTCCCTGGTGGCGCAGTGGTTGAGAGTCCGCCTGCCGATGCAGGGGGCACGGGTTCGTGCCCCGGTCCGGGAAGATCCCACGTGCCGCGGAGCGGCTGGGCCCGTGAGCCGTGGCCGCTGAGCCTGCGCGTCCGGAGGCTGTGCTCCGCAACGGGAGAGGCCACAACAGTGAGAGGCCCGCGTACCGCAAAAAAAAAAAAAAAAAAAAAAAAAAGAACAGCCAGTGCAAAAGCTCAGAGGTAAGACAATGTGGCACATTCAAGGAGAAACCTGTTCAAAGGAGAAACCCGTGTGTCTGGAGTGCAATGGGAACAATTCCCCAGGAAGAGGCAGGAGAGATGCTGAGGGGCCACAGTTTAGATTTTATCTTGAAGGCAGTGGAGAGCCACTGAAAATTTTAGTGACGACCTCTCATTTGAGTTTTTAAAAGGGCACCCAGAGTGCTATGAAGAGAATAGATCGAGGCGGGGGTGGGGCAAGAATGGGAATGTGAGACCGTTTAAAAGACTGTTGTCAGCAGCCAGGTGCAAGGTGATGATAACCCAGGCTAGAGTGGGGTCAGTAGAACCAGAGAGAAGTGGATTGTTTAGAGATATTCAGAAGGTAGAATTAAGCGCCTGGCAAGAGCTTGGATGTAGAAACTCAAGGAGAAGGGAGAGCTGGCTAGACGCCCTAGACCTCCGACAGACCCCATCTTGACAGATCCTCCCCGCCACACACACCCCTCCCCGCTCATCCCCACTAGAAACCAGGGAGCCATTCCCTCTACCTGCCCCTCACCTGCTCTTTCTGCCTTCCCCGACCACAGCCCACCCCACACCTGCTCAACAGACAACTCAGTCACCCGCTGTTCCCGCAGCCTATCTGGTCCTTCAAGCCTTTGGAACTCTCGTCCTTTCTAGCCTCTTTTCTAGGCAGGACCCCCACCACAGCCCCCAATATGAAGATGCCAGCAGGCACTCTGCTTGGTCCACACTGATCTAAGCGGCCCCCAGGCATCAGCTGTAGCAGAAAGAGGCCTGAACTGAAAGTTTCTGTCTTCGTGCTGCCACTCACTTGCTCTGCAACCTTGAGCAAGTCACCTTTCCTCTCTGGGCTCCAATTTCTCCATCTGTCAATGAGAGGATGGGGTGCTATGATTCCTAAGGATCCGGCAATCAGAGCACCAAATCTCCTGGGCTACAGTGATTGGTACCCGGGTAAGCACGTGACCCAAGCGGAGCCAATGAGTGTTCATGCTGGGACTTCGATGGAAACTATTGTACAAAAGCATCTCGCTTCCTGTTGAGGTTGCTAGCTTGCAGTACGTGAGCCTGGAGATGCCAGGCCCCCCTCCCCCAGAAAAGAGCCTGTCTGTGAACAGAGTCAATACTTATCCCTGAGGGCATGGTTCAAGCACCTGGACCTAGCCACGCTAGAAATCAGTCACATGGACCAATAAATTCCCTTTTTTGCGTAAGCCAGTCTGAATTGCACTTCTGATGATTGTGTCCAATAGAGTCTTGACCAATATGTCTTCTCACTCATATGTGCTATATAATATTTAGTGCTTTTTCCTGTGATTCATTTGGGATGCCTTCCCTGCTCTCATCTGATTCTCCTAATCCTCCTATCTTTGAATGTAGCTGAGGCCTGTCCTCCTCCAAGAAGCCTTCCCTGACCGCCCTGGTCCACGCTGATCCTTGTGTTCCTGGAATTTCCCAAAATATGGTTCTCTAAACACTAATCCTTCAAAAATCTCACTTAATAGGAAATCACTTAATAAAAAGGATGGCATGGTCAAACAAGCTTGGGAAACACTGCATGCTACTTCCTCCTTTGAGGGGATTCCCTGCAATGAGCCTATTAAGAATTCTGAGAAGTTCTAATGTAAAGAAACCAATCCACTTTGTTTAGTCCAGTGTTTCACAAATTTACGTCCTCATGGGGCAATTTCTTTTTTCATGGAATATCTGATAACATCCTGCAGGACAGTGTTCCAGGGTCTCCCTGGGTAAACATACTTTATCCTCAACTTCCATTGAATCACTCTTTGTTCCCTTCAGGGGGCCTTGCAGATCGATTTCTCTACTATTTATCAAATGCCTACTGTGTGCCAGGCCCAGAACAGGTGGCTGGGAATACTTCAATGAGTCAGTCACATCCCAGCCTGGGAGGAACCTGCAGGCCAAGGGATAGTCATGCCTTACTGCCTGAGTCTGACTGGGCCTAACAATACCGTGTGACCTTAAGCTAGTCACTCTTCCCCTGTAGGCATTTGTAAAATGAGAGGATGGGATGCCATTGTCCCTAAGGATCTGGCCAATCAGAGCACCAGACCCCCTAGACTGCAGTGATTGGTTCCAGGGTGGCCACATGACCTGAGTTGAGCCAATAAGAGGGGGCCCTTCAGAAAGTCAATTGCCTCCTATATTCATATGGCAAATGTGGGTTTGAGTGCATGAGTGCATTTTGGGTGGAAGAGAAGGTCCATGGATTTCGATACATTCTCTAAAGCCTCCATGACCCAAAGGATGTTTATAAAACCTGGCAGTAATGAAAACTCAGTAACAGGAAAGTTAAGGGTAAGGAACTTAAGACCTTGCATGAAGCGGTAGTGGGATTAAGGCTCTGAGTGAATGAATGTGTTCAAGCCTCCATGAATGCTTTTATGTCACTGAGCTGAGATGGCTTTGATCACCTGGCAGGTAAAGGCTTGGTCTCTGATGAATTCCAGTGACACCACTTTAGTAGTTGTGTGTCCTCAGGCAAGTTACTTAACCTCTCTGCACCTCAGTTCCCTCATCTTGTAAAATGAGAATCCTTTCAGGCCTGACCTCACAGGAGGAGGATTAAATGAGATCATGCAGGTGAAGTTCTTCATCCAGGGTTGGACACAGAATAAATATTAAATAAGGTTAGCTAGTACTATAATAGCATGGTGAAGATCCAACAGAGAGCATAGCCCTTAATGAAGAGAACAGCAATGATCTTCTGCAGGTTTTCCCTGAGTCATAAGGGGGACACCCACACTCCATTTCGTTCTCCCATTTCCTGCCCACCAGAACCTTTGCAGACTCTCCATTCTCCAAGTGTCCCCAAGATGCCTGTAACCTCTCCTTTCCTTGGGACCAATCAAAGATGGGTTTGGGGGTTCAAGCTCCATTCTGATGCTCAAGACCTCTCCAGCTCTGTGCCTTGGACCTAGGGGCTCTTACTCCTTGTAGCTTGGGGTAGGCAGCTTCTAAGATGGCTCGCAATGATCCCCACCTCCTGGTACTTGTGACGGTGTGTAATCCCCTCCCCTTGAGTGTATGCTAGGGTTAGGGTTAAGATTAGGGTCACTAGTGACTTGCTTCTAACATATAGAATACTACAAAACATGTTGGGATGTCACTTTAAAATTTAGGTGATAAAAGACTCTGGCTTCTGTGTTGCTTGCTCTGGTGGAAGCCAGCTGCCACATTGTGAGCTACCCTATGGAGAAGCCCACATGGCAAGGAACTGAGGGCCACCTTTGACCAACAGAGAGCAAAGAACTGAGGATCTCAATCCAACAGCCCATCAGGAACTGAAGTCTGCCACGAGAGGTGAGCTTGGAAGGAGATCCTTTCTCAGTCAAGCTTTGAGCTGAAGCAGCCTAAGTGGACATCTTTATGTAATCTCCTGAGGGACTCTGAGCCAGAGGACCCAGTGATGACACCCCTAGATTCCTCAGCCATAGAAACTGTGATACTAAATGTTGCTGTTTAAAGCCACAAAGTTTGGGGGTAATTTGTCACACAGTAGTAGATCACTATACACATAGCCAAAAAGAGGGGAATTTTTTTTGGCTCACTTAACTGAAAAGTCCAGGAGTAGAATTTGTTTCAGGTCTGGCTGGATCCAAATGCTCAAAGGTCAACAGGAGATTGGGACTGACATATATACACTAATATGTATAAAATAGATAACTAATAAGAACCTGCTGTATAGCACAGGGAACTCCACTTCGCTGTATAGTAGAAACTAACACAACGTTGTAAAACAACTATACCCCAATTAAAAAAAAAAAAACGTCAACAGGACTCTGTCTCTCTCATCTTGGGTTTCTGTGAGAACAGAGCTTGAGACAAAGACCTGGATGCAGGTGGTTTATTTGGGAAGCAGGAATGAGAGAGAGAGGAGACTGAGGCAAGGAAGGAACAAAGAGTATAAAGGCTGTGTTTTCAAATTTGCTGCCATAAACAACACGAGCTGGGCTCCTCTGGAACCTCTGAGAAGCAGCTACACCTGGGAGATGCAGGATGCCGAAAGCATCTGTGCACTGTCTCCTCCATCCCTCAGCTCCTCTCCTCTGAGATGCCTGCAGCATCAGGCAGCCTTCTCCAAGCTCTTCCTCCAGCAGAATGGGCGGCCCTGGGCGACCCTACAGCTCAGTGACCCCAGGGAGAAAAGCTTCTCTTCCTCAGTAGTTCCAGCAAAGGTCCCAGGATTACATTTCACTGGACAACAAAGATCACAGGCTCACCCCTGAACCAACCACTGCTTCAGTTGGCTAAACCTGTGTTGACCTATCCCTGGAGTCATGGACCAGAGTTAGTTCCTGTATTGAAATTTTAGGAAGAAGAAGGAGGAGGGAGGAGGGAGGAGGAGGAGGAGGGGAAGGGGGAGAAGAAGAAGAGGAGGAGGGGGAGGAGGAGGGGGAG
>NC_041216.1:19579378-19601266 GCF_002837175.3 Physeter macrocephalus
AGGAGGGGTGGGGGAGGGGAGGGGGAAGGGAAGGAGGAGAAGGAGAAATGAGTGCTAGCAGGGAAACAGACATCCCTTAAGTCTACATGACTCATGATTCACATCTGTGGGTTATGAGATCAATTTAGTAGGTGAATAATCTCCATTTTCTTAATGGAGTAAAACAGTGGTTTTCAATCTTTAGCCTCATCAAAATCACCCAGAAGACCTGTTAAAACAGATTTCTAGGCATTACCCCCAGAGTCTCTGATTCAGCAGGTCTGGGATGGGGCTCAAGAAATTGCATTTTTGGGCTTCCCTGGTGGCGCAGTGATTGGGAGCCCGCCTGCTGATGCAGGGGGCCCTGGTGGCGCAGTGATTGGGAGCCCGCCTGCTGATGCAGGGGAGGCGGGTTCGTGCCCCGGTCCGGGGGGATCCCACGTGCCGCGGAGCGGCTGGGCCCGTGGGCCATGGCCGCTGGGCCTGTGCGTCCGGAGCCTGTGCTCTGCAACGGGAGAGGCCGTGACGGTGAGAGGCCCGCGTACCGAAAAAAAAAAAGAAAAGAAATTGCATTTTTAACAAGTTCCCAGGTAATGCTGATGCGGGTGGTCCAGGGACCACACTTTGAGAACCACTGGAATAGAAAATATCAGCGTGTACTGGTGGTAATAACAGTGTTTTGTCTCATGAACTTTTGTTCCAGTGACATATGCATGTGGACACGGGGTCACCATGTGAAAAGGCATTTCTTGCTGAAATTACCCCAGTGTCATGAGGTTAGGTAATTTGCCAAAAGTCACACAGCTGCTAGGTGAGGAAGCAGGGATTTGAATGCAGGTCTAACAGGCTTTGAACCACAATGCTATACTGATTGTGGCTGAACTACACACAAGTAAATCACTATAGGATTTGGGTGAGTTATCAAGCTGTGTTTGCCACATGAAGAAGATAGGGTACAAAATAAGCTGTTGTAACAAATAGACCCCAAAATACACTGGCTTAAATGAGATACAAGTTCACTTCTCTCTCACATGACCGTCCAAAAGTACATAACCAGGGTACTTCTGCCAGCCTTCACACGGGCCTCCATGCTGGGGTCCAAGGGGTCTGCTCCAGCCGTTGGAAGAAGGGAAAGGGAAAGGAAAGTTCAGTCCTGTCCTTTTAAGGGCCCAACCCAGAAATTGCCTATGTCACTTTCACTCATATCCTATTGGCTGATTCCAGTCACATGGTCAGATTAACTGCAAAGGAGACTGGGAAATGTGGTCTTGAGCTGGAGGGCCACATATACTGGGGACAACTGGCAGGCTCTACACCACCAGGTGTGGCTTGAGGTGCCTGACCGAAGCACCCAAGGGAAGAGGGCAGCCCCTGGAAGGGCAACCCCCCAGTGGATTGCCTAGTGGCAGTGTCCCCACAGAGGACAAGAAGGAGCCAGCCTTACTCCCCAGAAACAGGGTCCAGCCATCCTTCTGCAGCCCCAGTTGTGAATCTAATGCTAAACCCCAACCCAGACTATTTTAACTTAACATTTCCTAACAGGTTTCTATGGAGAGCATATTTTCCAGTTTATTACATCGTGTCAAGTAAAGCTTTCGATTTAAGCTTCAAAGTTTATTTACTTAAAAAATGTTTGCTTTATCCAAAAAGGATGCTGGGTGGATATTAATAAAGCCATGTACTTCCAGCCAACAAAATAATCACCTCTGGCTGAATGGGACTAAGACCACATTAGACTTTATGCCAGGGCTCATTTTTACTGGCCCTGCCACTGTCTTATTCCCAACTGCAGATGCTTCTTTTTCTAATCTTTCTGAAAAAGCAGTGACTCATAAACAAGAACAGATTTCTCTTGCTTGCAGAAAAGGTAAATTGCTGGCAGAAATAAATTTGCAGATGCTAGAATTTCACAGAGAGGAGCTCGCTGGTGGAGAGGGTTTGCTATCCTGCCCTGCTCCCCCCCCTTTCCCCCTCCCATCTGTACCCTTTATCTTTCCTACCAAGCCAAGCTGGGTGCTGTTGGGGCCCTGCTGGGCCGGATGTTGGGGGTGGCGAGGAGGTGGGCTCCACTTTGAGGATGACTCCTCTGTTTATCTCCCAGGTTGTCCCAGTTCCTGGGCCTGGGATTGGGCCAGGGGCCCCAGAGGTGGAGGACTCCGGCATCCCAGCTCCGCACAGTACACTGACCTCGATTTATGTGGGTTACTCCCAGCCTGTGGACCTGTCGCCTGGCAAGGAGGCTGGTGAGACCTGCCCAGGGCCTGAGGGAGGTGCTTCCTCGCTCAGGCAGACTGTGGGACCCAGGTCAGCAGCAGATGTGCTCAGATGCCAGAGCATCTTCCTTCTAAGAGTGAGGGCCTGAGGCAGGGTCTGGAAACTTCCCTCTCTGACATAGAATCGACAGCAGAAGGGAAGAAGGGGTGCAGAAGCAGCTGCTGCATACTCTCACCATGCCAGGCCTCCACATGCATCTTCCGCAGTCCTCACAGCCACCCTGGGAAGTTATTGTACCCATTTCACAGGTAAAGAAACTGAGTCACAGGGAGGGGAAGTCACTCATCCACACTCACGTGCCCTCTAGTGGCAGATCAGGATTCAAGCCAACCCTGTAACTGGTGTCATTTTCCTTAAGACCCCCCTTCTCTCCTTCTCTCTCCTCTTCCCCCACCCACCCCTCCCAGTCACCCCACCTTACCCCACACTTCACTCCCCCACTGGAATCCTGACTCCCTCCTCCTCTCCACTGCTCTTTTTACACTAAGCACCGAGCATCCAAGGGAGAACATTTTCCCAAAGGAAACAAATGTAGAGGACCCAGCAGTGGGGGTAGAGGGAACCTCTGAGCCCAGTAGGAAAAACTCAGCTCCCAACACAGGCAAAGGCATCAGAGATACAGGCCAGATGAGGCACGGGTCCCTCCCCAACTCCCACTGACACCCAAGGATGAGTTAGATTTGCAGTAGCTCCCGTGCATATCCAGAACCACCTTAGCAACTAAGTTTTAAATTGTTTTTAATATCCCTACACTTCCCTATTATTCCTAAAATCTTCCCTGTTCATAATTTGATCATTTAAGCTTCTAAGTTCTATTAGGTCCAGGTTTCTACACACCCCCAACCCACTGCCCTCCGAGAAGGGGTTAGTCATTTGCACTCTAGTGTAAATAAGTCTCAGACCCTTCCCTGAGAGAGGATGTTACTAAGAGAGGTTCGCGCCAGGGAGAACCATGGGCTCTCTCCATGTCCACGCTTCTCCAGCAACCAGAGGGACTCCAGGCTGCATTGTCTCCAAACACTCCAAGGCTGAGAGGTGCCAGATGTGGCCAATGGCATCCCCCGAGCAAGTCAGGTGCCTCCCCACACTAATTCCTAGCATGGTAAAGGCCTGCTGAGGTCCCACAGGCAGCAGATGGTGAGCCAACTTCTGCGTTGCCATGGCAGCCCTGGAAGGGGTGCAGGGGGAGGAAACAATGCTGTGTCTTATGCCTAGATTACAGGAGGACACATGGATGGATGGATGCAAGTTTCAGATGTTATCGTTCCCTCCTTCTAACCTAGGACCTTGATGCCAACCGAGCAAGGCCAACTGTGAGGTCAGGTGCAACTGAGGAGCTTCCTGGAGCCTCACCCCTGCACAGTGGTTCAAGGACCTATTATGTGTAGGACCCTCAAAGACAGCAGGGGTCCCAGAGGCAAAAGATCTTTGAGGACCAAATATCAAAGGGCAAGAGAGGCCCCCAGGACCTGCCTCCCTCATCTCTACCAGGAGGAGATGCCAGTGTCAAGGTGTCTGAGTGGCACCAGCATCCAGTACAAGTTCCAGCCCAGGGCGATCCATGCGCCTCCAGGTCCCTACAGGCTATTCTCTCTCCCTGGGCCTGTGTGAGCTGAGCTGCGAGACCAGGCAGACACGCACGCCACGCTGAACCTTGAAGCCCTTCGCCAGCCCACCCACAGAGCCAACCCTGGCCCTCAGAGGACCTACCACTGTGTGCACCCACACCCAACATGCACACACATGTGTGCACACACACAGTGAGCACACACAATGTGTACATGCACACAACGTGCACACGCACACAATGTGCACACACGTGTGCGCACACTGTGTACACACACAAAGTGTACGCACAATGCGCACGCACAACCTGTACACACACAATGTGCACATACAACATGAACACACACTAAGTGTACACACAATGTGCACACATGCACCGCATGCCCATGCTTAGAGTTCACATGCAGTGCACGCAGTGTATACATTAAGTGCTCAGGGTGTGAGTGCATTGTGTACCTGCCCCAAGGGCTGCCTTATCCACCAGTGCCTGTACACATACTGCACAAAACTTATGCACACAACACACACATAGGACACCCATACACTGGACAGAGAAAGGGCCCGGCAAGAACTTATGCAAACACACCCACATACACAGTGAGCACACAGAACGAGCGCGGCATGCGTGTGAATCATGTCCGTGCAGCATACCAGAAGAGGAAGCCCACGCTGCACACGCACAGCCGTGCACACGCACCACGGTGCACACACACAGCACCCTCAGCCCTGCCAGGCTGGCCCGGGAAGGGGCAGAAAGAGGCAGGGAAGCCCTTGCCTCTTCTCTGGAGACAAGCTAAGACCTGGAGGGTCATCCACAGAGGCAGGCCGGCGCCTGGGGAATCCCTGACTCGGCCCCTACGGATGATGAGGTCAGTGACCCATTCCCCTGGGAGGGTCCAGGAGGGAGTGTCTGGGCCACAGCCAAGCCTGGCAGCCCTGTAATCACTGGGGACCAAGGTGGGGCTAGAAGCCAACCCCAGGGAGGCTCCCAGAGCCGGCTGAGGCCTGGGTGGGGCCGCCTCCTCTCTCCTGACTCCTGCCTTCTCTCTGTTACACCCACAGAGCCAGGAGCCAAGCTGGTGGGACAGGAAGCTGAGCAGACAGCCACAAGTTGGGGGTCAGGAGGCCTGGTGCTAAGTTTGACTCTGCCTCTGCCCAGATGGGCATCCGGGACAGGACCCACCAAGCTGAGCTTTGGTTTCCCCAAGGAGAACCCAGGGGAATAACCTTGGCCAGCTGCCCTCTGTGCTTCTATGGAGACCTGGGTCACTAGTCACCTAAACATCTGGCCCATGTACGCTCCAAGGTCAGGGTCCTGGCCCCACCCCTCTGGGACCTCTCCAGCACCAGCACTGGATGGGCTCATAGGAAAGATCAGTAAGAGGCTTCAACCTCCAGGGAGAGCCTGGTCCTCGCATCTGGCCTGTGCAGAACAAGGTGCAGGGTCTAGCTTGGTCTGCTCTTTCGAGCCACCAAGCCCAGAACACACATACCTCTTGGGGCCTCGACCACCCCAGCATCATAGAAGAATCACCAGGCTGGAGGTCAGAATGCGTAGGTTCTAGCCACTGACGCTGTGTGGCCTTGGGCAAGTCCCACACTGGGCCTCGGTTTCCCCATGTCTAATGAGAAAGTTGAACTAGAGCCGGTCTCCAAGGTACATCCGGTCTAAGGTTCCATGTCACGGGACTTCCCTGGTGGTCCAGTGGGTAAGACTCCACACTCCCAATGCAGGGGGCCCAGGTTCAATCCCTGATCGGGGGAACTAGGTCCCGCATGCATGCCGCAACTAAGAGCTCACATACCTCAAGGAAGATCCCGCGTGCCACGACTAAGACCCATAGCAGCCTAAATAAATAAATAAATAAATAAATTTTTAAAATAAAATAAAGATTCCATGTCACCAGAAGCAGCAGGCAGGCCAAGCTGGAGCAAAGAAGGGGAGGATCTGCGGGGGAGGCCCTTCCCCCAAACTGAGATTTCCTGAGCATCTTCTGGGTCAGGCCCTTTATAGACACAGTCTCATTTATGAGGAAGATGCTAGTAGGATTCCCAATTTACAGTTCAGGACACAGCAGCTTAGAAAGGACCCAAGGTTACACTCCCAGTAAATGGTAGAATCAAGATTCAATCTCACATTTATCTTAGATCTTAAACACATGAAAACTACACATGGGCAGAGTTTTTCATGTATTAACTTAATCCACATTAAAAACCCCAGAGTGGGCTCTATGATTATCTAGATTTTAGAGAAAACAGAGACCTCTCTGTTAAATAACTTGCCCAAAGCCACACAGCGAGAAGGTGGACAAGCTGGGGTCTGAAGCAGGGCAGTCAGCCTCAATCCAGAACTTAAGCTCTCAACCATTACACTAAACCCACCCTGCCTTGTCCCCCGACCCCCAGGAGAGCAATAGACAATCCCCAGCAGGGGTCAGACCGTAGGTCAAAGCCACACTTTTTTTCTGCTGACCGTGTGTGTCAGTCATCTACTGACTCAGTAATGCCGTGTAACAACCACAAACCTCAATGGCACACAGCAATAAACATTTACTTTCCCACCAGTCTGCAAGCAGCTGGGTGGTTCAGCTGCTCTGGACCAGGCTCAGCTGATCTCAGCTTGTCCAGCTCACGGGTCTGCTGACAGCAGGCAGGTGGGCTGGGGGCTGGCGTGTCTAGGATGGACTCATGCTGACCTGTCTGACAGTTAGCTGGTAGTCAGCAGCGATGGCAGAAGTGACCGGGCCATAGATCTCTTCTCCCCCGGCAGGCCAGCCCAGAATTGCTGATACGGCAGTCACAAGAATCAGAGATAAAGAGAGAGAATGGGAGAGAGAGGGAGGGAGAAGGCAAGGGAAAGAGAGAGAGAAAGAGAGGAAGCTGCAAATCCTCTTGAGGTTTCAACTCGGAGCCAGCACAGTGCCACCTCCTCCACTCTGCATTAACCAAAGCAAATCACCAGGACAGCCAGGCTCACATGCCGGGGAAATAGACTCCACCTCTTGCAGGCAGAAGCTGCGAAGTCATTTTGTAAATGATGTGATGACAGAGAAAAGGGAAGAACTGGGACAATTTTTGCAATAGATCTACCACACCATGTGTCTATTTCCACTTTCATTTTTACACATCCTCTTATTCTCCCAGTCACAGAAAATCAGGTCTGGGACAGGGGGGCTTAGAAGGCAGCTAGTCCCCAGTCACCCATTCTACAGATGGGGAACCTGAGGCCCAGAGAGGGAAAGGATCGTGCCCCAGGGTCCCAGCCTAAGACTCTCTCCTTGGGTTCAGGAAGCAGCGCAGACAGGCCGCCTTTCCTTGCCTCGTAGCTGCTGGTGCCCTCACTACCACCCCTGAGCTGGCACTTGACACTCAGTTCCCAGGAAGATGGCTCTCCTCTCAGTCCCCACCCCCTCCTGCTCTCCAGACTGAACACTCCGTATTTATATGTCACACTGAGCCCTGACATTTGTGCAATTATCTTCCACATACAAAGTGTCTTCCCTCATTATTCAAGCTCCACGATCGCCCAAAAGGGGAGCAAAAGCAAAGATAACAATCAGCCTTAGCGTTTTCTGAGCAGAGTGTTCTAGGCGCTTGACATGTATTAACTCATTTAATGCTCACACCAACCCCGTGAGCAAGGTACAGATGGGGAGAGTGAAGTTCACAGAGGTGAAGGCCATGTAGCTAATCGGTATCCGACCGGGGACACCAACCTAGGTCGGTCCAGCTCCCACCCCCAGGCTACGCCAAGACTGGCGGAGCCTGGGCTCTTTGTTTTTAATCTCCCCAGAGTTCTGGCCTGGAGCGGGGCTGGGGCTGGGGCTTATCTCCTGAAAGAAGAGCTGTGCATGTGCCCACCAGGAATCAGAGAGAAAGGGCGTAAGAGCTCATTGCTTGGAGCCTTGCTGCCCAGATTCAAGTCCTGATTCCGTCACCCAGTAGCTGTGTGATGTTGGGCAACATAGTTAACCTCTCTGTATCTCAGTGTCGCAATCTATAAAATGGGGATGATACTAATAGTACTCACCTGCTGGATTTATTGTGATGATTAAATGAGTTAACATATATAAGGCGATTACTGGCACATAGTAAAGCCTCAATAAACATTGGCTATCATTATCACGGTCTGCCTTCTTTTATGATCACCCTTCTAATATTACCACCTTTTTGGCTTCTGGATCGCCAGAGAGCAGACCTCACCGGCTGCTACCAAGTCACTCTCAAAGCTGCCCTGCAAGATGTGAATCTCTCCACCAGAGGGAGGAGAGGGGAGCTGCCCAGGGGTCTGCTCCCCTGCCTTCATGTCCCCTGAGGACTGGGCCCAGACTTTCAGAGACTCTAAGCAATGGGAAGAGGGCGGTGCCCCCCACTGCCCCATGTTAAGTCCAAATAAACACAATGCTAAACCATAAAATGAGCACAAAGTTTAACAATGCTCTGTTTCCTTGGGTGAGGACAACGTTGATGCTTTTTCTCAAATATAATTTGAGTTTATTTTTGATGCCTCCAAGAGCTGGCATCTTAAGCGTGTGTGGGGTCTGACTTGGCGTGTTCCTGCGCTGGGCTCCCAGGGGGCCTGAGGAGTCCGTAGACTCCAGGCCAGGTGCTGGGACCCTCAGGAGGCAAGAAGCAGCTCGTTTCCCAAGAGCACCTCACCCTCCAGGCGGATACAAGAAGAAACCCCCCACCCAGGGTGCTAAAAAAAACCCTCCAACCAACAATTTGGCAGCTGCGGTTGCCAGGGAGATGATGAGGGATGCGTGCGGCACAGCCTCCCGCTTGGTAGAGCCCCTGCCTCCGCCCTGGGGGGGGGGGGCGTCCTCCTGGTGTCATCGCGGGGGCGAGGGCCCAGGCCAGGAAACGGGAGCCGGTGGATCGCATTCCCCCATTGTCCCCTGCTGTCCTCAGAGCAGAGGGCGTGGACCCGACAATGGGTTGATGGACAATAGGGACCAGCAGATGGTCTCCCCACCCCCTACCCGCCAGCTGGTGCTCTTTGGTTTGCCAGGCGTGTCGGCGAGGTCGGAGTGGGGGCCCAGGCCCAGCTGGCTGCAGACCACAGCCTTGCACCTGCCCACACTGGGCTTTTGGAAAGAGGCTTGAACTGGGAATGAAGACCCCTGAGTGGTAGAAAATAAGAGGAAGAATAATAACAACCAACACTCACAGTATCTAAAATAAGTCTGCTCTTCATCTATAATCCAAACTCCTGCAGCACAACCAAGCCCCAGGCCAGCTCTCTGGTGTCTCCACAGTACTCTCTCCTGAACCTCTGTACGAGGGTCACACTGCCCTTTCTGTGCCTGAAATACAATCCGCCCTTTCCAACTTCTGCACCTTTGCATATGCTGTTTCCACACCCTGGAAGGCCACCACTACCCCCTGCCCCCATGGTCAGCTCCTCCCCCATCATTCAGATCCCACCTTAAATAGCATTTCTTGGGGGAGACTCTGAAATAGATCAGTTTGGCTCCTTCAAACAGCACTTGTCACAATTTATGATGATTGATTTTGTTTTCTTATTTATAATCTGTTCCCCTCCCCCCACTGTCTGGAAGCCCCCAAAGCACAGGGACTGTGTCTATCTCATTCTCTGCTATGTCCCCTGCACCAAGAACAGTCCCCGGCACGTAGTAAGTGCTCAGTTTCTCGAACTTCTCAAGCTCCAGGCACTTAATCCTCCCCATCTGTCTTATGAGGTTTTTTTTTCCCCATTTTATAGAAGGAAGAGTGGAGGCTCGGAGAGGTTAGCAATTGGTTAAACGAAGACTAGAATCAGGGGCTAATCCAACTCCAAAATTCCTGCTTTTAATCCCACTCCACAGCCTCCCCCCAGCTCTACCAGCAGTCAGAGAAGTATAGGTCCCTTCTTCTGGGCCTCTGTTTTCCCATCTGTAAAATGACAACACAGAGCTTAACATCCCTGGTTCTTGTTACTCTCTCAGCCTAAGATCCTCACAGAGATGAGCAGCCCAGCCAAGATTCACCTGTCCTCTTCAATCCACATGTCACCACTGGCTGGGTTTCGGGGGCAGGAGTCTTGGGTTGGATTGTGGACAAGGATGAGGCAGAACTGCAACTCTCATTCGCGACTGGTGGAAAATGCAAAATAGCAGGCCCTCTTTGCAAAACACTTGACATCCACATACCATATGAGCCAGCAATTTCACTCAAGAGAAATGAAAACAAATATCCACACAAAGACCTCTGTGTGATTGTCCACAGCGGCTTTATGTGTAACAGCCCAAAACTGGAAACCACCCAAATGTCCATCGACTGGTGAATGGACAAAATGCGATACAGTGGAATACTACTCAGCGGTGAAAAGGAATGAAATACTGACGCAGCAACAACATGGGTGAGTCTTAAAATAATTGTGCTGAATGAAAGAAGCCAGACCCAGAAGACGTGCGCACCGTATGATTCCGTCTATGTGAAAGTCTACAAAGGGCAAAAGTACAGCGACGGAACACGGATCGTTGGTTACCTGGGCCCAAGGGATGGGGGAAGGGGCAACTGCAAAGGGACATGGGGGTGATGAAAATGCTCTATATCACGACTGTGGTCACGGTAGCACAACTGTATACATTTGTCACAATTCATCAAATCATACACTTGAAACTGGCACATTTTCTTGGGTATAAATTACACCTCTATAAAGTGACCAAGCGAGGGAAAAAGAGGAGTTTGAGTTTCAGTGCCGGCTCCACCATTCTTTCCCTTGTTCAAGCCACTCCCTTGCCTTGAGTCTGCTTGAGGACTGAGTCTGCACCTCTCGGAGGCCAGGCTCTCTCTAACCTGGCAAATAAAGCCCGGCTGGGGGCAGTTGTGAGCTGGCTCAGCCCCTCGCTAGGGCTGCTCCTGGTACCCACCCGATAACCACTCAGCAGGCCCTGGCCCTGGATGAGGTTTGGGGTTCCCACTGTCCCTGCGCTCCTTGTCCCCTTTCTGCAGTGGCCCTACTTCATCAGCCAAAAATTAGACTAGAGACACAGGTGGCAGTATAGTCCCAAGCCAGGGCCAGGAAGCACCTCCTCGGGACCTCCTGGCATCACTCACGGCCACCTTGTCCCCTGAGTATGGACACTCCCTCCCCCTGGACAGAACAGCCCAGCCCTGCCCAGAGGTGGTGCCAACAGGTAGCACAGCTCCAGGCCCGGAGAGCAGGAGAGTGCCCGATGCAGAGGCCTCCAAACCCACGCTCGTACCTCCCTGCTTCCACACCTAAGCACCCTCTTTCCTGCAGGGAGGTAGGAAGGGTGGGAGTACTAGGCCCGCCCAAATGGAGATCTGCGCAGGAGCATTGCTCTCCCCCTTCTCTTTGCGACACAGGTCCCGTCTCACTCTGCAAGGGCCTCACATGCACAGGTGGAGCCTCACGTGAACATGGCCAAACACCATCCACAGGTCTGACAAGGGGCCGCCCTCTGGTTATCGCTTAGACTTAGGGACACACACACCAAATGTGCATCTAACTACAGGAGGATGACCCAGGGAAGAAGCCCATGCAGCTCCTGGAAGCAAACTCAGGGCCATTCGTGCAGGGAATTGGGGGGCCTGGGTCCCAAAGCATAGTCCAGAGGAGGAGGTGTGGGCTTCTGGGTGGACACGCCCCCTTGGCTTGCAGACTGCTTGCCCCGTGGAGATGGGCTGGGCCGGAGGAAAGCCAGATCCAGACCTTCTAAATCACAGGTCCTGGAGGGACTTCCCTAGCAGTCCAGTGGTTAGGACTTGGCGCTTTCACTGCCGGGGCCCGGGTTTGAACCCTGGTCAGGGAACCAAGGTCCCACAAGCTCTGTGGCACCGCCAAGAAAAAAAATACATGAAGCACAGGTCCTGGATAGTGGCCCCAGGTCTAAGAGTTAAGGGCAGCACTGGGGGGTGGTGACTCTGGGGTCAGATCACAAGAGGTTTCAAATGCCAGGCTGAGGAGCTTAGCCTGCTCTTCTGAAGGACGTGAACATCCATTGATGAGTCTGGGGACACAGGAGAGTCAAGAGCAGACCTGGATTTTGGAAAGATTCATTTAACACGTATCTGTGGATCATCTACTATGTGCCAGGGCCTCGACCAGGAGACAAGGAGATGCCATGACCCCAATGTGACTGTCAAGGAACCAGCCACACTGAAAGGGGAAGGAAAGGGTATTTGGTGGGAGAAGGGAGAAGGGAAAGAGTATTTGGTGGGAGAAGTCAATGCTCACCATTGACTGAGCATCTGTTCTGGGCCAGGCTCAATACTGGGCATTTCACAGAAATGACCTTGGTTAATCCTCCCCATAGCCTATGAGGGAGGTACTACTGCCCCCTTTCACAGAAGGGAAAAGTGAGGCTCCAAGTGAGTTGTCCAAAGTTACACAGTCAGAATGGGGTGGAGCTTGATTTGAAACTGTACTGACTCCAAACGCAGGGCTCTTTCTGCTTCCACAGAGAATGTAAGGCCTCCTACAGTGTCAATGGAGGTTAGAAGGTGGTAATATTCCATAGGAAAGGGAGCTGACTGCCCCTGAGCACCAGGAGCCCCACAGCCCAGCCAGCTAGAGTGATACCACCTGCCCTTTTTAGAAAGAATCAAAGCCTATGCAAAGCAGTTGACTCCAGCGGGGAACAGCTTCCCAGTTCCCCGTGATTTCATCACTCTCGCCTTCCTCTGGCACCTTCCCAGTTGGATTTTCCATCCTCCACTCAGAAAAGCTAGAAGTGAGTGGGAGAAGGGAGATTCTGCCTCTCCAGAAAGCTTGGTTCTGTGTACTCTTTGGAGAGATTAAATATGCAACCAGCCAGGGAACACCCAAAAAGAAGGTTCCCCAAGATTTACTCAGGTAGAGACACTAGCCAAGGCATCAGGGAATCTTCTCCAAAGACCACAACTTGTGAGTGTATGTCTGTGTGTATCTGTGTGTGTCTCTAGGTGTGTCTGTGTATCTCTGTGCATCTTTCTCTATGTCTTTGTATCTCTGTGCATCTTTGTCTTTCTGTGTCTGTGTATCTGCATGCGTACCTGTGTCTGTCTCCGTGTGTCCGGGTGTGTCTGTGGCATATTTGCGTATGAGTACATGCATATATGTATCTTAGTGTGTGTCTGTGTGTCTGTGTGTTTGTGTGGGTAGGTGACCATCTAATGGCACAAATAATCCACAGCAGCCCTGGGCTCTAGTTCTGTCTATACAGCTCACTGGCTGTGAGATCCCTCACCAAGTCGCCTAATTCCTTGAGTCTCCTTCCTTCCCCTGCGAAATGGAGAGAGTAATCCTCTTGTCTGCTAAGTTGTGGTGAGAATTGATTGAATGAGGTACTAGGCGCATTATTCCAGTTACAAACTGATCGTAGGTTTTTATGTTATTAGGGTCTTTTTTTCTCCTATTTCTTTCCGATATCACTTTCATTCCTCCATTCAACAACTCTTTATTGAACCCTCATCAATGTGCCAGGCGCTCCAGTTTTAGGCACAAAATACCCTTTCTCAAAGGTTGTAGAAAAGGAACAGAAACCAGACTCAAATAGTCCTGGTTTCAGTTCTTATTTATTCATTCATTCAATGTTTTTTATGTCCCTTTCTATCTGTCTGACCTCAGGCAAGTCATCTTCCTCCTAAGTCTCCATTTCTTAATCTATAACCAGGACACGGAAATGATGCCCACCTTGTTTGGGCATTGGAAGGATGAATTGAAAACAACAGAGTAGAAAAGGCCTATTCCATAAACACTGCACAAATAGTAGCTATTACTCATGTGGGGAGGTGCACCTCCATTTAGGGTACAAAGCTATTCAACTCAGCTGGAGGAAATCCCAGGCTATCAATGATCAACACGGTGGTAGTTTGCAGGTGCCCAGCTGAATGACAGTATCCATCTCGCGGGAATTTAGCAGGTTCTTCCTGACTCCACGCCCACCCTGGCCCAGACGGCTCTGCTGTCTCTGGGCCTCTGAGTTCTTCCTTCCTTGAGACATTCTCCTCTTGGGTTGCTCCAAGTCCTCAGAGCATTCTCATTAATTAGCTTCTGGCCAACTTACACTCCAGAGAGCATCAGTGGCCTCTGCCACCAGCATGCAGTCCCTCCCCTCCTCCAGGTCCACATCTCCAAATAGCTGTCCCCCAATCTGTCACCCTCAGGGGTAACCAACAACACATCTCCCCACAATGGAAACTCTTCAAGAACCTGGGTCATGCTTACCTTCCATGCTTACCTTCCAAAATGTTTTTGGTTTACCAGTTGCCCCAGCCTGGAATTCTACCTCCTACCCCTCTCCATAGGCCATACACACACACCAAAGTCTAGCAAAGAAGAAGCAGTTCAGGGTATATTCCAGCTCTACCTCTAATAACTACACATCTTGATGAGTTGCTTCACCTCTATTCCTTCATCTGTCAAATGGGGAGAAAAATAGTACATACCTCCCAGAGGTTTTGTGAGAATTCAATTAGCATGTGTAAAGTGCTTAGAGTAGTGTCTGGCACATAGTCTGTGCTCAATAAATGTGAGTTTACTAGTTCATTTTGCAAGAGTCAAGTCAAGAAGGCTACCCTGGCCAGCAGATTTCTCTCTCTGAGCTATCGCTGACACTTGTGTGGGTATTGACTTTTTCCTAACTTCATCCATTTTGCAAGCATCCATTGAGTTCCTACAGGGAAAAATAAAGCAGGGCACTGGCCCCAGGGTTCTTCAACCCAATGGGGAGGACAAGGAAACAGATCATCAAAATCTGAGATAAAGAGTACAGGGATGGCAAGAGCACAGAGCAGCTGGAGAAGTCCAGGGGTCAGCTGGGTTTGGTCAAGAGGGCTTCCTAGGTGAGCTGACCTAATAGAAGCTTAAAAGGTGAATAAGTGTGTGAGGTCAAGAAAGGGAAATGGGGCTCCTCAGATAGACAAGGAACAGCAAAGGCCTGGCCCCTTGGATGAAATGCAGGTAATTCAGGGTGGCCTGAGCAGAAAAGGGTAGGGTGAGGGGTTAGAGATGGGCTTGGAAGTAAACAGAGGCCAAGATCACAAAAGCCTTCCAATGCCCTGTTTAAAACCTAGGACTTCCAGGTATCCCGGACCAGAGCCTGCAACAGAAAAAGGACGATACTGGAAAAACTGGTGAAATCCAAATGAAGTCCGTAATTTAGTTAATAGAGTTGTCCCAGTGTTAATTTCTTGCATTTAACAAACATACCATGGTTATATGAGATGTTAACATTGGAAGAAAATGAGTAAAGGATACACGGAAACCCTCTGTAATATCTTTACAACTCTCCTATAAATAGAAAATTATTTCAAAATAAAAAGTGTTTTTTTTAAAGCTAAGACTTTATCTTGGGAGTAATGGGGGAGCTGTTGAAGGGTTTATAACTATGGAAGAACCAGGTCAGACTAGTGTGCTATAAAGGTTACTCTGGCTAAAGTGAGAGATTGGAGGAGGTAAGCCTAGACCCAGAAAGAGTCACAAATAATCCAGGAGGCTGTAGGGATGGAGAGAAGTGAACAGAGGTGAGAATTCATCAGAAGGTAGAGTTTAAGAAATTTGGTTTTGATTGGATGAGGAGGTAAAGGGAAGGGCTGAACCAAGGAAGATACTTGAGTTGCTGGTTTGAGCAATGTGATCACCAGGATTCTTGGATGGCAAGTGACAGAAACAGAATCACACCACGAGGGAAAATGGCAAACGTATTATCCACCCCCTTCACTCCTGCCCTGAAAACCAACTGAGGGGAAGTCAGAAGTGGAGCTGACTTCAGGAGCCACTGGAACCTGGGCCTCAGGTGCTTCCAGGATGCCCTCTTCTTCTCAGTGTCTTGGTGCCACTCTCTATCCAACTACAAAGAGCTCAGGACTCTTATCTTTAAAGCCTTGTCACCATCTGGGAAAAGACATGTTCCCTACCAGCTCCAGTTAGAAAAATCCCAAGGAAGAGCTCTGATTGGTCAGGCTTGGTCACATGTCCATCTCTGCACTTGGTGTTGTGGCCTGAGGTCTGGGCAAATATGACTGGCCTAATCAGGATGTTTCCTGTCCCCACAGCAAGAATGGGTAGAATGCTGATGGGCTGGTCCCGTTAGAACTAAAATGGGAGAGGAACTATTATCCCAAGAAAGGGGAGCTGTTACCTAAGGAAATGGGGAAAGAAAAGTGGAACAGGCAGACAAAAGGATTAGGTGGCGCTGTCATTTCCAAGCAAGAGAGAATGCCCCTCAGGCCTTTCTCACTCTTTCCCTCTCTCCTCAGGGTTTAAGAGCAGGAAGCTCTGTCCTTACTAGGAGGGAATGGGGGAAAGGAGGGGGAGATATCCAGAGCTTGTAAAGATGAAGATTGGGGGCGAGAGAGGTTAAGATGTTTCGGGGAGGATGTACAAGTCAGCTTCAATCATTCCCCCAGGAATACTTCCCACCATGGTGAAGCAAAAGATCATGGGCTCTCTCTGACGCTGACCAACCATGTGACCTTGGGCAAGTTACTAAAACTCTCTCCATCTTACTTTCCTCATCTGAAATACTGTGATAATAATACTACCTCGGGACTTCCCTGGTGGTGCAGTGGTTAAGAATCCGCCTGCCAATGTAGGGGATACAGGTTTGAGCCCTGGTCCGGGAAGATCCCACATGCCGCGGAGCAACTAAACCCATGCACCACAACTACTGAGCCTGCACTCTAGAGCCCGCAAGCCACAACCACTGAGCCTGCAAGCCACAACTACTGAAGCCCATACAACTAGAGCCTGTGCTCCACAACAAGAGAAGCCACCGCAATAAGAGAAGCCACCACAACGAGAGGCCCATACACCGCAACTAGAGAAAGCCAGCACGCAGCAGTGAAGACCCAACGCAGCCAAAAATAAATAAATAAATAACTTTATAGAAAATAATACTACCTCATGGAGCCTTGAGGAGATTTTAGTTCCATTTACTCAATTAGTTAATATATGTGCTACGCTTAACACAGTGCTTGGAACAAAATGAGCACTGGGTAAAGGATGATTGCTTGTAGTTCATCCGATTCGGCTTGATTTGTGCAACTCTCTTGGGTTTTGAAAGAATAGATGGACAGTTGCATGGATATATGGACACATACATAGATGGATGGATGATGGATAGATGGATTGTTACACAAATGGATGATTATAGAGATGCATGGATGCATGGATGATGTCTGCTTGTTGGATGGATGGATGGATGGATAGGTGTTGGATAGATAGGTGGGTGACGGATGGATGGTTGGATGCCTGTTTGCTTACTGGATGGACGGAGATGTAGTTGGATGAGATACTGAAATGTGTAATACATATTTTCTGTCCTCACTGAGCTCATAATTCGGTGGAAAACAAAGACACAGAAATAGATTATTACAACAGAGAGAGGCAGAAAATCCAGCTAGGGGAGGGCAAGGGGTGGGGGAAACCAGGAGTTAGCCTGTCGGGAGAGGAGAGATAATGGGGGTAGTTTCTGCCCTTAAGATACTCACAATCTTATTAAATAATTTGCCCCTTCAGATTCTTTTTCAAACTGAGCCAGGTATAAATAAATCTGTAAACAGGACAGTTAAAGATGTTCTTTAAAAGGCAGTGAGCTCGGGCTTCCATGATGGCGCAGTGGTTGAGAGTCCGCCTGCCGATGCAGGGGACACGGGTTCGTGCCCCGGTCCAAGAAGATCCCAAATGCCGCGGAGCGGCTGGGCCCGTGAGCCATGCCCTCTGAGCCTGCGCGTCTGGAGCCTGTGCTCTGCAACGGGAGAGGCCACAACAGTGAGAGGCCCGCGTACCGCAAAAGAAAAAAAAAAAAAAGGCAGTGAGCTCAAATGTATAATAACTCCCAATTCAAAACATCATTTTCTCCTGGGAACAACCTCAGAGTTAATTCCCCAAATTTGCCAGAACACACACATTTCTTTGTCCCTCCTGCTCGGCCTCACCTCCTCCCTGGGCCACCTGTGCCACCACGATAGGAAAGTAAACACACGAAGCCACCTCCACCGTGCAAGCCCGCAGCTGCGTGTTACAAGGTGAAGGCGGCCCAGTCATTGCAGTGAGAGCTCTGCCCAGCACCCACCCCTCCCGAACAGGCAATCAGAAACAGGGGCCAAACGTCCACAAGTCTGTGCGGTGTGTGCCTTCCTATTAGTGGTTTAGGTTTTAGGTTTAAAAGGGAAATAATTTATGGCAGGAAATTTGAAAAATACACAACTAAGGGTCATCGAACAAGCCCCAGACTCGGTCCTGGCTGAAGCTCTGCCACTGGTCACTGTGCAACCCGGTGGGGGAGGGACACCTCAGGTCCCCATCTGTCAAACAAAAGGATCTGATGGGATGACTTCTGAGCTCTCAGGTCTCACCTTAGGCAACATATATTTCTTTCATTTGTAGGTTAAAAATGAGGGAATATCAAGAAATTTCAAAAGATCAAATGGCCTGAGGCAAGTCGCTGCCCCTCTCTGAGCCCCTGTTTACCATCTGACAAGAGAAGGCCATCATCCAGCCTCTCGGCGGTGCTGTGAGGTTCCAGTGTGACCGTTTCTGTGAAGGTGTTGAACCGTAAAGCTCTACACTGGTGAATAAGGAGATGGCTTTCTGGTCATTCAGAGGGAGGGAGGGAGGAAGAGGCAGAAGTCGTGAGGCATCCACGTGGAGGACAGCCGCAGCACACCAGTTCACTTGGAGGTCCGCTGCCCGTCTTTGGGTGGGGAACCGAGGCCCAAAAAGCACAAGGACCCCTCCTGAGTCAGTGGGGTCCAGGGACTAGAGCCAGGTCTCCGGCCGACCAGTATACTGCTCATCACAGATCCATGCGCGCGCGGTCAGTCCTCTGGGGTCTCAGATCTCGGGGTAAGGCAAGATCAGGTTCCACATCTCTCCCCCCAGCAGCTTCCCCAGAGGCACGAACCACATGTGAGGCGTCGCAGGCGAAGACACCCACCCTGGTGGTGGTAACAACGGTGTTATATCAGCAGCTAGGGAGTGGGTGGCCGAGAGAGGTGCTGTTTTCTACCGTGATACAGGCATGCAGGCAGGCTCATGAAGGCTGCTCCTGCTACTATCTTGGCTGTGGGCAAAATGGGGAGGGGAGAGGGGCTGAGGGGCGGTCCTTAAAGCAAGTGCCAAAGGTCCAGAGCCAACCCCACAGAAACGGGTGTTAACCATTTACTGCCCTTGGCTGGCTGCCTGTGATGGGCAAGCCTCCAGAGGATGGTTAGAAGCTGTGCTGAGGGGTCAGCTACCCTGTGTTCAAGTGCAAGTTCTGCTGCTTACTACCTATGCGGCTGCAAGCAGAGATTTCATCTCTTTACTCCAGTCTCCTTCTTTGTTCGAATAGTTTAATCGTGGTATCTCCTGCAAAGGGCTCTTGAGAGGATGACACGAGACAGTACAGGCAAAGGGCTGTCTCACATCTGACTCCTGCGAAACTGTCTCTAAGATGAAGATTTGGATGCAGGAGATTTGTCAGGGAAGGCTCTTGGGAAAGCAACTGTGAGGGGGTGCAGGAAGCAGGACTGGGCAAAGGGAGAAGATGACACGCTCTGCAGTTGCCGCAATCTGGAGCTTTGGGGCAGGGATCACCCTCTGAGTTCTCGCACACTGAGGCCAGGGCACCGTGCTCCGGGAACAGGTATGACCTTGACTTGGGCTGAGGACAGTTCCAAGGAGGCACTCAGCAGTGAGCTTTCGGCCGGCAACACTCCTGGAAACTGGGAGATGAGTATCTTGGTCCTGAAGGGGAAACCTCAACTGTGCATTGCAACATCCACTAAAAGATTTTAGGACTCAATAAACATTATCCGTTAATATCATTGTCATCACCATCAATGTCATTATGACCACCACCACCATCATCATCTTGTTTAACCCTCCAAACCACCCTGGGAAGTGGATGCTATTAATATCATTTTACAAATAAGGAAACTGAGGCTCAGAGAAGTATAGTGACTTACTCAAGGATGCACAGCTTGTGCATGCAGAGCCAATATTGGGAAACCAGATTTGTCTGTGCTCATTCCAGGGCTCATGGCTCTTTACTCCAAGATGAATTCTGTCCATCCCAATCACCCTTCCTTCCAGAGCTGGACAGATAGCCACCTACCTGCACCATGGGCTGCCAGATCCAGCACTGAGAGACTCCGTGATGGAGCCAAAGTCCGTCTCTCCAAAGCCTTTACCCACTGAAGCGCTAGATCCATGCTAAAGAAGTCTGGTTCCCTCTCACGTGTGTTTTAACCGTAACTGTCCGTTTCCAGGGTGAGAGAAGGGAGCCCCAGAGGGTGGGGCTTTGAAAGACCTGAGAGTCATAAATCCACCCCCGTGTCTTCTCATGCGCACATGAAATGTGCTTGGCTGGATTCCTTCCTGGAGACATGCTGCTGAGAGCCCCCCACGGCCCCCAAGGCCCCCAGAGTGAAATCTGAATCCATGCTGCCCCACCCCCGCCCCCCTTCCCATCACACCAGCCTGTTTCTATCGCCCCACATACCCTGCTTGTTCTCACCCTGTGCCTCTGCTACCCCTTCCCTCTTCCTGATGCTCCCCTTACCCAGCTCTTCTCCTGCCTTCCTCCCATTCCCTCTTTGGGTCCCAGCTTAGATGTCAGCTTCCCCAGGAAGCCTGTCTCCAAAGCCCAGGTCAGGGGACTTTCCCCAGCACCTTGTGCTTGACCTTCCCCCACCATACTGACAGCCTTGTGAGGTCGGGGACTGTGTCTTGTTAACCGCATGTAGCACAACATCGAGCATGTAGCCTGTGGTAAATAAATGGTGAATGATGAATGAATGAATGAATGAATGATGGAGGAAGGAGAGTCATTTGGTAAGATTTACCTAGTTCCCTAGAGACGACCCAAGAAAGGAGAGAGCCCTCGCCCCAAAGTCTCAATACTCCAGTCTTGTCCTGGCCCCTCCTCCCTGCCCCATATCACTCCCCAATCTGTCATCTAGGGAACCTCCCTGGACCCAACCCAGTGAGAACCAAACAGGCTCCCAGCCAGGCATGTTGCAATTGTCCTAAAATCATAGCCACTAAGGTCCTTAAAAACTTGTTGAAGACAGATTAGGAAAGACCAGAGAGGGTATATGAGCTCCCCAAGATCACACAGCAAGCTAGTAGCCCAGCCTGACTGGCTGCTCCAGTCAACCCTCCCTCCCCGGACCCCAGGAAGGTCAAGCGGCTCTTTTTCACAGTCTTATTAGACCAGCAGCCCTGCTGGCCACTCTCTCTACAGGCAGCACGTGGAGGACACCTCTCTTCTCCCTATCCCGGGAAGTTCTCCAGAGCCAAGAGATTCTTCCCCGCTCTCCCTTCTCCTTCCTCGCCTTGTTTCTCTGGCCGCCAAGCTCCGCAGGGGAGGGGAGTGTGGGAGGTCGGCACCAGGGAGGCTGCAGGTTGGAAATAAATTCTAATCAAACACAGAATCATTCCATCTCCTCCCTCTGCTCCAAGGACAGCGTTTTTGCCGGTATTACTCATGTTCGGAGAGAAATCTTTTGAGGCTTCTCAGAGCCAGAGGGGAACTTGAAGGGTTGGGAGGATAAAAATCTTTTCTTTTTCCCCCCAGGCTAGCTCTTGCTTTTATTATCTTCTCTCTCTGCCTCTCATTAAGGCAGGACTTTGATGAGATAGATTTCATCTGGCCCTTCTCTCCCCATCTTAAAGGCACAGGATGCTGTGGTGCTGACAGCTGCCTGGAGCCCAAAGGCAGAGACCCGCCAAGGTGGGGGAGGATGAGATGGGGGTGGGGGCAGCACTGCACGTGGCGGGAAGGAGAGAGGAGGGGAAACAGGGGACGGATTCTCATGGCCATTGAGGGCAGGGGCCACGAGCAAGGAACACACTAGCGAAAGTACAGCCTTTCTCAGAGGCAAAGACCAAAGGAGCTCAGGATAATGACTCTGTTATTCTTGAGGACGTTAATGCCTCTCTACCCTTCATCAAAAACCCACTCCATCCTACCTCCATCCCCAAATTAGACCCAGAATCTAAATCTAACTACCTCTCTCCTCACAGCTAGCACCCCGGTTCTGGCTGTCATCATCTCTTTCTTCCTTCCTTTCTTTTTCTTTCTTTCTTTCTTTCTTTCTTTCTCTCTCTCTCTTTCTCTTTCTTTCTTT
>NC_041216.1:19601370-19612963 GCF_002837175.3 Physeter macrocephalus
TGTACAGCAAAGTGAATCAACTATACATATACATATATCCCCTCTTTTTGGCATTTCCTTCCCATTTAGGTCACCACAGAGCATTGAGTAGAGATCCCCGTGCTATACAGTAGGTTCTCATTAGTTACCTATTTTATATATAGTAGTGTATATATGCATCATCTCCTCTTTAGAGCACTGTAGTATCACCCCCCATCTGCCCCCCACTCCCAGTCTTTCCCACCCCACCCCCCAAAGCCCCTCTTCCATCCAGCAGCATGAGTGAGCGTTCAAGAGCTGAAACCATGCCACATTACTGCCCTGCTTAAACCTCTTCCCACAGAGACCAGAATCAGATCCACCATGGCCTGCAAGGCTCTGCCCACTATGGCTCCTCTCGGCTCATCTCAAACTCTCCCCTCATCTCCAGCCCCAGCTGCCCTGTCCTTCTCCCTGTCCCTGGAACGTGCCAAGCTCTCTCCCCCAGGTCCTGTCACAAATGCCACCTCCTCAGAGGGGCTTTCCCCACCCACCGGAGTAAAGAAACCCTGCCCCTGTCGTCTCTACCACATCGTCCCCCTTCATCTCTGGGCTAGCTTTGCGCTGTGTCCGTGGAACTCAGCGCGACAGAGTTGACATGACCTCTCCCAAAATTCCCTCCCCTGGGTGGTGCTGGGGTGATGTGGGGAGCAAGAGACATCCTGCACGGGATTTGGAAGGCAAGAGTGAAGCGCCAGCAGCTGTATGTTTACATCACGGTCTGAAGGTCGGGGCCCGGTACACCCTTGTCGCTGATCTACAGCCCACCTTGTTGGCAAAGAGAGGCCCTTGATCCTGCAGCCCCTCCGGCTCCCCTGATCGCCACTTTCAACTTCTCCGAGTCGTGGACCAAGTACGTGTGCAGCTCCACGGTGAAGGGGGCCATCTCATCCGGGAGGTCTCCCCGGCATCAAGGTGGGAGGTGGGGGAGACAGATGTGGGTTCCAGTCTGTCCTTGCTCTCCTTCCCGACTGCCAGCCTGGCCGACCCCCAGGCTGGACCCCAGAAGCAGAGGAGCAGCCCACACAGATGGCCCCGCACGTTCCCACTTGACTAAGGTCTGACCCCTATTATAAAGCCTTATTCTGTACCATTAGTAAGGATTCTGCTGCTCTGATTTAAGCCTGATGGCTATTATCTCCATTTTATCTCATCAGCGCTGAAAGCTGGTTGAGTTATAATAGGGTCACTGTCTTTCTCACCACCCTAGAGGGGAAGAGCCTTGAAGGCTAGGGTCCTGTCCACTTTCTCACAGCTATCCTCCATCATGTGGAACAGAATCTGGCACGTAACAGGTGCTTAGTAGTTGCTGAGGGATGGACTAGCTGCCATTAGCTGGCAGGACTTGGTGAAAAGAGACAAAGCCACCGTTGACCTAAAAAGGTGACCGGCCAACACTGTGTCCACACCGAGTATATGCACAGCACTAAGGAGACCCCTCCCTCTACCTCCAACTGCATCCCACCAAAAGCTGTCCCCCACCCCAAGAGCACCCCCTCCCTCTCACTGCCCCCCTCCTCCAAAGAATGGCCCAGGTGCCCCACGGCCCCGCCCCATCTCTTCTAGCTCCCAACTTCCTACGTCCTGCTTCCTGCCTCATGGTCACAGAGGTGACCATACGCAAGGCCACGAATGCCCAGGTACCACCAGGCGCTGGGTCTCCTCGACACTATCACCACCGCCCTTTCCTCAAGCTCTCATCCCATCTCTCAGAACAGGCCTCTTCTGGCCTCCCAGTCTTTTCAAGGGACTATTCCCAGGGCTCTCTCCTCTGTCCCCTGCTCTCTTCTCCTCTTCCCCCACCCTTCTCCCTATACATCCCCCAGCACCCAGCCCAGTAACACCCACCCCCATCACCTGACCCATTGCCTCCAAGATCATAATCTCAAATCTGTAGTGTCTCCCATTTGCAACGACTCTCCTGATCACCCCCTTTCCCATGGTCTGCCAAAGGTCTGACACATTGACACAGTATTCGAACCCAGAAGCATCAGGTGGGTGTGTCCAAGTGCAAATTTATGCTTTTTATTGTATTATCAAGTATCAGTCCCAAGCCACACCATTGACCCTAACCCTACTGAGTATTGGGAACAGACCCTTAGGAAGGGGGGAGGAATGTCTAAAACCACTCATCAGATGCATCCAAGCTCAGTGCCATCCCTGTCATCCATGACACCCTATCTCATGTGCAGGGCTCAGCACATGGTAGGACTTAATAGACATGCACTGAATGAATGTATAAATGGATTAGCACATGGGGGGCAAGGCCTCTACAAGGGATCTCACTCCAAGAGGACTGTCTTTTTTTTTTTTTTTTGGCGGCACGCGGGCCTCTCACCGTTGTGGCCTCTCCCGTTGCGGAGCACAGGCTCCGGACGCGCAGGCTCAGCGGCCATGGCTCACGGGCCCAGCCGCTCCGCGGCATGTGGGATCTTCCCGGACCGGGGCACGAACACGTGTCCCCTGCATCGGCAGGCGGACTCTCAACCACTGCGCCACCAGGGAAGCCCCCAGGACTGTCTTTTTTGCTGATGCAAACCGGAGGAAAGGGGACTTCCCCGGTGGCGCAGTGGTTAAGAATCCGCCTGCCAATGCAGGGTAAGCAGGTTTGAGCCCTGGTCCGGGAAGATTCCACAGGGCACGGAGCAACTAAGCCCATGCACCACAACTACTGAGCCTGCGCTCTAGAGCCCACGAGCCACAACTACTGAGCCCGCGAGCCACAACTACTGAGCCCATGTGCCACAGCTACTGAAGCCCACGTTGCCAAGAGCCAGTGCTCAGCAGCAAGAGAGGCCACCGCCATAAGAAGCCCGCACACCGCAACGAAGAGTAGCCTCCTCTTGCCGCAACTAGAGAAAGCCCACGCGCAGCAATGAAGACCCAACGCAGCCAAAAATAAATAAAGAAATTTATTTTTAAAAAAACAAAACCCAAGGAAAAGGAAGTTACTCAGTTTTCCCATGTATATAGGAGGTATACAAGTTATTAAACTCTTGTTTGTTTTCCTCTGTTTGAAGAAAAATAAGGAATGGGCTTGGACTACTTTGTGGGAAGCCAAAGTAAGGAATACAGAGATGCAGGGATGGATGACATGAATCCCCAAGGGAGAAAGTAAGGGAGGGCACCCAGCAGTGGTGACTGAGGCCCTGGGGATATTGAGTGGGTGAAATCTTCACCCTCAGCTTGTAAAACTTCCTGCAAGGCCTTGTGTAATTAGACCCAGGGGAGGATGACAAGATACCAACCAGTCTTAGTCCACTCTGGTGATACCACGCCCCTGGACTCCACGTCACAGCCAGCCCAGGACGCAGCCCCCGAGATCCTGGTCCACTAGGAATGCTCCCTGCATGTCCAGCCCCTCTGCAGGGGGACACGTGCAAGGCACTAAAAGCTCCTGGATGACTCTCACACTAAGAGGTGCTTGACGGTTTGCAATACCCGATCGTCCAGGTAGGTATTACTGTCTCCATTTAACAGATTAGGAAACTGAGGCTCAGAGATGTCAAATGACTTACCCAAGAGCTAGCAAGAGGTTTTATGAGATTTGAACTCAGGTCTGTCTGACTAGGACCTCCTCCTCCTTACTCCAACATGCTATTTTTTGAAGAAAGCTGAAGTCTAAACCCAGTGGAAATTCACAATAAAGGCCCACATGAGATGTTCAATCATGGAGTCAATGCTCACATTTAGTGCTCAAAATACATGATAATTACACACAGTTGGTGCTGAAAAATGCACAATGTTCACAATAGGTGTTTCATAGTGCACAGCAAATGCACACACTAGATCACGATGGTGATGACAAATGGTTCCAGGGAGGGTGTCGCTGGAACATGGTAACACCCATTGGCCCATTTACACAAGCTTAGCAACCTAATTAGTTGTCATCCAGCAAGATTCAGGGCTCTGGGGACAGGTACATTTGACAGGTAGTGGGTAGGGATAGAGGAGTCAGGGGAGAGTGGAGAACAGGGCCAAGAAAGGCAGCAGAGTAGGTAATAGGGGCCGGGGGTGGGGCAAGGGTCAGGGTGCCAGGGAGGAGGAGCCATGCCAGGGACCATGCCGAGGTTTACAGGTCACCTTTGCCAATGATTCCACCACTGGTCAGAGGAATCCCAGTGGTGATGGTAACTGCAACAATGGTACCCAACGCACAGTCTCCCCCCGAGGCTCCAGTTGGGTGTCAGAATTCTCCTCTCTGCACTCACAGAAACTTGAACTTGCCCTGTCACCTCAGGGTCTGGTCACCTCTCTGCCTCCCAGACCACAAGCAGATTTAAAACCCTGACGCTAGGATCGAATTATTTATCCACCATTAGATAGCTTCACAATGGATGCACGGATGGTTGGATGGTTGGATGGATAGATAGATGGACAGATGGACTGTTGGACAGATGCATATTGGATAGATGGATGGATGGATGAATGAAAAATAGGGGGATGGGGATGTGAGAGCTGGCAAGATGTTGCAATGATGGTTATCATGATCACATAAACCCTTATCCCAAGAAGGCTCAGGAGAAAAACTAAATCAAGGTCTAGCATAGAACCCCTAGGTCAGGGACCACCATCCCAAAAGCCTAGAACTCATGCAGTTCTTAGTAGAAGAAACTAAAAGGACCTATGGGCCTTTACTCCTTGAAGGTGAAGACCATCATTTTGCACCCCCTCTCCCCACCAGGACACACAACAGTGCCTAGGATAGAGTCACGCACATTCAGCCAGACGTAACAAAATTCCAATTGAATTTGATGAGGAGTAATTATTGAAAACCTACTGTGTGCTCAGCAGAGTCATTTGCTGACCAGCTGGCCGCCCCCCCACACCCCATGGCAGGCTGCCGGCCTGGCCAGCCGCCTGACGGAGCCGGGATCAGCTTACACAGCAGCTGGCGTTTCCTTCACTGTGAATGCCCTTGTCTCGCTGGATAGAGGGAGAGTGTGGTGATGACAGGGGTGGTCAAAATGATTTAATGTCATCTCTGATGCACCCTGCCTGGGGAATTCTCATTGTCATCAGGTGGTGACAGCTTATGGTTGTGGGTATTTAAACAGCTCAGCTCTTTGTTTCAATGGGCATCATATAAAATTATTAAACAAGCAGATGAGAGACAAAGGGTCAGCCTAATCTGTTGGGGAAAGATTACCTGGGAGCTGCTGACCCAGGCAGAAGAAAAATGTTGACATGTGTGTGTTCTCAGGGCACCCCAGATGTTAGTTATGGAGGTGACTCCCTGTGGTCCCCCCTCCTGAGTCCAAAAGGAAAGTATTACTGTCTCCCCACTCTTGTGGTTTGGGGGAAAATAGCTTATCCTCTCATGATAATAAAAGTAATACATCCCCACTGTAAATATTCAGAGAATACGTTTTAGGGAATATTTAGGGAAGTGGAGAAAAAGAAAGTAAAAATCATCCAGTAACCTCATCCCTGCAAAAAACACTGTTGACCTTTTCTTCCATCTTTTTATTTTTTCTTATATATATTTTCCATAGCTGAGATGATAATAATAATTAATAAGAATAACTAAATCTTCACAGGGAACTCTACTCAATACTCTGTTTTGGTCTATATGGGAAAAGAATCTAAAAAAAAAAAAACAAAGAGTGGATATATGTATATGTAAAACTGATTCACTCTGCTATATACCTGAAACTAACACAACATTGCAAATCAACTATACTCCAATAAAAATTTAAAAGGAGACTAACGAAATCTTAATATATGCTAGGCATTGTTTTAAGTGCTTTACATCTATTAACTCATTTTATCCTCCCAACAGCTCTACGGGGTAGGACTATTATTATGCCTATTTTACAGATGAGGAAACTGAGGCACAGAGAGGTTAGGTTGCCTGAGTTTGCAGGACTAAGGGGCAGAGCTGGGATTCAAACCATTCCTCAACACTGTTCTCCTACCGTAGGTCCAATTTATGTTCTCCTTTTTGCCTTGAGCATTATGACATACGTGCTTTCCCATGTCAAGGCACGAACCACAGAAATATTATTTTTAATAGTTGCTAAATATTCCAAGTCGATGGACTCCAGTTTACTTAGTCATTCCCGTAATTTGGATACCTTTTTCCTGAATTTTCAGGGCTCTATACCATCCCCAGCACAGTGGTGAACGAACTTTCACAAAAGAAAGCCACTGCCTCCTACTCCTTCCCTTCCAGAGAATAAGTTTACACCCACCCAGCCCATCACCACCACACAAAGCTGGCCCCGGCTCCTCACCAGGACTTGAAAGCAACAACTTCTAGCCCCCAACTCTCCACCCCCTCCCCTGAGGTGGAAAGCTTGGAATCAGAGCTCTGGGCCAAATATATTACACCCTGGACCAAATATATTACATTTCCACACTTGCCTTGGGCAAGACAGTGTGGGCAGCGCACCTGTCCCACCAGCCACCTGTGTAACACACCTAATCTCTTCCAGCCTCGTTTTCCTCCTTGTAAAACGGAAATTCCGGGTGGAACCCTGCCTACCGCAAATGACAAGTTCTCTGTGAAGTTCAGATGGCATAACTGCCATAAAAAGGCTTTTGAAACTGAAAAAGAGCTCTACATATGCAAGAGATTGTTATTATTACAACATTAATTCGACAATGTTCCCCGAGGAGCTGCTACGTGCCAGGAATTTGTGTGAAGCCCTGGGGATATGCAGACCAACAAGACAGCCCCAGTGCCACCCAAGAGGGAAGCACAGTCCCATGGAGGAGGACTGACCAGCTGTGACACTCAGTGGGGTGAGTGCTTGGACAGACAGAAAGCATCAGGGCTGCAGGAGCCTAAGTCAGGGAACTAATTCAGGTGGAAGGGCCTCAGGGAAGGCTTCCTGGAAGAGGTAACAACTCAGCTGAAACCTGGAGGATGAGTAGGATTTGGCAAGACGAAAAGGGGTGGGAGGCTGAGAGAACAGCATATGCAAAAGTGCGGAGACATAAAAAGTATGACATTCTGGAAAGAACAGCGTGGCCAGGGCGTAGCGGGTTTATGGAGAAGTGGAAGGACAGGAGGCTTGCAGGGTAGACCACACCCCCATCTGCTCTTTTAACAGCCATTGATCCATTGACTGTTTAGGGAATGAGGAGGGGGCTGCACAACCCACTCCCAGGAAGCAGCATCACCCACTTTACAGCCTAAGGGCAGCACAGAATCAGGGGACGGGACCCAGGGAGACGGTTGGGAGGGGCCGTTCTTCATCGAGCAGTACAGGGCAGTGTTTAGAGGCCTCCTCCCAAGACTCTGCCCACCCTTGGCCCCCGCTTCCTCAACTACTGGCTCCATCGCCCAGGGCTACCCCAAAGCTCAAACCTGATGGATCCCCAGGAGGTTCAGGGAAAGAACCTACTAGGCGCTGGGTATTCATTGTTATCGCCTTTACATCTTTCCAGCAATCCTCTGAGACCTGGATTCATGGTTCCATTTCACAGATGAAGGTCAGAAAAGTAAAGTAATAAGCCCGAGGCCCCTTGTGAATGAATGTGTGTTTAGGGTTCAAGGTGATATAGGCATCAGAGAGGCGGAGCTTAAAGCCTCTCCGCTGTCGCCTCTGGACAAGTAAGTTACCACTTCTCTGCACCTGTCCGCGGGTGAGGATAGTGCGGCTACCTCTGCGGGCTGCTCTGAGGCCTGGCTGAGATGTGCACCTTGAGCAAGGAGCCTGCAGACGGCACAGCCACTCGGAGATTATCTAGCACTGTGTCTGACTCTCCCAGAGCCCTGCAGGTACTCACCCTCCTGAGGTCGGGACGAGGGTCAGATTAAACTGGAAATCTCTCCACATTCACCAGGAGAGCAGACAAATCCAATCCCAGGCACTAGACACATTCTCATGCAGACCGAGCTCCAGGTTTGGTCAAAGTCCAAGATGCCAGTCCTTTCCGGCTCAGCTGGGGCTCTAGGGAGACCCCGATGCTCTTGCCCTCTGGGCGTCTCAGAAATGCCCCCCACAAGCTCCCTTCCTGCCAGCGGAAGAGCCAGGCTTCAGTGGAAGAGCCAGCCACCGGTGGCCCAGAGAAGAAGCTGCCCAGCGGCTTTCCTGAGGCCTCGGCCGGAAGACAGGGGAGTAAAGGTCCTGCTGTGTCTCTCCAAACAAGACCCTCAACCTTTCTGTGCCCCAGTGTCTTCACAATTGCAGGAGGCTCGTGAAGGGTTTATGTATTTCCTGCTCAGCATTTATTTAGACACTGTTCTAGATCCTGGAGAGCTAGCAGAAAACAAGACAGACATTGTCCTCAGAGAGGCAGGTCCTTCCATCCTCTGGTGCCTCTGTTTCCCCGGCTGTTCAATGGAGGCTGTACTAGTGCCTACCTCGTGGAGATGTTGTGAGGATGAAATAAATGAATATCTGTAAAGAGCTTAGTACAGGGCCTGGCACTTAAGAAGTGGCCCTGCAAAAGTTTATTGTTAGTAGTAGTATTACTCGTCGCTGGGGTATAAGGATTGGATGACGTTATTATGTTATTGTTGTATCTGAAACGTGCTTAGGGTGTGACCAGCACACAGTACACATGAAAAAGATGACAGCTGTTACCTCAAACGTTACCCAATACACTCAGCCCATTTTAGGGAGGAGGAAACTGAGGCACGTTTAAGACCGGATAAATCTGGGCACCATAAGATGTTTAGCAGCATCCCTGCCCCCTACCGACTAGATGCCACTTGCTCTACCCTCCTCCCCATGTCGTCACCATCACAAAGGTCTCCAAACATTGCCAAATGTCCCCTGGAGGGCAAAATTGCTCCCCTACCCCGTGAGAAGCACTGTTCTACACAGACCCTTGAGTTCACACTTCGAGAACCCCCAGGATCCGACCCAAAGCCCCCTCCTCCTCCAACCCCGCGCCAACACGAACGCCCTGTTCCAACCACCGTCCCCGAGGACCTGCCCTTTCCCGAGCAAACCCCAAATCTGCCAGCCTCCGTCTCTCTGCTCCTGGTCTCCCCCATCCCAAGAGCTCCCACCCACACCCCGACCCCATCCAAGGCCCAGCTGAAGTCGCACCTGCTCACTGAAGGGTCTCTCAGCGCCCCAGAGCTCACTGTTCTGTGCCCAGCCCTCCAACTCCTCCCACATAAATAGTCATGAACGTGTCTGTCCTTGCCTGCTACCTGTCCCCTACCCCCACCCGACTCCAGACAGAAGCAACTGGAGGGCAGGGGCTGTGCCTGACTCATCTGTGTGTCCCCAGAACCCCAGCACAGGGCCAGGCACACGGGGCTGGCTCATTGCTCTGTGCATAGGGCACGTCACAGATGTGACTGGCGCGCAAGACTGGCCCTCAGGCTAAGGAGGCATCACGGCATCCCGCTTAGGAGTGGGTAAGAGTTAAGAGCTGTTTCCACTTCTGGCTCCTTCCTGACTGTGGACGGGTTATTCAAATCCTACAGGCCTCAGCTTCTTCATATGTGACATGGGGATAATATATGGTGTTCCCGATTGGCAGGATTGCTGGGAGAATTAAACAAATACTCCTGACCCAATCCAGTGTTCCCTCTGGTTTACAGACAACGATGTCCAGGTGAGGCCTTGAGGAGGTGGGAAGCTCCTGCCCCAAGTTCCCCTGAGGCCTGACAGTCGAGCTCCTTGGATCGGGGGGAAGAGGGGCTGCTGCAAACCAGGACGTGAAAAAGCCGCGCGGACAGGGAGGGCGGAGGCAGGCGGGAGGCCGCCAGACACAGTAAATAATTCACGCAGATGAACTGGAGATAAGTGCGGCTTCGTGGGGGATTGAGTTCAGGTCGGAGGAGGCTCAGACGGCTGCAGGGGACTTGTGGTCTCCCCTGCCTGAGAGGGGAGAATTACTGGGGCTCCGTCTGCCAGGAAAACGCGGCCCCAGGTGCTAGCTCGGGCCACTCCCTGCCAGGGGGGGAGCTCCCCGGAACTGCCCCTCGGGGCAACCAGCCTCGGCTGGCCGCCTCCGCCCAGCCGTCCCCATGGCAACCGCCTGGCCTGGTCCAGGGTTCACCGCCAACCGGATCCTCAGCCTCCCCTCCCCCACGGGAGGATGGGCGGTTTAGGCTCAGGACCCTGCGTGCGCCCTTTGGGCTGCCAGAAGCGGGAGAAAGTCGTGTTGCCCGACCCTCTCCTTATATTGGCGCAGTTGAAACCAGGAACTCTTGGGATCATCCTCCCTGGGGTCAGTCCCAGCTCCATGACTTTCTAGCTGTGCCACCTTAGGCAGGTGACTTCACTGCTCTGTGCCTCGGTTTCTCTTATCTGGAAAATGGGAACAATAATAACAGTAACGACCTCCTAGTTACTCTGAAAATTAAATGAATCAAATGCAAAGAGTGTAGAACAGTTACTGGCCTCGAGTGAGCACCTTGTAAATATTATTTTTCAAATTGGGAAAAGGAACCCCAGAGGGGCAAAATACCTGCGCACAGCGACCATCCCACGGTGCGTTACTGGCACATTTGGGGATTGGAAAGCAGTCACCAATCTTTTCCAAGACACCCTCTGTGGATGCCGACAGCATGCTATTGGGGTTCCCCAAGTGTTTCCTGAGCTTCCTGTGGGTCCACCCCTGCCTTCTCAACCTCTTGAAGCTTCACTGTCATCAAATGGTCTTTGACCAGGCAGTGAGGCCTCTGAAGGCCAGAGGAGGCCTTGCTTTCCCCAGCCCTGTCTCCCCAGTGCCAAGCATAATACCCGGCCCACCCCCACGCAGGGCTGTTGAATCTCTGAATTAATAGGGATTTAATTAGTTAATTTCCTCTACCCAAACACCCTCCCAGCCCACCCTCTTTAAGCCCTTAGCCACTGGCCCTCTATCTTACCAGACATTCCTTTCCCTGACAACTTTGCGTCATCACTGCCTGACCCCACCTGCCCAGCCCCCATCGCTGCTCTGTTAGGATTTCCCAGGTCCTCCTCCTCCCTCCAGCCTGGCCTCCCCAACCTCCTTTCCCCTCTAGTGACCCTTTGTCCTCAAACAGCTGTTTCTGGGTCAAGGACCTTCCTCCCAGCACGAGTGGGTGTGTGCTGCCCGGGGTTAAGGGCGAACCTTCCAGTGTGAGGGGTAACAAGATCAAGCAAGTCCTCATCTCAGAGGGGGAGGGTGGGATGGGGATGGGGGCCCAGGGCCGGCAAGGTGGGGCTGTCTTTCTGGGACTCTCGGTGTCTCTGGAGAAGCGAGTGGGGCCCGTGGACACTGGCTCTCCATCCCCCCGGGGCCACCCCACAAGCTCCAGCCCAGCTGCCAGGTTTCCCTGGATACAGCCCGGTCGCGGAGGATTTATTTTTGCATATGGTTTGGGAGAATCTCTGTTTCTGGAATAATGACAACCTTTTTTTTCCCCTCCTCCTTCCCTCCAACAGGCAGATTTTATAAACCAGAGCAGCTGCCTGAAGGTTTCCAAGAGCAAATTCTGCACAGTTTCTAATCAGGGTGACAGTTCCCCCTCCACAGGAAGTTGCTTTTATTAATTTTGTTTAATCTTTTTTTTTTTTTTTGGTAAGGCTCCATCTATCGGTCATCAGGCAGCACCCTGGGCCTTGTGGGCATTTTTGTTTTTCCCTGGTTTGCCTCGAACTCATGATTACATCTAAACCACAGTGGGCTTACC
>NC_041216.1:19613463-19650281 GCF_002837175.3 Physeter macrocephalus
CTGAACATCCAGACAAGGTGTGAACCACAGCCAGACGCAACCTCAGCAACCCTCAGCTGGGAGATCCCCTAAAATGTCCAGGGGCTTCCCTGGTGGCGCAGTGGTTAAGAATCCGCCTGCCAATGCAGGGGACACGGGTTCGATCCCTCGTCCGGGAAGATCCCACAGGCCGCAGAGCAACTAAGCCCGTGCGCCACAGCTACTGAAGCCTGCGCTCTGGAGCGTGCACACTGCAACTGCTGAAGCCCGCGCGATTTAGGGCCTGCCTGCCGCAACTACTGAGCCCGCGGGCTGCAACTGCTGAAACCTGTGCGCCTAGAGCCCGTGCTCCGCAACAAGAGAAGCCACCGCAATGAGAAGTCCGCGCACCGCAACAAAGAGTAGCCCCCGCTCGCCGCAACTAGAGAAAGCCCACGCACAGCAACGAAGACCCAACGCAGCCAAAAATAAGTAAAATAAAATAAAAGATGTAGTCCTCTCACTTTGCAGTCGTGGAGGTTAGGCCCTGAGAAGGCAAGTGACCAGCCCAAGGTCACACAGCATGGTGGTGGCAGAGACAGAATTAGAGCAAGGAAGGGGGTGGATGAGTGAGCTGCTCACCCTGTGACAGACTAGGTGACATCCCAGGCTGTGGACCCCACCTAGCCCCTAACCTTTGTACCCCTTCCCCACACTGCGCCCAGCCTTTCCGCTGGAGCTCAGACAATCACATCACTGAGACCTCCCAAGCTTCCTCCCCCACTGGCCTCTCTGGAGACCACCTTCTTGGCCATTAGCCAGACTTCGCAGCTAAAATCCGAGCGACTAATAGAAGTTGATGGCTGAAAGGCCTCTCTGCTAATTGGGGCCTAATCAGAGGTGGCTGCAGCCACAGCTGGGCTGTGGGAAGGGTGCAGCCTGCAGTGCCGGGCCCCTGGTATCCCTCCTGCCACCGTCACAGAAGAAGAGGACCAAGTCCCACGCGGCAGGGTCTTCATGGACCCCCATTCATTCATTCATTCCACAAAGATTTATTGGGGCGACTACATGCCAGGTGCTGATATAACTGCCACCAAGAAGGACATGCGGCAGGCAGCCACGCCCTGCCTTCACAGAGCTAACTGTCCAAAAGCAGAGTCAGATGGGAAGCAGGGAGATAAGACAATGTTGGCTGGCGACAAGTGCACTTGGAAAATAAAGCAGGGAAGGGGCTGGAAATTTCTGGGGAGTGGGGTGGGGCTGTGTTGGAGATGTGTGATCAAGGAAGGTGACATTTGAACTGAAACCTGAAGGATGAGGGGGAGGGAGCCAAACAGAGATCTGGGGGAAGAGCATATTCCAGGCAGAGGGAACAGCAAATGCAAAAGTAGAACTTGGAACCAGGAGTCAGAAATCCACGACTTGCTGGGTGGCCTTGGGTCAGGCTGTGGCTCTCCAGATAGGGTTGGGCTTGCTTATCCTTCCAAGCCTTAGCTTTTGTATAAGTGGAAACTGTGAGGGCCGCAGGGGGTGGGGGGAGGGTGGAAGAGAAGCTGGGATTTCATATGGGAGCTGGGCAGCTCTGGCAGACGTGTGGAAAGTCCAGCCGAAGTCTGCTGGGCTGTGATTGCAGGCAGGCTGGAGGTCCCAGCTTCACACTCTCTGGCTAACTGAATTAAATCTAGCACTTTAGCAGCCAATGCCCCCAGCTCCAGGCTTCTCACATTTGCCCAACTCTGGCAGTAATTTAGGAAAAGGTATTTAATTTCTTCAAGGCGGCTGGAGAAGGTCACCCAGCAGGTGGGACCCCTGAGGAGGTAGACCAGATGTCTCCAGGAATGACTGGCCCTCAGAAACTGGGGCAATTGAGGACAGTCAGGTGCAAAACTGGGGTGAGAACCAGTGCTCTCCTCCTATCCTCACCCCAGAAACTCCCAGGATGATGGCGAGAAATAGTCCCTGTTTTGAGGGACTCCCTGTCTGATGGGAGAGATACAGCACCTGCCCTGGGAAAATTGTCTAATGGGGGAGGCACAGCCCTGACCCCAGAAGAGTTCTTGGTCTGATTTAAACAAACAAACAAACCAACCAACCAACAAATGTAAAAACACATACCAAGAAACTTACGAAAGAAATGGGACCTGGTTGCGGAGGACCTCAAAGGAGCACTGCAGGTGCCTTGTTTTATATGAACTTTGTGGCAGGTGTAGGGGTGCCTGGTCATTTGGGCCAATTGCTTATGGACCTCAGATGTGGCTGGGGGTGAGAGGTGGTGGGGCACGAGGGGTGAAGAGAGCAGACTCCGGGGCTTTGTACTTGGCTCCAGCACCTGCCACTCTGTGACCTTGAGCATGCTACCTGACCTCTTGCGTCTCAGCTTCTTTCATTTGTAAAATGGGAGGTGGTGGGACTTCCATCATTTTACACCTGTAAAGTGCTTAGCCCAGGCTCATAGTAGCAAATAACTCTTATTTTGATGATTTGTATTCTCCCCATTTTGCAGCTGAGCAGACAGGCTCGGGGAGGGGCAGAGATTTGCCCAAAGTTGGTCAGTTAGCTGTGGCTGCCTGGGACTTGAACTCAGACCTCCTGACTCCATGCTGGGTCTTCTCTCCACTGCTCCCTCAGCATGGCCACATGAACAATGTCCCAGGATCCTCACAATTGCCCTGTGAAGTGGTCCAGGGAGGTATGGGTGTCCCATTCTGCATATGAGGAAACTGAGGCCCAGAGAACTTTGACCACCTGGAGGTAGGAACCACATCTTATTCACTGGAGCATCCCCCGCCCTTGGCCCGCAGTGCCTGATCAGACAACATTTGTGGAAATGAAGAAGAAAAGAGGCGGGGATTGGTGGAGGCAGTTGTTGGGCGTTTAACGTTCCCCTGGGCTGGAGCTGAGACTCCAACTCAGATCTTCTGCCTCTCGGGTCAGCGTCTCTCTCTCTCCAGCTCACGGCCCATTCCAGATGCAGACATTTGAATTAGCATCCTGCCCAAGGCCCCTCTTCTGGCTTAATAAGTCTCACTTGCAGCCCATCTACTTGAGCTGGGGGAGGTCTATGTGAGGGCAGCGGTGGTGGCGGGGGTGCCTCTGGGCACAGATGCTGAGACCTCATGTCCAGGGCCTTGGGAAACCTCACACCTGCTGGGGAAGATGACAAACACAGCAGAACAGTGTCTGTGACATCCTGTGAATTAATCTGAGCATCCTGGGCCTCGGGCAGTACAAGTAGTGGCAGCAGGGGGATCCTGCCTCCAGCCTTGATTAAATCAGAATGTTCTGCCAGCCTGTGCCTGTTAGTACACCCAGGAAGGGCAGTGAAAGTGGACAAGATGTGGCTGACACGTGAGGGGAGAGGGGCGCCAGGGCTGTGGGTGCAGGGCTGGCCCAGGCTCGAGCAGAGAAGGCTTTGGGCCTTGGAATCCCCACCTGGTCAGTGGGGCTGCTCACTCCCACACACCCTCACCTGGTGATGTGAGCTGCCTCTGGGGCTCCCAGGGGAGCACTGGCTGAGCAGGTCCACTTGGTCTCTGTAGATCCCGGAAGTACTCATTATTCTGTGTGTGCAGAGGACAACTCTTGAACTGGGTATTGTCGGCTGAGTAGGAGTTTTCTTGGCTCCTTCCCACCGCCCTCATGTCTAATCTCCCCATCCCCTGTGGCTGGCTGATTCACGCCTCTATGCCTCTGCACATACTCCTCTCTGAGCCACCCAGCAAACTCCGGCACATGGTGGAAATAAGCAAGTCCAACCAAAGGAGAAAAACAAAGGCTATTTATTCTGAGCTTGCTATAGCAAGGAGTCAGCCACTGTCACTTGTGTTTTGGCAGAGACTCAAAGGCAGGCAGAGAAGTGGGGAAGCTTTATAGCGGGAAAAAGTGAAGGCTTCAGGTGTGTCCTGATCGGAGGCCACTGGCACAGGGAATCTGCAGATGGACTAACCAGAAGCAGGGCATCCTATGTCATGGTCAGTGGAGCATATCTGGCTTTCTCTGGTTGCTCCTAAGTTGGAAGTGAGGGCAAAAATGAGGGAAGCTGCCAGTTATTAATCATGTCCTGGCCATTTGGGGCCGGCTGTTATAAAGTTCTTGTTTAGTGTCGTGAATTGTCACTCAAGATGGCAGGCTGGCTTCCTGCAAGGCTGACTGATAGCAGGCTGACTTCCTGGGCTGTTTGTTGTAGATGAGGAGTTGGTTTCCTGGGCAGGTTGCGGCAGGTTGTGGGTCAATGTTCTATTTTTATGTATGGTGTGGCCATTGTGCATTTGTATAATCAGTCTCTCAACATCTTTAAGAACAAGATCAAGGGCCACCTCCTCCAGGAAGCCTTCCCTAGACTCCACCACGATCTGTGCAGATGTCCTTCCTCCATGCTTCCAGACTCCCCCACTCACATGGAGACGTCGAGGCTCTTAGTCCAGACAATTAAGGGTTTGAATCACTCCTTAGCTGTGTCTGCCCTGAGCAAAGTGACTTAATCTCTCAGCTTCCTCATTGGTAAAATGGGAGGTAATGATAGTATTATCAGGAAGATGAGTTGAGATAATAAATATACAGTGTTTAGAGCACGGTTGTTGTTATTCGTAGTATTATTATTACCTCCACTCCAGCAAGACTCAGCGCGGATGGGATCCTTTGTTTATGAATCTCTCTCCCCCTTAGACTGTCATTTCCAGGTCCCCCCTCCCCTTCAATCACCCAACTCCCAGTGCAGCCAGGCACTACACAGGCATCTTTACCTGCTGGCCTCCTCCCTACTGAATTGTAAGCACCTTGAGCGCAAATCGATTTCTTATTCATCTCTGTTCTTTTTTTTTTTTTTTTAACATCTTTATTGGAGTAGAATTGCTTTACAATGGTGTGTTAGTTTCTGCTTTACAACAAAGTGAATCAGTCATACATATACATATGTCCCCATATCTCTTCCCTCTTGGATCTCCCTCCCTCCCACCCTCCCTTTCCCACCCCTCTAGGTGGTCACAAACCACTCAGCTGATCTCCCTGTGCCATGCGGCTGCTTCCCACTAGCTATCCACCCTACATTTGGTAGTGTTATGGGGAGGGGGAAGGGTAAGCTGTGACGAAGTGAGAGAGTGGCATGGACATCTCTGTTCTTAAGGCCTCATCCAGCGTCTAGCCAGGAACAGGAGCCCAGAGGAGGTCTGCTGAATGAGTGACTACATGAGTGAGCAAGCCCTCCTCCTGGTTCTGACAGGCGGTGTGTGTGGTTGGGTGGGTCCCAGGTGGCTGGGACCCCTGCCCCTGGGGGAGGTTTATGCTGGAGGGGGGTTGGGGAAATGGGAGGAGGCTGGGGAGAAAGGTGAGGGCTTCAGCCCACGGCAGCCTTCTGACAACCAGAGCTCTGCAGTGGTCAAGCTCCCTCCAGAGGGGATGAGTTCCCACTGGGGATGTGTAACCAGCATCATGGTGTGTTAGTTTCTGCTTTACAACAAAGTGAATCAGTCATACATATACATATGTCCCCATATCTCTTCCCTCTTGGATCTCCCTCCCTCCCACCCTCCCTTTCCCACCCCTCTAGGTGGTCACAAACCACTCAGCTGATCTCCCTGTGCCATGCGGCTGCTTCCCACTAGCTATCCACCCTACATTTGGTAGTGTTATGGGGAGGGGGAAGGGTAAGCTGTGACGAAGTGAGAGAGTGGCATGGACATCTCTGTTCTTAAGGCCTCATCCAGCGTCTAGCCAGGAACAGGAGCCCAGAGGAGGTCTGCTGAATGAGTGACTACATGAGTGAGCAAGCCCTCCTCCTGGTTCTGACAGGCGGTGTGTGTGGTTGGGTGGGTCCCAGGTGGCTGGGACCCCTGCCCCTGGGGGAGGTTTATGCTGGAGGGGGGTTGGGGAAATGGGAGGAGGCTGGGGAGAAAGGTGAGGGCTTCAGCCCACGGCAGCCTTCTGACAACCAGAGCTCTGCAGTGGTCAAGCTCCCTCCAGAGGGGATGAGTTCCCACTGGGGATGTGTAACCAGCATCAGAGGTGCTACGGATGGAGCCTTTGTTTAACTCATTCACTTACTTTTATATGCATTTTTTCACTTATTGAGCACCTCTATATACCAGGTACTAGGGTGGGCTCTCAGGGCAGAAGGGTAAGTAACACTGGATGCAAAACATCAGATTAGTGATTTCCAAGGTGCAGGGTATGTGGAACAAGAGCCCCACATACCCTTCCTTGGCCAGAAGTGTCCACAGCTCCCCACTAACGCCATGTCACAAGACATTTCTGATGCAGCCCTCCATCTCTCTCTCTCTCTCAAAAACCATAGAGAGAAAAAAATGAAAGCCATTCTTGGAAAAATATACCCCTAACTACAAAGAAAGCCAGTTCTCGCTAAAAACTCAGCTACTAAGAGTGTTTGGAAAAGTAGATAGGCACCTCAAGGTGCCAAGGAGCTGGTGAGCTGAGCCTGGCTGTAAGTGGCCAAATTGTGACTTTAAAGTGAAAAAAAAATTTTTTTATTAACATAGGACATAAACACAGAAAAGAGCACAAGTCATAAGCATACAGCTAGAAGGATTTTCTCCAGGTAAACACACCTGCGTAGCCAGCACTCAGATCAAGGAACAGAACACCACCAGCTCCCAGAAGCCCCCCTCTTGCCCCTGCCAGTCACCACTCCCCCTCCCCCGAAGGTAACCACTTTCATAGAAATGGAATCACACAGTGTACACCCTTTCTGTCTGGTTTCCGCAGCTGTACTCTGTTCATTCATTCTCATGGCCCTGCGGTATTCTACCCCGTTGCATGAATAGACCTCAATTTATTTATCTGTTCTACTGTTGATGGGCTTCTGGATAGTTTCCAGTTTGGGGCTACTATGATAGTATTGCCATGGGCATGCAGGCTTTCGGTGACCCTAAGCACTCGTGTTGGATGGGTATCGAGGAGGAGAAAGGCTGGATCCTAGAGAAGGCATATGGGCAGCTCCATGGACACTGCCTAACAGTTTTCCAAAGTAGTTTTACCAATTTCCACCCTCGACAGCAGAGTAAGAGCGTCCCAGTTGGTCTACATCCTCAACAAAGCTTGGTGTCTCCTCCCCGCTCCCAGTCGGCCATGTAGTTTTAATTTGCGTTTCCTTAATGATTAATGACATTGAGCGCTTTTCATATTTTTTAATTTAATTTTTATTTTATATTGGAGCATAGTTGATTTACAATGTTGTGTTAGTTTCAGGTGTACAGCAAAGCAATTCAGTTATACATATACATATATCCATTCTTTTTCAGATTCTTTCCCCATATTGGTTATTACAGAATATTGAGTAGAGTTCCCTATGCTATACATTAAGTCCTTGTTGATTATGTATTTTATATATAGTAGTGTGTATATATATATATATATATGTATATATATATATATATATATATATATATATATATTGGCTTTGCCACACAGCATGTGGGATCTTAGTTCCCTGACCAGGGATCGAACCCGTGCCCCTTGCATTGGAAGCGTGGATTCTTAACCACTGGACCACCAGGGAAGTCCCAGTAGTGTGTATATGTTAATCCCAAACTCCAAATTTTATCCCTCCCCCCTCACATTTCCCCTTTGGTAACCGTATATTTGTTTTCAAAAAAACAATATACACTTCCTGGTGACCATTGCTGAAGTAGGTGTGAGTGTGTGTGTGTGTGTGTGTGTGTGTGTGTCAGAGAGAGAGAGAGAGAGAGAGAGAGAGAGAGAGAGGTATTGATTGGATCACACAGTGATGGGAGAGGTTGGAGGAAGTTTTCCTGCGTATTAGCCTCCCAACGTATCTCAGGATTGTCTTTCCACTGAGTGGATTGACAGGGACTGGGCTAAGGGCTAAAGCAGGTCAGAGCTTAGGATTCTTCTTCCTGCATCTTAGCATGTGCCTTTGGTAACAATGATGAAGTTCAGGGTGAGCACAGACCCAAGTGCTAATTTTATGTGTTTTGCTTCAGTGACACTCTCTATCACGGGGTGGGCTGCAATTACAGGAGGGCTTGGACACTTCACTTATACTTCACTTAGCAAGCTAACGCTAATTGTCTTTGAATCAGAAATGAATGAGAACTTTAAAAAAGCCTTTAGTAGTGAAAAATATAGCATTTTAATTTAGTCTTTCTGGGAAAAAAGCAACTACCATTGTCAAGACACATGGATATTTTCTTTGGTGAAGTGTCTGTTCAAGTCTCTTGACCATTTTCCTATGGGTTTCTCTATTTCTTATTTATTGGTAGAAAAATAATTTACTATTCTGGACACGAATCTTTTGTCATATATAGGCAAATACCTTCTCCCTCTCTGTGGGTTGCATTTTCACCTTCTTAATGATGTCATTTGATGAACAGAAGTTCTTGATTTTAATATAGTCTAGTTTATAATTGTCTTCTTTCATGGTTAGTACTTTCTGTGGCCAGTTGAAAAAATTATGCCTACGTCCAGGTCACAGAGATGGTCTTCCCTTTTCCTGTAAAAGTTTTATTATTTTACCTTTCACACTTAGACCTGCCGTCCATCCAGAATGACTGGATATGGTGTGAGGAAGCGTTTAAGAATCACGTTTTTTCCATGTGGATTTCCAGTGGCCCCAGTGCTATTTATTGTTGTTGTGGAGGGTGATGTGGGTGGAGGAGATGTTTGCAGAGACAGTGGGGTTGGAGGAACAGGGTGAGCAGGTGGGGGCATCTTTCCCCCTAATTAGCAGAGCAGTTATCTTGGGGCATCTGTCCCATGATGTCTATCTCGTAGACCTTGGGACTTAGGATTTATCCTCACTCTACTCCTTGTCGGAAGCCCACGCAAGAGGCTGTTCTCAAGTAGTAACTGCCCCTCCCACATTGGAGGAGATTGACTGCCCAAGGCTCTGAAGTGCTGGGTGGTTGAATGTTCGCTGTGAATACCCCTTTCTGAACAACACATGTCTTTTATTCACTCATTTCTTCATTAATTTATTCACCCATTTCTCCCTCCCTCCATCCTTCTCTCTTTTCATCTCCCTTCCTTCCCTTCCCTTCCTTCCTTCATTCCTCTCTTTCTCCTTTTTTCCTTCCTTCCTTCCAGAGACATCCTATGTAAAATCCCAATCTCCCAACCCCAATTTCCTTCTTTAGTTTCCTCTTAGCATTGAGAACCATCTGATACCATATATTTTTTCCACACATATGTATCTTACTTATTTTTTACTGAGGCTTAATTTATATACAGTAAAATGTGCAGATCTTACATGCATGGTTTGAAAAGTTTTGACAAATGTATACAATCATGTTATCACCTCCCCAGTCAAGATATATAACATTTCTATCACCCCAGAAAGCTCCCTCGTGCCCCTTCCAGCCAATCCTCCCTCTAGAGGCAACCATTGTTCAGATTCCTATCACCATCGATTAGTTTTGCCTGTTCTTGAGCTTCATATAAATGGAATCCTACAGCAACACTATGTGTTTTACTTATCTTGTTTATTGTCTGTCTCTCTGACTAGAACTGTAGGAGTGGGTTTTTGTTTGTCTTGTTCATGGCTGAATTCCCAGCTTCTAGAATAGTGTCTGGCACATGCTTGGAACATATTTGTTGAATAAACGAATAAATGTATAAATAAAGCTATAGAGTTGCCCTTTCACTCACCCATTTACTCATTTTTTCTCTAATAAGAGTCAGAATGAAGTTAAGCAAGAGGGCCCCAGAGACAGCCTGCACCCTGGCTCCAGCACCTATCTGCTCTCTGAACTGGAAGAAGTTGCCTCAGTTTGTTCATTTGTGAAATGGGGATACGAATGTTCCTACCTCACAGGATAGGAATCTTACCCATAGGGTAGGGTTGTAGGAGTTGATATATATAAAATGATTTAGTAAGCTTTCATTAAATGTTAGTGATTGTAATTAATTGATTAATCAACTGTTTGTTAACATACACTTAGAGGTCATCCAGGTCATTCATTCATTATTTGTTCAACAAATATTTATCGATGACTTGACTGGTGACACACACTGGTATTATAACAGTGAATAAGTCTAAGTCCTTTCTTCATGGGGGCTGACATTTTGGTGAGAGAGTATTTTAGTATTACATATTAGTATAAGCTACTAGAAAAAAATAAACCCAACAATACAGTTTCTTAAACAACTTAGAAGTTTTTTGTTTATTTAATTTTTTTCACCTTCAGTAATACTCCAGAAATAAGTGGTTCAGCCCTGCTAGGGCAACTCTGCCATCCTTAGCATATGGCTTCTACCTCTGGGTCCATAATGGTTGCTGCAGCTCCTGCTATCTCATCTGCAACCCAGCAAACAGGAAGTGGGAAAGGGCAAGAGAAGTGTCTATTGTTTCCTATATATATATATTTTTTGCGGTATGCGGGCCTCTCACTGTTGTGGCCTCTCCCGCTGCGGAGCACAGGCTCCGGACGCGCAGGCTCAGCGGCCATGGCTCACGGGCCCAGCCGCTCCGTGGCATGTGGGATCCTCCCGGACCGGGGCACAAACCTGTGTCCCCTGCATCGGCAGGTGGACCCTCAACCACTCCGCCACCAGGGAAGCCCTATTGTTTCCTTTTAAGGCATGACCCAGAAGGGTCCTATGTCACTTTTATTCACATCCCACTGACCAGAACTTACTCATGTGACCACACCTCATCACAAGGAGGTCTGGGAAATAGAATCTCTAGCTGAAACTTCTAAGAGCTTGGGAATTAGTGGTTTGGAGCGCTGACTTCATATCCCCAGGTGAGCCAGACCCCTTGTGGGGTAGTTTGGGATATCTGAAAGCTAGGACTGCCAGATTTAGCAAATAAAAATACAGGATACCCAGTCAACTTGAATTTCAGATAAACTATATTTGGGACATATTAATACTAAAAAGTTATTCATTGTTTATTTGAAATACCGTATTTTATCCTTCAATCCTGTTCAAAGCTCTTCCTTGGATAGGGCCCAAACCAGTCTTCTCTGGCTCTCCCAGTCCATCCTAGCTCTGCCTCCGAAGCCTATGGGACGGTTAAGCCAAGAGTTACCTGTGCACCTAAGGGGTGCTAAACGCTGAAGAAGGATGCAGAAAACACAGCTGATGGGGCACCTTCTCCTTGGGGCAGAGCTGTCAGGACAGGTAGCTGCATCTTTCCCATGAAGGTGCATTAAACAGAAGTCCATGGTTTGTGCCCGGGGAGAGCTGATCCAAGGCAACCTAGAGGTGCCCATCCCAGGAGCCTCATCACAGTGGGCTGAGGTCTGCCTGAGAAGGCTTCTTGGAGGAGCTGAGCTTTGAACTTGGGGTTTTCACGTGGTGCCAAGGCAAGGCCCAACTCCTAGAAGCACCCTAGCCCCGGTTCAAATCCCAGGTCTGCTCCTTCCCAGCTGTGTGACCTTGGGCAGGTCCCCTCACCTCTCCAAACCTGGGTTTTCTTATCTGTAAAGTGGGGATAAAAAGAGAACCCACCTCAGAGCATGGTGGTGAAGATCAGGTGAGACAGTGTCCATGCAATGCTCCCTGTACGCCCTTATCTTGCAGGATAAGATATGGACTAATGTTCCTTGTCTGGTTGTTGTGACTATTTTTGTTGAGGCTTTGAGGGAACAAAGGATTGGGATGGTTATGCAGGGGGCAGCAGGACTCTCACAGCAGGATTGGGGTGGGAGGGAGCGCAAAGGCATATATGTAAAAAGGGTGGGGTCGTCTTCCTGGCCGCCCAAGGGGATTTGGTACCCCAGGGCTGGGCTTGGTGTCGTGGGTGACCTGCCTGGGGACGGATCAGGGCCAGCAGGACCCCGAAGGCCGGCGGCACTATCCATCCTCTTGTCCCCAAGCCCCTGCCCCTCGATACCCCCTCACTCAGTTCAGTGCACCTCCGGTTCCCACGGCCCGCTGCGCCCTAGCCCACCATAGCCACGGCCACGGCCACGCTGTGGAATTTCCAATTTTCAGCTAATGTGCAGGTCGTGACAGAGGCTCAGAGGCCCTGGTCGGACATAATGGCAGAAGAATTGTAAATGTCGCCCCAGTGAATGGCAATGAGGAAGGGAGGGGAGGAGGCACTTTCCATCGGCCGCGCGCAGAGCCCGGGAATACATTTGCTCTCCGAGTGTGTCGCATTAGATTTCCAGAGGTGCTGGGGCTCCAGGTACATGTCATTAGTAACAGTTTGGGTGATAATGAATCCTTTTATTTCTTTTCCTCACAGCTCATGAATACATAACGAGGCCCCGCTCCAGCGCATCTGGCCTGGGCCCCGAGCCTCTGCCACCTAATCTCGTCCTGCTCCAATATCCAAGCAGCCCAGCTGGGGCCTGCCTTAAAGGAGCCGTGTGCCCTTTCCTGCCTGGGGAAGCCCAGCCAGGCTGGCCGAGGGGTTGAGCCCTAGCTGAGGGTTTAGCACCACTGAATATCAGGACGTGGAGGAGGGTGGCAGAGCCGGGCAAGGAAGGGACCCCCAGATCCTGACTCAGCTGTGAGTATCATGCAGTGCATCCAGCAGGCACTCGGCAATGCTGCTTAGTGCACAGTGCCTGCCTGGCTAGGGATGAACTGTCTTAAGGCTTTCTAGAGGCCCCCTTGTTGAGCCTGGCCAGCTGTTCTATCGGGTGGGGTTGTGAGGTTGTGACCCCATTTTAGAGCTAAAGAAACTGAGGCTTAGAAGGGTGGGGGGCTTCATCTTGGGCTTAGCAAAGCAGGCCAAAGCAGAGCTCAGCTCCTCCCCAGCTGGCCATAATTTAGGGAGGTTCCCAGGGAAGGGCATTTTATCAAGTGATTCTTGGTTTTATAAAATGTTCCCTACCAAGAATTTGGTTTCTGTATGCATCGTAAATCTGTGTAGTTTTATCACTTAACTGAGCAAATGCTTCAAGGAAGAACAAAGGGTTAGTTTTTTAAAATTGTTTTCCGAGATGTCTACAACCTTCTTTTCCAAAAACCTCCCTCCTCCCTCCTCTCCTCTTTGGCCCACCCTATTTTCTTCACTGCACCCCGTCAGGTCCTCACATGCTCTCTTACACCCCACATTATATTTGTTTACTGTCCCGTGGGGATGTGAGCCCTGTAAGAGCAGGGACTTTGTTCTCAACGGGATCTTCAGGACCAAGGACAGTGCCCACCGCACAGTAGGTGATCAGCCTACAGACGCAGAACAACTAACCAGGTTGCGTTCCAGTCATGGCCACCCCAAGGCTGGGCTCTGGACTCCATTGGCTCCAGAAGGAAAGACCTCCATGGTGGCAGGCCTCCAGGTGAGTGTGTGGCCTCGCATCTGAGGCTCTCTGGGACTTTCAGGAGTGGTCAGACCTGGGTGGCCCGGACACTGTGGAGGATGGAGCGGGAGCAGGCAAGCATGTCTCCTGGGTGCGAAGGTGTGGAGGGAAAGTTCAGATGCTGAGATGACAACGCCTTTGTGATGGCCTGGGTCTCAGCTCTCTGACGGTCCCTCCTCAGGCAGGAGGCACCCGCCCCAGAGCCACAGGGATCTGATAATGTGAAGGTCACTCTGATGCTGGGACCCAGGCCAGGACATCCATCTATTGAGGGCTTGTTTTCTGCCGGGCAAAATTACAAACACATTAAAAACATTAAAAAACACTGAACAACTTAACTCTTCTGAGAGGCAAGTAGGTATTATCATGCACCCCGTTTCCTCGTGTAAGGAAACAGAGGAAAGGGGGTGCATGAGAAACTTAGGCAACTTGCCCAAGGACACACAGCAGTAAACGGCAGAGGTAGGGTCTGAACCCAAACTGTTTGGATTCTGCATGCAGGTTCTTAACTACAAGACTATTCTGCTCTTCTGATATGACATTATAAAAAGGCAGATAGCATTTTGAGGACCCTCTCTGCAAAGCCAGCCAACCCGTCTTTCTGGATCCACTGAACGCTGAGAAACTCTCTACGATTCCACTCCTAAATCTGAGCTGTGTTGGTGTGAAGTGCCTAATGGACCAGGGCCTGGGAGGCAGTGTTACAGTGTTAGGTGTGTGGGCCCTGCAGTCAGACAGACCTGGGTTGGAACCTCGGATCTGCTACTTAGTGCTCGGTGATCTTGAGCAAGCCACTTTGCCTCTCTGTGCCTCAGCTTCCTCATCTGTAAAATGGGGGTGGTGCAGCACCACCTCGTAGGGATTCTGGGGGGATCAATGCGCCAATACATGTCACACTTCTAGAACAGTGCCCGTGATGCTCAAGGAGTGTTAGGTTTTTCTAGAAAAAGCTTGAGGGGGTGCAGGGGAGGCACTCTGGTTAGGGCTCCACCATGGCCTCGTCATGGTGATCACCTATCATGACCTCTTACCTCACCTTTCTTCCATCTTCCCATCTCTGCCTTCTCTGCCCTTGAACTTCCGCCCCGGCTAAGAAGCCTTCCCAGATTAAAGCACAGAGGGAGGATAAATGCCATCCCCTTGCCATCATCTGTACGCACTCGCCCATGGTCTGAGGTTTGTCTTGCTCAGACTCTGTGCCCTAACTTTCAGGGGCATGCCTTAGGGCTGAGTGTCTGGTGGGCAGGCTCGGCCCAGGGAGGCTCAGGAAGGCAGGAAACCGAGTGTCAGAGCCTTGGTATCCAGCCCTGCTCCTTATGGGCCGGAGCCCTTGACCTAAACCTCACCACCCTGGCTTTGCCATCTCCACCATGCACTTGTCGGGAGGCAGTGTGATCCGGGGAAACTATACCCTGGGTGGAGGGAGAAGGCCTCGGTCCCAGCCCCAGCTCAGCCACTTACTAGCTTTGTGACCTCCTGGCCGATGGGCCCTCTGAGACTCAGTTTCCTCATTTATAAAATAGGCGCAATCATGCTACTTCCTGTGTAGGTACTGCCTGCACTCAAGACAGCGGTCGGCACTTGGAAGTTCTCAGTAAACGTCAAGCTGTAATTATAAGGATTATTTTATTTCCTTCTCTTGGGATGTCTCTGTCCTGTGGTCCATTCATTCAGGGCCCTGCCTGCACAGCCCTTGCTTGCCTGTCTTGCTGTGTTCACTCTTGAACCCATTTTGTGAGAGTTGCCCCGATGAGTCTTCTGAGAACACCTCTCTGATCGTGGCAATGCCACGCCCAGGAATCTTCAGTGGCTCCCTATTGCCTCCAAGACAAAGACCAAAGAACTTACTCTGGCATTCACAGCCCTTCACACGCAGCCCTCAGCCTCCCTCACAGGGCCCCAGGCAAACCCTCCACTCCCCACAGGCACCCACCCCACGTGTGGCCGGTCCTGCCTCGTTCATTGGCTTTCCTCTTGCTGTATCCTCTCCTGGAATGCATTCCCCCTTCCAGCTTGAGTTTCACCTCCTGCGGTAAGTGGTCCCTTCACCTGACCTCCCTGAGCCTCTGTTTTCTCATCCGTCAAGTGGACGTCCACTGTGCCCATTTTGTGGAGTTTCCATGACAACCGAATGTTCTAACAGCACAGGAAGGACTTTGAAAATTGTCACTCTGGGACATCTTCTCACGATCCCCCCCGGCCCCTCTCCCGATTCCCCGGGACACAGCAGGGCGTGCCGAAGAGCGGCCTGGACAGCAGTGAAGTCCCTCGGATGCTGTCTGGTGAGGGCTGCCACCCATGCCCTGTGCAACCTCTCCCGGCCTCGCTGTTGACTTTGGCACACAGCCCTCACCTGAGCTGCCGTGACCAGCCTGGAATTTCAAGCTGAGTTTGATTTGACCTGTTCCACGGGTCTGGCCCCTAAACCAAACCATATTCCTGCTGAGGCCCCAGTGCCCAGTGTTCCCTAGGGAGCTGGGGATGGAGCCTGGCTGGGCTACCGCCTGGGGCCGCCTTCACCAACCCCTGCCCAGCGCTGCCTCCTGAACTAATTCCATAATCCTACCTCCTGCCTGGCCCCGGCGGCTCAGGAAGGCTTCTCTGGCAGGCTCTGATCCCACCTTCCTGCTCAGCCTGGGCTTGCAGCCCCTCGGCCCCTCGCCAGCCCACACTAGGGCCCTGCTGGGGCTCTGAAACTCATTTAAGCCCTGTGCTGTGCTGCCTTAACACCCCGCCCTGGACCCCCAGCCAGGCCTTGTAACGGGATCCAGATGTTCCTTCCCCTGTCCCCAGGGTCCCTGGGATAATCCGTGACAGTCGGGGGGCCAGTGGGGGCAGGCACAGCTGCTGGGATAGAGGGCAGAAACCGGGTATTAGGCCCAGGGCCCAGGGTCAGTGGAGGGATAAACATACACCCCAACCCAGGCACCCTCGGTCTACACAGCTCCACCCTCCTCCAGAAAGCTTCCTCATCTCCCCAGCTGAGGGTGGAAGTGCTGTGTGACCTTGGGTGGGTTGTGGACCTCTCTGTGCCTCATCTGCCTCACCTGTTTGACCAGCTCTGACCTCACAGCATTGCTCTGCATAGGTGAAGGGCTGATTTGGTGCAGGAGTCTGGTACATAGTAGGTACTCACCAAACAGTCTTGGGGAAGTCACCTCATCGCTTGGAACTCCTTTCCTTGCCTTTCAGTGTTTCAGGGAGAACTGGTACAGAGCAGGGGTTCAGCAAATGGCAGGTGCTCCCGTCTCGCCTTCCAGGGTCTCTGGCCAGCACACATGTGGCAGGAGGAGGGGCCAGCCATCTCCTGGAGTCTGCCTCAGAGGCCTAGACTAGCTCGGGGAGCCCCTCATCCAATGGGGAATCGAGGTCAGGAAGACCCGAGTTCCAGTCCGAGGTCCACCCCCAGGTGAGTCCCTTCCCCTGACGGCCTCAGTTTTCCCATCTGAAACATAAGTCCTTTTCCAAACATCTTCGAAACACAGTTGATGCTCCATGAATATCTGTTGAATGATACTCAGGACGCCCTCCATCCTTTTCTCTCTTCCACATTTCTGTGCCCACTGCTGCCCGCCCCCCCACAAATGGCTGAGGCACCCCTGGGCCTGACCACCTTTCCTAGACTCCTACAGCCACCCCCGCTCAGCAGAGGAAGGATTGAGGGCCAGGTGATGGGCCAGGAGGACAGGCCCCGGAGGGACCTCCTGGCCTTCCCAGGCTCCCTATGGAAGGCGCCGGGGGGACAGAGTGGGAGACCAAGCTTTGGGTCGAGGTTGGGGTCTCAGCAAGTCATTCAGCCCTTTTGTGCCACAGATTCTTCCTTGGAAATATAATGAGAGTAGTTACCACGACCTGGGGCATCACGGGGGTCAGGCACCGAATCAGGGCCTTTCTGAGTCTGTTCTCCTCCACCCTTATCTGGATCAGGGATGCTCAAAGTTGCTGGCAGCAGCTGGGAACCGGTTAGAAGTGCAAATTTTCCAGCTCCATCCTAGACCCGCTGAATCTCCAGCTCTGGAGGTAGGGCCCAGCAGTCTGTGTTTTAACAAGCTGTGCCGATGATGCTTGTTGGGGACTCAAGCAGGAGAACCACAGATCCACATCCTCCTCCTCCTCTTCCTCGCCCCAGGCCCTTCTCGTCCACAGTTCCTCTGAGGCATCCTTTAACAAGCCCACCCCTTCCCCAGCAGGCCACAGGGAACTTCCGCTACTTCTCAGGGTCTCCACTGTTACCAACTGTGCTTTCCTCTGGTCCGGAATCAGCGGCTTTTTGCCACACACCTGTGAGGTCCCTGCAGGCAGGTGCCCTGCTCCTCCCCCAGAGCATGCCCAGCTGCGCATGTACCCCGGTCTTCGAGATGGGTGCGCTGCCAGCCTACCTCTTTATACGTGGACAAATGCCTGGCAGCCATCAACAGACCACTCACCCTGTCCCCCTGCCCCATCGCTGCGACCTAGTGAAATGAAGTGATTTAAAGCACTCACAGCCTGGGTTTGAACCCTGACTCCTTCACTTACTAGCAGTGTGTCCTCAAATTAGTTTCTTAACCTCTTTGTGTCTCATTTTCTCATATTTAAGCAGAGATAAGAATACCTATTTCTAGGATGGTTGTAAGAATTAAAGATGAAAATATGGGTAAAGCTTAGGACAACACCTATCATGTAGCATGTACCGCATATGTGCTAGAAATTATCGTTCACGGGGTCCTGTCCGCACCCCGCCCCCCAGGCTTACCTGCTTCTCCTTCCCTCCGTGTACCAGGTCCACCAGGCAGACTGGGCTACCGTGACTCCCTGAACCTGCCGTTCTTTTCCATGCCTCCCTTTGTATACGCTGTGATCTCTGTCTGGAGTGTTTCTTCCTCTTCACCTGGAATACTCCTGCTTGCCCACCCTTCCCGTTCCTGTGACTGACGCTTCTCCATTCACAGCCTGATCGGCTTAGCTGTCTGCCCCACACCACCCCGCACCTCGCCCCCTTAAAACATACACTCGGATCCTTCCCTCCAAGCCCTCAGTTCCCGGGTGCTTAAATGCCTAATTTGATGTTTGGCTTTTCTCCTACCATGTAAGCTCCTTGAAAGCAGAGTCTGGGTCTTATTTCTCTCCATATTCTGGCTGGCTTTTAGTGGGTGTTTAATAAATGTTTATGGAGTAAAAATTAGGAGTGAATTTAAAAAGATGAATTAGAGTTATAGGGACTGACAAAGAAAGATCTTCGAGATATAGCGAGTGAAACTGGCGAAAAAATAGCGAACGATATGAGCCCATGTAATCACCCACCCCAAACTGCATTTCTGTGTATATATTGAATGCCTAGAAAGGAATCTGGAAGAGTGAACACCAAAGTGACAACAGACATGGACTTGGACAGGCAGACTAATTTCAATGGTGGGTGAAGGGGTCTCTGTCACCTTGTCTTATTTGAACTATTACAGCGAGAATAAATTGAAGTGTTATCTGTGTCTTAAAAACAAATTAAATAGCTCTCCTCCTCCTGTAAAAGGTTGACATGGAACCCTTGCCTCAGTCTGCTCTAGAGTCAAACTGGACGTGCCAAGCCTTTTCTGCCACAGGGCATTTGCACTTGCTGTTCCTTCTGCCTGGAATGCCCTTCCCCAGCTTCTGGGTGGCTGCCTTCTCTGGATCGTTCAGGTACCTGTAAATATAGCATCCTCAGAGGCATCTAATTCAGCCTGTCGTCCTCTGCTCTTTCACCATGCTTAGTACACCTGCAGTTATTATTTTCAATCTTTATTTGTTCAGTTGCTTACTATCTGTCTCCACTTACTAGAACATAAGCCCTCTGAGGTCAGGAACTGTGACCATGTTGTCCCTGCCACACCCCAGTGCCCAACACAGCTCCGGGATATAGTACGAGCTCATGTAATATTTGCTGAATGAATAAAATCCTCTTTAATTGGTCTTTGTTTTTGACCCAGTGTTCTTGAACTTTGGGGGTGTGTGTGCGTGTCTCTCTCTCTCTTTCTGTGTGTGTGATATGTGTCTCTTTTTTCTTAGCTTCTCTAGTTCAAACCTTGACCATCTAATACATTCCCTGCCCTTGGAATCCTGGGGCTCTCCCTAACTTAGGCTCCCTTAAAGAACTGCCCAATGGTCCAAATAAGCTTTTCAAGCAATGACAGTGAGGAAATGCAAGCCTAATCCTGTGAAACCCCAAAGCTTCTCAGAAGAGATGGTTCAGAGACTGTTCTGATGAACACATGGTTGGTGATGACAGCATATATGTGCTTTCAAGACCAATGCATTCTTTGTTTTCCTTAAGTGTCAAAATTTTTAGCTATTGACTCATACATCCACATGATTCAAAATTCGAAAGGACAAAGGCATCTCTCCCTGTCCCCCTTTCTACACGACGACCCATGTAGCTAGCTTCTCATGTAGCTGCCAGAGTTTTTTATATATGTTCAAGCAAGCACACATATACATGTTCTATTTTTCCTCTTTCATACACATACAAATGGTGATATACTGTACACGCAGTTCTGCATTTTTTCAACCTCACTGGATCTCTTGGAGTCCTTTCCATGATTAATAACTAAAGGGCATCCACACATTTCCTCTGTATCGTTCCAATTTTAGTATATGTGCTGCCAAAGCGAGCACCACATATTTCCTTATGGCAGCAGAGAGAGACAAATGCTTTCTTACATGCAGCGGTCCAGCTGAGGTTTACCAGGCTCCTGCCTAGTGAGCCGAGCCGGTGGTAAAGGTCAAGAAACCAGGGTTTGAGGCCCAGCTCTGCCACTGGCCCCTGAGTGAGCAGCTTAAGTGGAACCTCCGTGCAGATCTGCAAAGGGGACAATCCCAGCACCTGCCTCATGAGTAGTGGCCAGGATGAAGTAAGGTCATGGGTGTCGGGGTCTTAGTTCTTACACATAAGGTGCTCAATAAATGGGGGCTGCTTTGACAAGGATTATTAATTATAAATAAGTATTATTGTTCAGTCCCAATTGCTCAGGGGGGTGAGGACTGTGCATACTGTGACATGAGTGTCCTGTTGAAACTGGAACCCTCTGTTTATTACTATTTTTTAAATTGAAGAGTAGTTGATTTGCAATGTTCTGTTAGTTTCTGGTGTACAGCAAAGTGATTCAGTTATAGACACACACACACACACACATATATATTCTTTTTTCATATTCTTTTCCATTGTGGTTTATTACAAGATATTGAATATAGTTCTCTGTGCTATACAGTTGGACATTGTTGTTTATCTATTTAATATTTTATATACACTTGTGTGTATCTGCTAATCCCAAACTTCTGATTTATCCCTCCTCCACCCCCTTGCCCCTTTGGTAACCATAAATTTGTTTTCTATGTCTGTGAGTCTGTTTCTGTTTTGTAAATAAGTTCATTTGCGTCATATTTTAGATTCCAAGTATAAGTGATATCACATGGTATTTGTCTTTCTCTGTCTGACTTACTTCACTTCGTATGATACTCTCTAGGTCCACCCATGCTGCTGCAAATGGCATGATTTCGTTCTTTTTTGCAGCTGAGTACTATGGACTCCTCTGTTTGGAAGAAGCCATGCTGATGGCTCATGGGAGGTGGCCTTGGTGCATCTGGGCAAGAAGGGCCCTGGGAGGCCATCCACACTCCACCCCTTTCCTGTGAGAATGGGAAGAGGAGCAGAGACCACCAGATGAGCCCAGGAGCCCTCCCTGTGCATCGGGGACAAAGGGCTGAGAGCTTTCCTTTGCAGCCTCACAGCCTTGTTTTTTTCTTAGTCACTGGACACATTTCGGCTTGAAGTTTTTGCATTCTGTTAAATTCCTTTGCTCCATTTTCCTTTCCCATGTAGAGGCAACTTCTGCTTTCCTTGGAGAGCAGTCATTAACAAGAGGTGATAACCAAGAAGAGGGCATTTTTTCCCCCTCTTTCTCCCACTTACTCGTTGTCTGTCTTTTGTTTCATGAATTTCTAGTTATCAGAGTAATAGAGCGTCTTTTGGAGAGTAAAAAGCGAATCCCCATAATCCTGTCCTCGATGGCACTTTCTATGAACACTTTCATACTGTCCCTTCCGGTCTACCTTCTACGCACTTCAACATACTCGAGATCACATCAGAAAGCCAGTTTTCTATCCTAAATTATTTGGATCATGTTGGAGCATCGCCTTTCCCCGTGGGGTTAAAAATGTCGTAAATGTCCATTGTAATGGCTACAGAATAGCTTATTGAGTGGAAATACCATATTTCCCATAACTGTCTTCCTGTTGTTGGACCTTTGGTTTGTTCTCATTTTATTTCAGATTCCTAAGCATTCACTTAAAAGAGCTTTGCCCCCATCACAGGTTTTTTTTCCTCTGAGGCTTGGATTCCCAAGGGTGGAATCCCCTGGCCAATGATTACGAAGGAGTTTAAGGACCTTGATTCTCCCTGCCCCCATTATCCCCAATCAGTTTTTTTTTTTTTTTTTTTTCGTGGGACGCGGGCCTCTCACTGTTGTGGCCTCTCCCGCTGCGGAGCACAGGCTCCGGACGCGCAGGCTCAGCGGCCATGGCTCACGGGCCCAGCCGATCCGCGGCATGTGCGACCCTCCCGGACCGGGGCACGAACCCGTGTCCCCTGCATCGGCAGGCGGACTCCCAACCACTGCGCCACCAGGGAAGCCCCCCCCAATCAGTTTTATTTTAATATGTGGCTTAGCAATTCCTGCTTCCATAACAGACAGGGCTTTGACCTGACATAAATTTCACATTTGTTTCCTCAAAAGCATCTCTGAAGTCCCTGAATCCAAAACCATTAGAACCTGGTGCAAACGACTTTCCAAGGCATCCATGACGGCCCTGCCCAACTGTCAAAGCAGCTGAGTGAAGGACAGAAAATTCTGCCACGTGCAGCAGACCTGTGTTCCAACCATTCCCATCTACCACCCCATCCCTGTCACTTTGTAGCTGTGTGATCTTGCAAACAAGCTTAGCAACTCTGAGCATCTGTTATCTTTAAAACAGAGTTAATCCTCCGCTCATCTGAATATCGGTTGGTGATTTCCTAAGGTCGCTACAGTTCTAAGAGGACTGAACATTCACTCATTCGTTTACTCAATACATATTGAATTAATGTTGTGTCAGGCTCTGGATTTGATTCCTCATTCCCCATCTATACTCATTGGGTCAACAGAGGCAGGAGCTGAGGTCAGACAGTCATCGGTGTGGTACTTGGGCAAGTCATTGAACTTCTCTGAGTATCCATTTTCTTTCCTGTGAACTGGGAACAATAATGGTACCTGTAAGGTGGTTGTGAGGATTAAATGATGTACTGCATGGACTTAGTAAGCATCTAGCGAATGTTAGCTATAATAACAATTGTTAACCTGCTATTACATTGCATAAGAGGGTTTCAAACAACTTATAAGATAGTCATCTTGCTCCATATTCAGGATGATCAACTGCCTTAACTCTGTTCCACTTGTGTGGCAGAAGAGGGAGGGGAGAGGCTGATATCGCCTGGGTACCTACCAGAAGGTTCTCCAGGGCTTGTTCATGGGACTTGTTTGCACCCTCCCACCGAGGGTCCGGCCACCACCCTGTCCATGACAGAATCAGACACAGGTGAATTGAGGATTAGAGGGCTTCAGTGGAGACCAGACAGATTGAATGTTTGAACGAGGCAGCGCCTGCATGTTAGAATAATGTTATAATACGGGGGACAGTGTCATAACCTTAGGATGTTAAAATGACTCAGTGGGGCTTCCCTGGTGGCGCAGTGGTTGAGAGTCTGCCTGCTAATGCAGGGGACACGGGTTCGAGCCCTGGTCTGGGAGGATCCCACATGCCGCGGAGCAACTAGGCCGGTGAGCCACAACTACTGAGCCTGCGCGTCTGGAGCCTGTGCTCCGCAACAAGAGAGGCCACGACAGTGAGAGGCCCGCGCACCGCGATGAAGAGTGGCCCCCGCTTGCCGCAACTAGAGAAAGCCCTCGCACAGAAACGAAGACCCAACACAGCCAAAAATACATAAATTAATTTTTTTAAAAATGACTCAATGTGTGGATATTATAATAACCGATAGAACGTTATACTAGAAGAACTTTGCCTTTGGAAGGGCTTATTGAAGAGGATCTGGTCTTTTGCTGAATCTGTACATAGGCAAAGCCATAGCAAAAAGGCAGTATAACTTTTTGGGGGCTTAGTAGTAGTAATTATAGACAGAATTGTGAGGGGGAAAATTCAGAAGTGAACTGGCACCATCTTTATATTACAGCATGCACGTGGGAACAGAATGCAAAATTAGAATGCATTTTTAAAATTAGTTATTTATTTGGTTTCACTGGGTCTTAGTTGCGGCTCACTGGCTCCTTAGTTGTGGCACTCGGACTCCTTAGTAGTGGCATGCGAAATCTTAGCTGCGACATGCATGTGGGATCTAGTTCCCTGACCAGGGATTGAACCCAGGCCCCCTGCATTGGGAGTGTGGAGTCTTATCCACTGCACCACCAGAAAAGTCCCTAGAATGCATTTTTAAGATTAAAAAATGTGACCATTTAAACGAATGTTGGTTTGGGGTGGGCTGTTTGGGGTTATTTGCCTTTTCCAAACGCCCTGGGCACAGCACCCAAGATCCCTCTTCTGTACCTTGGGAGGCTTGTGGAAATATGGGCAGACCATTGATTTCAGGTCAGACCTTCATACTACAGATGAAGATGAAGAGGCCTAGAGATACCCAGTGGTCTGGTCAAGCCACATGGGAGGCTGTGCAGAACCACAAGTGGAATCTGACCTCCTCCTAACTATGCATCCCCTATCCCCCCCACACCTACTGCCTCAGCTGCTCCCTGGGTCATAGTCTGACCGGAGTGCCGCAGGGGTGCTTGGTAACACTGCCTCCTATACTTGGCATCAGTGAATTCTGTCTTGGAATAAAGCTAATTGTGCACATGTCATTCTCAACCCACTAGCTGTTGACATGCCTTTGTTTCCTGGGACAACCACAATGTTCATTGCAGCTCTATTTACAATAACCAGGACATGGAAGCAACCTAAGTGTCCATCGACAGAAGAATGGATAAAGAAGATGTGGCACATATATACAATGGAATATTACTCAGCCATAAAAAGAAATGAAATTGAGTTATTTGTAGTGAGGTGGATGGACCTAGAGTCTGTCAAACAGAGTGAAGTAAGTCAGAAAGAGAAAATATTTGTAGTGAGGTGGATGGACCTAGAGTCTGTCATACAGAGTGAAGTAAGTGAGAAAGAGAAAAACAAATACCGTATGCTAACACATATATATGGAATCTAAAAAAAAAAAAAAGGATATTTGGTCATATCTTTTTACTGACAGAAATAAATAGTTGGGAAAATACAGTCATCTGGTCTACCTAGAACACTTGCATATGGCAGTTTTTAAGAGCCAGGTCTCCAGTTCTGCCACTTCCTAGCTGTGTGATCTTGGGCAAGTAACATAACCTCTCTGTGGCTCAGTTTTTCCATTTTGTTAAATGGGGCTAAAAGTAGCCTCATAATATTTTTTTGTGCAGATTAAACGAGAAAATGACCCTTGCGCAGTGCCTGTAACAGAGGGCAGATATTTAATAAACATTATTCTATTTATAGCGATAATTTGTAATAATTTAAAATAATAATCTTTCCTTTCTGCTTCCCCTCAGCTCCTACCACCCCTCCCTGGGCTTTCACACATTCATCTTTCAATACCCTGGTGTCTGCTTCACGCATAGTAGCTTGACTCACGCCCAAATTCCAACATGTTTCTAAGTGATAGACATTATGGGGCTTGGGGTTTCTTGATGAACTGGAAAGATTTTTTGTTTAATATCTCAAAATCCCTTAGCAAGCTGGGAGCCACTGCATAAGGGGAGGAAGTTCACACCTGCTGAAAGCCTGCCACATGCTCTCAAAGTTAGTTCTCACGGCCCCATGTAGAAGTATCATTACCTCCATCTTCTAGGTGAGAAAACAGAGGCAGAGAAACCAATTTATTTGGCCAAGGTCAGAGAGCAAGAAACAGATGGAGGTTAGATTCTGAAACTCTGAAAGCTTGACCCTAAAATCCATTCGGTTTCCACTAGGACAGCTCATTTTGCTTTCTGAGCTGGAGTATGACCCAGTTTTCATCTGGCCCTGGGGTCAGAAGGTAGGTGAGTGGGTGGAGCATAAGGTAGGATGGAGTCAGAGGAAGAGGATATGGTCCAAGTTCACAAAGTTCCATGAAGTATCTCCCAGACAAACAGCTGGGAGACGTGGCAATGGGTATGGAATTGCTTTGGCAATTTCCTGCATGGGTCTAGAATACCTGGTTACTTCCTCGGTAAACCACTCTGTGTGTTCCTTGTGGTTGAGGTCCTCCACGCAGGGCAGTTGCAAGATGGGATGGAGCTGAAGCAAGTGAAAGTGCTTGGAAAACAAAAGCAAACATGCTAAGAAAAAGCCAGGGGCTCTAAGCCCTGCATCTTATCATCTGTGTTTCTCCTCAGGCTCCTTTTACATCTCAAAGAGAAGGTAGAAGGATGACCATGCTGAATGGAGGACACTCGGGCCAGGCTCTTGACTAGCCCAGGGTGGACTGCTGCTGAGCCAGAATTACCATCAAGGAGGGAAAGGCAGGATGCAGCTGGCAGAGAGAGCGAAGTGAGAACACACAACCGATACGAACCAAGTCTTGAGGGCAACGGCGGGGTTTTGGGGGTGCTGAAGCCCCCACAGCAGACGATGGGTCAGGGCAGGAGGCTCAGAACCAAGACCGAGAACCAGGTGAATGGTTGGAGGTCTGCTCTTAGGTGATTTGGATGCAGACCTAATGGTCCAAGAGGTCCATCCACCCAAAACTCAGACCAAAGGGATGGGTTGTTCAAGATGGCGGGCTTACAGACACAGGGAAAAGACAGATTAGTGTAGGAATGACCTTCATCAAAGTTACCCAGCTTGACATTGAACAGAGAGCCCCACCCAGGAAATAAGACCCTCTGGCCACCTCCCTCCTTCACTCCTGCTGAACCCCAAAGTTCTTTAACCCATGGGGGCTGGAGCAAGCCACAGGCAGCGGCTGCTCATCCTTTCGTCTTCAGCCATAAAGAGACAACAGGATGGAAAAATAATTAAAAACTAAGACTGGAGGTTGCGGGGGGGGGGGGGGCGTGCATTGGTAGGGGAGAGCGGGGTGCTGGGGAAGCGATTTCCAGAGAAGAGAGGGATGGAGGGTCGGAGTGGCTGGCGTTGAGATAACCAACAGATGCGATTCTTCAGATAAGCGTAGCAATTTAGATAAATCTCAGGCTTTGGAGCGGGTCGCCTGCGTCCCCTCTCCTCCGTCTGCCTTTTTTCAATTTTATCTCTGAACCAGGCAGGGGGAGGGGGAGGGCAGGGAACTCTGAGGGGTGAGGAGATGGGAGATGGGGGGGGCAGCGAGGGGGGCCAACTTCATCTTCAGGGACTTTGGCTTTTCTTTTTAATGTGTTTTTCCCAGAAGGTGGGAAATGCCAACACACACTCGGAGACCTAGAAGGCGGCCTATGTTTTTTAAAAAGCGGCGGACAAAAATCAAAATATTTGAAAATGTATTTCATGGTAATTATGTCATATTTCATGGGCCAGTGCCACTACTGAAAGAGAGGCTGAATGCCTTAATTTGTATAGAAATTGTAATCATTTGTTCATTTCAAGGTGAAAATTGCATTTTTTAATTTAAATTGTATCCTGCATGATAGTCTATTATCTAGTAAAATTGTCTCCATGTCTGAATGCCTTATATGCAGCTGCAATGCTTGTTACAAATCCACTTATATTCATAAAAGCAGGTGGACATCTCAGGAAATGGAAGCCGCTGTGTGTGCGTGCGTGTGGATGTGTGTGCGCGCGTGTGTGCGTGCATATGGATGTGTGTGGATGCGTGTGGATGCCGTAGCTTCTCTTGCCCATCTCACTTCTGCCCCCTCCCGCACCCCCACCTACGACTCTCATGTCAGCATTTCCAGATCTGCTTAACAAATGATAATTAGTTGGAATAAATGAGGAAGCTACACAATGTGGAGGAACAGCCCGGGACTGAGCCAGGGGGCCGGGCAGGGCTCTCTCTCCACCTTACTTTGCACCCCTGAGCAGGTTGCAGCCTTGATCCCCACCCTGGGCCTCAGTTTCCCCATCTGTAAAATCGGAAGCTTGACTTCCCCCGAGTGAAGTTTCTGTGCTCACATGGCAGCAGGGTGGTTAAGAGTCTGGTTGTCTGCCTGATTGTCTTTGCCACTAGCAAGCTGTGTGATCTGACACAAATTCTTTAACCTCTCTGAAACTCAGTTTCCTTATCTTTAAAATGGGATAAAACCAAAATCTACTTCATCTGGTTGTTATCAACAAATGATGGCCGGTGGAACAAATCTGTCCATCACTTGTCTACACAGCCTGCCGGCTTAGAATGGTTTCTGCATTTTTTAATGGTTGAAAAATAAATCAGAAACAGAACAATATATTGGAACATAAGATTATATAGATTCAAATTTGTGTCTATAAATAAAGTGTTACTGGAACACGGACATGCTCCTGGGTTTATATATGGCTGCTGTCACCCTTTATCAGACTGAGTAGTTGTGACAAAGCCCACATGGCCTGCAAAGGCTAAAATATTTACTGTTGGCCCTTTATAGGAAAAGTCTGCCAACTGTTGAAATAGCATAGGTAAAGTGCTCAGCCCAGTGTCTGGGATGTCAGAAGCATCAATTATTGGTAGCAGTTACTACAGGGTGGGAGATTTAAGGAAGTTTGGGTGTCAGGAAAAAAGTCAATCAACCAGTATTTATACAATAGTTACCAACAGTTTACCATCTGCCTTATAGACACAGAATTTCTCTTTGGGGCCAAAACCAGAACTGGGGCCTTGTTTTTTCAGAGGAATTTTACCCAGAGTTACCAAAAAAAAAAAAAAAATTCTATAGCATTTAAAGTAAAAAACGGAAGTGTCAGAAGGGGCTCTGGACCAGAAGTTAGATGCTCTTTTCCATTCACCTACTCTGGGCCTTAATTTTCCACGTAAAACGGATCCCTTCTGGCAAAGGTACAACTTCAAGCGCCCCATGCCACGTGTAAAGGGTTAGCGTGTTCCTGGGCATATAGTAGCTGCCCAGATTAATTCCTTGCTCTCCTTTCACTGGGACATATTCCTTGGTCATTGGAGGACCCTGTTTAGAAACGCCTACTCCCATCTTTTAGCCCAGCTCCTTCCTTCCATTCCCCCTCCCTCCTTCCTCCCCTCCCACCTTCCCTTTTTTCCTCCCTCCTTCCCTTTCTTCCTTTCTTCCTTCCCTCCTTCATTCAACAATTTCCAAACATCTCTATGTCCCAGGCACTGTCTTGGAGGAGACTATATGTGGTTCCTCTTAATTCCAGGCTCCCTTTGGCAAAGGAGAAAGATACCTGCACTCAAACCCAAGCTGAGTGTCCTTTGGTGAGTGACTTTGTCTCTGAGCCTTGTTTCCCCAACCAGAAAATGGAACTAATAATTTCCCTCTCCCTCACAGGATTATGGGGGAGAATTCAAGGAGATGGTGTGTATCAAAATGCCTTGTCAACTGTAAAGAGTCATGCAATTGCTATTTAAGGATTTACCTTTCCTAGGACTCAGGTTGTGAATGAGTTGCCCAAGGCCACACAGCTAAAAAGTAACCTAGATGGGTTTTTCATCAATGCTTCAGTTATGGACTGAATGTTTTTGTGTCCCCCCAAATTCATATGCTGAAGTCCTAACTCCCAATGTGATGGTATTTGGAGATTGGGTCTTTGGATAATTAGGGTTAGATGAGGTCATGAAGGTGGGGCCCCATGATGGGATCAGTGCCCTTATAAGTAGAGGAAGAGACCAGAGGTCCAAGTGCACAGGGGACAGGCCATGTGAGCACACAGTGAGGAGGCAGCCATCTGCAAGCCAGGAAGAGAGTCCTCCCCAGAACCTGACCATGCTGGCACCCTGACCTCAGACTCCCAACTTTTGGAACTGCGTGTAAGTAAATGTCTATTGTTAAAGCCCCAGTCTATAGTAATTTGTTATAGCAGCCTGAGCAAACGAAGCCACTTGGGGTCTCACCACCCAACACACTTCCTCCCTGGACATTAATTTATGAAGGGAAGAGAATGCCATCCTTCTGTTTGTAGCCTGGGGGAATTTGGGGTAGGAGAGAATTAGGGTTAGAGTTCCAGGGTCTCAGTTTCCCCATTGATTGTCAATATTGGCTGTGTGACAGAATCAAGTGGGGAGTTAAAAAAAATCATAATAATAGCAACAGTAGTAGTAGTAGTAGTAGTAGTAGTAGTAGTAGTAGTAGTAATGATGCCTGAGCTTCATTCCCAGAGGTTCTGATTTAATGGGTCCAGGGGGTGCCTAGACATTGGTATGTTTTATCGCGCCGCCCCACTCACCCATCCCTCTGTGATCCACACAGAATAGTTGTTGGGTGGAGGCCCTTCCCCAAGCAGCAGCCGTCTGAACATGTGATGATCCTCATACTCTCTCATCGGCCCAGGGGAAGTGAACAGGTTCTGGGGTGGTGGGACCTGTTCGCATGGCAAGTCCATCCGTGCCTCATATACATCCGGAATTCCTGTAGGGCTCCCAATGCTCTGTGCCAACTCCTGAGAGTCCGAGAATGTTGAAATGATTCAACCAGAGTGGATCCTGGGGCTGGAGGGCTGGGGCCTCAAGCCTGCCTGCCTGGCTGGGGAGCATCTGTATCGTTGAAGAGGGGCTAATAGTGGACTGATGGGCAGTGGCGAGGAGTTAGCAGATGGGGCGCTTTCTTGGCACTCTTCCAAGCACGTTTAAGCATTAATGACGGTATTTACCAATTACTGCCAGCCTAGAATCTTCTAGAGGCTTTGCTTACGTCATCTCACTGAGGACCTACTCTGTGCCAGTGTGTTGCCTCATCCCCTGCCTCTCCTCTTGGCTTCTGGCACCATCCTCCCCTGCTTGTCCTCTTGTCCCCAGCTGCTCCTTCACTGATTCTTTCCCTGAATTCTTCTTCTTTTTTTTTTTTTTTTTGAACTCTAAAGGCTGGAGTAACTGCAGCCCAGTCCTTGGCTCTCTTTTCTTTTCTTTTCTACCTCACTCACTCCCTAAGTGGTCTCAGCCAAACTTTAATACCAACCAAACTTCCAAAGTCACCCATGGAACATCACCCTCTCCTCCAGATACAGGATTGTCAGGCGGTGTTCTCTCCACCTGGGAATTCTCGGCTCTAGCGTGGCTGAACAGGCCTGCTGAATGTCTACTCCATAATTTATTAAAATAAAATCCAAACTCTTTGCCAGAGTCTACAAGGCCTCCCATTATCTGGCCCCAGCCCATTTCACCCGATTGGCGGACTGAACAAAAGAATGAATGAATTTTGGGGGAAGGGCCTGGACTGAGATTTAAGACACGGACTCAAGCTCTGGTTACTCTGGAACTTTGGACAACTACCCTTGTCCTCTCTGGGCCTTTGCTTTCAATATTTGTTGGAATAAATTCTCCTATGACGTAGGTATTGTTACACCCATTTTATAGATGGAAAAAAATCATCTTGGAGGGGTTAAGTCCCATGTCAAGGTCACCCAGTGGTAACTGAGAGGGCTAGGATTTGAACACAGGTCCATCTGGTTCCAAAGCCCACGCACAATTTTCACCGTGCTTCTGCTCTGGTTGCGCCTCCCATCCCAGACCCCTCCCCTGGTCTCCAGGTTGGGACCAGAGACACATACAGCTGCTAATGGAACTTCTCCTCCCTCTTCCTTCCGGCTGGGAGCTGGGGCCCCTCATTCGGCAGCATCCTCCATCCCCCAGGACCTGGCCACTCCCAGACCAGCTGCACAGGCGTGGAGAAGACACTTTATAAGCCACAGCGTACCCGACTGAAAACGGACACGTAGCCCCATCCATCTGCCTTCTGGAAAGAACCAGATCAACTGCTACTCTGTCTGGTAAAGATGGAAAAATTCCGTTAATTTAGTGAGTCTGGACACAGTGTGGGATGACTGAAATCTCAGTCTCCCAGCCTCTGTGTGATGGAGCTAACCCCCTCCTGATCCTCCTCTAATCCTGAATTTCTCAACTTTGGCACTATTGACATTTGGGTCAGATAATTCTTTGCTGCAGGGGCTGTTCTGTGCATTGTAGGAGGTTTAGCAGCCTCCTTGGTCTCCACTCACTAGATGCCAGTAGCAGGCCACTCACCCAATTGTGGCAACCAAAATGATCTCCAGGCTGCTAAATGCCTCCTGGGAGGACACAAACTGCCCCTGGTTGAGAATCACTAATCCTAAGCATAGCCTGGTCCTTATCTGTTCTATCTTACAGGATGATGACCATTATCCTAAATGGTTATTTTCCATGCATCGGGCTTCTGATGCTTAATAGCTCATGTTGAGCACCTACTAAGTGCTAGGCACAGACAAACTCAATCCTCACAGCAGCCCTTTGGAATGGGTATTATTATTATCCCATTTCACAGATGACGAGACAGGCACAGAGAAATTAGGTGAGTCACTTGACCTCTGTTCCTGCAAACCACCTGCTTCAGCTAGGCTGTCTGCTGGGCAGGTGCCCATATTCATGTTCTCGTTCACGCCTTGCAACTCTGCAAGTCACTTTGTCATGATGCTCAGATTCCGAGGAGGAAACTGAGGTTCATGTGGTTTCCATGAGCTCACCCAGTGCCCCATAGCCATTGTAATGGACAGAGCTGGGTCTGAACCCAAACTTTATGGTAAAGCCCATTATCTTCCCACCTCTCCCGGCTGCCTTTTAGAGACTTATAGATATATTTTCAGCTTGATGGACCCTTAGATATAATTCACTTACTCAACAAATACTTACTGATGCCCATTCCATGCTAGGCCCTGTGGTTAAGAATGTGGGCTCTTCCTCATCTATTAGAGACTCTTGCTGAAATATCTAAGGATAAGATGAGGTGGGATCTGGGATTTGCTCCCAAGTATGGATGTGGAGGGGAAGTGGGCGAGGGTACAGATAAAATTAGCTTGGTGGTGAGTTGATAATTATTGAAGCCAGGTGATGGCTACATCTTTACTCTTGTAGAATTTCCCATCATACAATGCGTCTAGAAGTGTGGATACTGATTCCTTGTCTGGCTTCAAATCCCAGCTTCACTACCTTTGGTATGATCTTGGGTAATTTTCTCTGCCTCTTTAGACCTCAGTTTCCTCATCTGCAAAGTCAAGGGATAATAATTTGTAGCTTGCAGGGTTGTTGTGAGGATTGAATGAGATAATACCGAGTATATGTGATAGTTCCTGAACAGAGTAAGGACCTGGCTGAGAGCAGGGCTCCTCTGGGGTCATAGCAGCTTGTCTTTCTTCACTGCAAGGACCTCAGTGTCTGCAAGGGGATAGGGAGACCCAGCTTCATCACAGAACTCCTCCTAGCAGTATCCTTGGTCCACCTCCAGCCCTGGTCACCAGCGAAGCTCTACGCCCCCCCTGGAGGGACTCTAGCCCCAAGTTGCCCACAGAGCTAGGTGGGGGCAAAACTCCTAATCCCCGTGAAGGACTCAGTCCATGCAAGTCCCCTCTTGACCTCAGCTGTGACAAAGCCTCATCTGGAATTCCTAATGGCCAAACTGCCAGCAAGATCCTTGCAGAAGCCACAGTTGAAAGGCCACTCCTGCCCACTCAGCCCTCTCCCCTCACTCCCTCTGTTCTCCTGGGGGGACAGCCCCGTTCCTTCATCATCAGCTGTCTGCGCTGGTTGAATTATTTCGATGTTCTCAGCCTCTCAGGGGTTGGCACGGGGTGTTGGGAGCTCTCCAGGAATCCTGGCCGGTTACAGGGCATGGATGGACTGACTCCATGAGAACTGGTTCCCCAATCAGTGCCCATCTACTTCCCCTGGGTTGATGGGAGAGGATGCGGATCACCTCATGCTCAGAAGGCTGCTGCTTGGGGAAGGGCCTCCATCCAACAAATATCCCACGGGTGGCCCTACATCTCCCAGACTGCCTTACGGCAGTAGGTTGGAGCCACGTGGCCAACTCCGGGAGAGGAGACGATGGGTAGCTTCTGGGCTGAGGAGATTAAGAGCCAGCGTGCCTCACTCAGCCCCACTTCCCTTCTCAGCTACAGCGACCTGGGGGCCCATGCGTTCCAAATGGTGTAGGAACACGAAGGAGGAGACAAACCTTTATTGTGTGGGGCCATCAACCTTCGGGGATTGTCTGCCTCTGCACAGAGCCATGTCTCTCGTGGCAGATATAACAGGGGCTGTCTAAAGGATCAGCCCCACCTCCAGTGTCTGCAGACTGCAGGTAAGCCACGTGGGCAGTAAGCCTCAGCTTCCCCCAGAAAACTCTGCACAGCAAGGCTCAGGTGAGCTTTCCTGGTTGGCAATAGCCTGTGTGCACAGGTATTGTCCTACCTATTTTCCGGAAGGAGTTAACATGATCTGTGACTCCACAGGGCAAGAAGCTCTGTGTTTGGAGCCCTCCTGGATTCTGTCCGAGCATCTCTTTTCTAGGCTGTTTGTAATCTGCACCCTTGAACTGTCCTAAACCATAATCGTGGGTGGAACCACTTTCAATGAGTTCTGTGAGTCCTTCCAGCAAATTATTGAACCTAAGCATGGTCTTGACCCCCAAAGTCTGAAAGGAGTGAGAGTCAAAAGCAAGGGTGATCTTGTGGACTGTACCCCTAACTTCACAGTGTTTGTTCTTCTGTCATGGAGGAACTAGAGTTGAATGGGACACTGTGTGAATGGACTTTGTGTGCTCTGGAGATGGGATTCATGGGCCAATCTGTCCTCCTGGGACACAATCACCAATGTGGAAAATGGCAATGAGATCCCCCTTGGGCAGCCTTGGGCCATCCAGCCGTGCTTGATGGCTTCACAGTCCCACTGCTGGGTGCCAGGCCAGGTCTGCAAGGGGGCTGGTGCTGCGATGTTCATTTATCACTGTCCGTGGAGTTGTGGGGTGTGTGGAGCTGGAGGCCACCCGGGCGTGCACCCCTCAGGGGTTGGAGAGGTGACATCGGATGGAATGCTACGTAGCACGCAGAGCTGATGCTCCGGCACGATCACCTGGATGACGTTCAGTGTCACCTGAGGACGGAAGAAACAGAAGACAATCCACAGCGCAAAGATATTTATGTAAATTCATAACGCACACAAAGCTATTTTTCAAAAGTCTGTTTAAGGATGTACATTCAACGTGGGGGATGCTAATGGATGAAGAAAATGATAAAATAAGACAATGAAAATTAACATCTGATTGGAGATTATAGAACTATAAACCATAGTTTATAAAATTACTCTTGCAAATTTGTGGCTTATTTGTCTTGGCCTCTTTGGGGGTCTTTGCACTGCACTGCCCCCCTTTCTTGAATTTCATTTCAAGCACGCATGGCAGCCAGCATGGATTTCAATGAAGTTCCTACGTCTTATGTTTCCCTGGCTTCCCACCTGCCTGCAGCACCCCATGAGCCTAGATACACTGTTGGGTAGACCTCAGGCCTCCTCCCAGAGAGTCAGGGGGTCTCAGTCCTGATTGCAACTCAGAATCGCTTGGGACACTTCGAAAATTACCCACCCCACCCCACCACAATGTTGATGTAATTGGCTGGGGTGGGGTCTGGTATTGGCCCTTTAAATGGCCTCCAGGTTGCATCCAGGGATGGGAAGCACTCATCCCCGGGCTTCCCTCGGTCAGAGCCCCACTCGTTGCCAGTGAAGTTTTCTATGTGTCTCTTCCCAACTTCCCAACTGTTTCTGAACCACCTTGAACAGGACCTGCCACAGACCAGCCTCTCGGGAAAAATGTTTCTTTGAGATGAACTGTTTTTAAGCTGTACAAACAGATGGGACACATATGTCCTTATTCAGTTCAGCCTGGCACTGCAGTCATAATTTTTTTCAGCCACCCCAGATTCAGCTTCTAATTCCCACTTGGATCCTGGTCCTCTTTCTTACAGAGAAAGAAATGTCTTCTCTTTTGGTTTAAAAGTTTTCAACAGCTGGGATCCACTGCCTTGTCAGTCCACTGCTTCATTGGGAGGCCATGGGTTTGAAGTGGTAAACCCAGTGGTTCGGGGCAGGCTCTCTGGGATCATCTGGGCCTGGGCTTGACTCTGCTCCACCACTCCCTAGGGGTGAGAGCCAGAGCAGCATTCCAACCTCTCATCATAAAACGGCTGCCTCGAGAAGGAAGAGCGATAGTATATGCAGAATGCTTAGTGCAGTATCTAGCACATATAAATTTGTCATTAGCACAATCCATAAGAATATCGAGTCACTATGTTGTACACCTGAAACTAATACAATAGTTTAAATCAACTATACTTCAATTTAAAAAAAACTATATGAGCCCCCAACCCCCCAGAAAGCATCATTAAAAAACCACTATTTTTAGCAGCTTCTTTTGGTGATGTTAAGCACTTCCAAGCATTAAAACTGCCTGCAGAACTTGGGGTCCAAGAAGGCACAGAAGCCTGGGGTCCATGTGCAGAAAGCTTATGGACCAGTGGCCACAGGGATCCCATTCACCTGCAGGTGGAAAGGTCTAAAGCCTTGTCTTTCTGGCCATAGGACCAGGAAAAAATGTTCCTGTGAGCCAGAGAGTATGAGAGAAATCTCTATTTTTTTTCTTATTGTTTTAAAAAACTGTGCCCTGAGACCAACCCTTGCAAAGGAGCTGCACCACCATGAGGGCAGTGGTGGCAAGTGGATGCCTAAGAGTAGGGAAAACCTACCCCTCTGGACAGAGAAACCAGGCAAAGGGACCTCATGTTGTGAAGAGCGTGGAAAAATCCCAGGGTTTTATTATTTTAAAATCTTTTGTGCTGTCTCCCTGAAGGTGGGTGAAGTCACATGCAACTATGTGACATCATGGGAGGCTAAAACACTGAGAGAACCCTGTTTTTCTGGTCGGAAGGACCAGAAAAGAGGGCCCCTGGGAGTCAGAAGACATGGCGGAATCTCCAAGAGGAGAGAAATGGGGATGGGGAAAACCCAATTCTGCGTGTGAACTGACGCAAGCACCTGTTCAGGCTGCGTGTGCATGGAACACAGATGAAAACACAAAACAACAAGGACCTACTGTATAGCACAAGGAACTATATTCAATATCTTGTAATAACTTATAATGGAAAAGAATCTGAAAAGGCATATGTCTATATCTAGATAGATAGATAGATACTTATAGATATATCTGAATCACTTTTCTGTACACCTGAAACGAACACAACTTGTAAATTAACAATACTTCAATTTAAAAAATGGTTAAAAAAACCTACAAAAAGCTATGCTTTTCGATTTGTTCAAATCTTATTCTGTCTTACCGTAAGACTTCAGTTTTCTTCACATAACTTCTGTGGCTTTCTTTGAAAATTTATTCCTCAATAATTTAATAATTTTTTTCATTACTGTGAATGGATTATGTGTTCCTACTTCTGCTTTTAGGCAATCACTGCTTAGAATAAAGAAAATCTATTGTCTGTTGTATAGTTATCTTATATGTAGCCACCTTAACAAATTTTTTTAAGTCTAGTTGATTTTTTTTTTTTTTTTTTTGCGGGTACGCGGGCCTCTCACTTCTGTGGCCTCTCCCGTTGCGGAGCACAGGCTCCGGACGCGCAGGCTCAGCGGCCATGGCTCACGGGCCCAGCCGCTCC
>NC_041216.1:19650420-19673889 GCF_002837175.3 Physeter macrocephalus
CAGCCGCTCCGCGGCATGTGGGATCTTCCCGCACCGGGGCACGAACCCGCGTCCCCTGCATCGGCAGGCGGCCTCTCAACCACTGCGCCACCAGGGAAGCCCAGTCTAGTTGCTTTTTTATTAGACTTTGACTTTTTAGATTTTTCTGACAGCAGCCAAAATACAGTTCTATGTTCAATTTTCTCATCTTTATAGTAAGTCTTTTCTTAGTGCTTTCATTAGCATTTGCTTAATAAAAAGCATAGTTCTGACTTTAAAACAAAACAAAATATAGCAAAGACTCTGAAGACTGAGGATGATATAAACCACTATTCAAGACCCAGACCAACCCCTGAATGGTACGTGACTAGGGCAGACCCAAACAACATAGCAAAGGCTTTGAACACTGGAGTGAGGTTGAAACCACCATTCACAGAAGACAAGACAGACATTGAGATCTGAATTTAAATGGGTTGATTGTCTGCTAAATTAAAACAGCAAAACAAACAAAAAAACCCTATTCTCCAGAGGATTTTTAACAGGATCCAGAGACTCAGAATATAATATTCAAAAAGTTCAAAATTACTTGACATATCAAGAACCAGAAAACTCTAAACCAGTTCTCAAGGGAAAAGACAACAGATGCTAACTTCTAGATGACCCAGATATTGGAATTATTGAAGACTTTATATTTATTATCATCCCTCATGAGGTAAAGTAAACATTCTTGAAATAAAGGGAAAGGTACAATAGAAATTCTAAGCAGAGAAATAGAAACTACAAAAAACAACCAAATGGAAATTTTATAAAATACAATATCAGAAAAAATTTAAAAACTCACTGGGTGAGTTTAATAGCAGAATAAAAATAACAGGGAAAACAGTCATTGAAGTTGAGAACAGATCAATAGAAATTATCTAATCCGAAGAGCAGAGAAAAAAATTTTTAAAAATGAACAGAGCCTCAAAGGCCTGTGGGACTCTAAGAAAAGATCTAATATCTATCATTGGAATCCCTGAATGTGAGGAGTAAGAGATAATAGGAAAATATGAAATAAAATATAATGGCTGAAAATTTCCCAAACTTAAGTGAAAAACATACTTTTACAGGTTCAAGAGGTTAGTGAGTCCCAAAGAGGGTAAGCCCAAAGAAAACCATGCCCAAATACAACCTAATCAAACTTCTGCAAATAAAAGATAAAGAAAAGTCATTAGAGCAGTCATAGAAAAACTACATGTTACGTAAAAGAGAACAGCAGTGTGAATGTTTCATCAGAAACCATAGAGACCAGAAGACATTGAGACAACATCTTTACAGAAAGAAAATAACCATCAACCCAGAATTCTATATCCAGCAAAAATATCCTTCAGATATGAAGATGAATTAAAGATATTAGATAAAGGAAAACTAAGAGAATTCTTAACCAGCAGACATGCGCTAAAAGAAAGACTAAAGGAAGTCCTGGCTGAAGGAAACTGATATAAGAGGGAAACTTGGAACTTCAGGAATAAAGGAAGAGCAGCAGACATGGTAGATATCTGGGTAAATATAACAGACCATTTTTTTCCTCTTAAGCTCTTTAATATATATGCTTGTTTAAAAAAAGTATTACATTATTTGGGAAGGTTCAATGTATGTACATGTAACACATACAACTATAATATCATGGGTTGTAGGCGTCTATGTTTTATAAGAAGTTGTGAAATATTAATGCTAAATAGACTGTGAAGAAGTTAGGTATGTATATTATAATCCCTAGACCATTCACTAACAACTAATATAAAGAGATACAGGGACTTCCCTGGTGGTCCAGTGGTTGGGACTCTGTGCTTCCAATGCTGGGGCAAGGGTTCGATCCTTGGTCTGGGAACTAGGATCTCACATGCTGCACAGCACAGCCAAAATATTTTTAAAAAATAATAAAATAAAATGAACCTTTTGAACAAACACTTCGATGTGTGGGGAAAGACCATTAAAAAAAAGAGAGAGAGCCAAAAAGCCAAGAGATAAACAGAAATGAAACACTAAAATATATTTTAAAAATCCAAGGGCTTCCCTGGTGGCGCAGTGGTTGAGAGTCCGCCTGCCGATGCAGGGGACGCGGGTTCATGCCCCGGTCCGGGAGGGTCCCACATGCCACGGAGCGGCTGGGCCCGTGGGCCATGGCTGTTGAGCCTATGCGTCCGGAGCCTGTGTTCCGCGACAGGAGAGGCCACAACAGTGAGAGGCCCGTGTACCACAAAAAAAAAAAAAAAAAAAAAAAAAAACTCCAAAATAAGGCAGGAAGAAAGGAATAGAGAAATTTAAAATGAGGTTACAAGCAGAAAAATAATGAAATAGCAGACCTAAATCCAACTACATCAATCATTACATTAAATGCATTTCAGGAGTTTATTCTTGAGTTGTTATTTATTATATCACACTGTCCTATTTAGGAAGATACCAGGGAGAACCTTCCTTTAGCAAGTCTCTTAGTTCTCATTGACATTGGTACTTGGGTAACTTACCAGGTTTCCCATGTTCCATTGGCTGTTAGGAAGCTACAGGAACCTCCCCATAATGTTAATAAGCACTCCTACAATAAAAGATTCTGTGGTCACATAAGTCTGTGAAACACAGAGCTAAAGAAATTAAATACATTTCTTTATTCTGTCTCATTTAATCTTCGTAACTACCTTGGGAGTTGATATCATCATTATGCCAGTTTTATAAATGACAAGGAAACTGAGTCTTAGAGAAGTTTAGACTACTTGCCCAAGATTAGCTGGTTGTGACATTATGATGGGAACATAGGATGTCTGACTTCAGAGTCTGCCCTCTTAAAAACGTAGAAAAATTATGTATATAAAATCCCTGGCACGTAGGAAGTGCTTATCCTTATGGCATGGGTAGCTCAAGGGCTGAGCTCAAGCCTGGCTTCACAAAAGGAGGAAGTTCAATAGGGTCAGACAGGTGTGACCCAGCCCAAAGAATCAAGGAATCCAGCCATCCCTACCCCACCACTTACCTAAGTCCTTCTGCTTGGGGATGCTCGTGCCAGCACCAGTCTTATCCAAAGCTGCTCCTGATGACCCACAAACCTCATACTGATCCCCTAATCCTCACCCTAATCTCTCCTAGATCCTCCTTTCCTCTCTTTGTGGCTTTCTTCAAGAGATAAATTTGCAGGGCTGGGGAAGGGGGCTTCACGGACTTCAAATACATGGAGGTAACTGCTTATTGGTCACCTGTGTAGCCATGGAAGTAGAGGAGGTAGAACCAAGCAGACAATTTTTTTGTGTGCTAAATTTCTTGTATAATGGGTCCCAGTTCTTAACTGCCCTGTGATAGCATTCAACATCCATACCCTTTCTGTGCTTCAAGATGTGTGGAATGGACCGCCCCAGCCCTTGACTTTGGGCTTGCCCATGAAACTTGCCGTGGCCAATGGGTTGTTAGTAGATCTGATAAGAAAGAAGCTTGAAGTGGGGCTTGAAACGGGACCCCCCCCCACCCACAATGCCCTTAGAACTCTGGTGATCTGTAATCATGGCCCAGTATCTGCCTTCTTCATGGTCCTCCCAGAACAGTTATTGTCAGACTTAGAGCCTGAAGCCCAGCTGCCCATCTGTATTATTTTTCTATTGTTGCATAAAAAATTACTACAAACTTAATGGCTTAAGGCAACTCTTTTATTATCTCATAGTTTCTGTAGGTGAGAAATTTGGGCACAGCATAGCTGGGTCCTCTGCTTAGGATCTCACCAGGCTGAAGTCAAGGTGTTGGCAGGGGCTGTGATCTCATCTGAAGGCTTGATGGGAAAGAATCTGTTTTCAAGCCCATTCAGGGTATTGGCAGAATTCAGTTCCTTGTGTAGGACTGAAGTCCCCACTTTCTTGTTGGCTGTCAGTCAAGGGTCACTCTCAGCTCCTAGAGGGTGACCTCATATCCTAGCAATGGCCCTCTCATAACATAGCATCTCATTTCTTTAAAGGCAGTAGGAAAACCTCACTCCAGTGTGCTGTGATGGAGTCTTATGTAATGTAGTGTAACCACATGAGTGAATATCCCATCACCTTTGCCAGATAACATAACCACGTCATGATAGTGACCATCTCATCATCTTCACAGATCCCACCCACATTCAAGGGCAGGGGACCATGTAGGGCATGTACAACAAGGGGCAGGAGTCCTGGTGGAGAACAGAGAGTTATGCCTACCACACCATCCAAGCCAAAATTAGCCAGACCATGGTCAACCTACCAACAGGTGAAGGTGAGAATGAATGCTTGTTGTAAGCCACTGGATTTTGAGGCAGCTCATTACGCAGCATTATCGTGGCAATGGCTAGCTGATACACTTCTTTTCAAGATGCATTGCCCTCCTAGGTCATATTTCCATTCTGGGGAGGCAGCTTGCTATGGTGGGCAGGGCACTGGACCAGAGAGGTCTGGGTTTGAATCTCTGCTCCTCCCCCTCCTGGTTGGGGGGCTTTGAGACAGTTACTTCACTTCTGTGGATTCATTTCCTTACCTGAACTGTGGGACCCACGGTGCCTACCTCATCTGGATGTTGGGAGGGTTAACTAGAACAATAGATGAAGATCACCTGGCACATAGTAGGCGCCATAAATGTTCGTGTCTTATCTCTCTAAAGCTCATAGCCAACATGCCCCTATTTTCAGAGGATGAATATGTTATGGATTCTGGGAGGGGCCACTGCATTGGTGACACCTGTGCGTTGCCTGGGTGCTGTCTCATCACCAGACGAGGGGCAGACCTGCAGGGCTCTTTGACCTTGAAAGGACTCTCCGTTTGAGCCAGATGGTAGAAGGCAGCCCTCCCTGGTTTCTGTGGGGTAGAGACCCTGGGCATCCACCCTCAGACAAGACCCCAGCTCTTTCTCTCCTGCACTTTATTTTTAAATTATTTTGAAATGTGACATGGAAGCCTTCTTTTGGAGAGCTCGGCTTCTTCCACTAACAAAGAGTGTGAGCTTGGGCAAGTGATCTTAACTTTCTGACACTTGGTTTCTTCCCCAAACATTAAGGGTGAGATCCCCACCTCACAATGTTTTTATGCTGATGATATGACAAAAATTGTGTGCCTGGGCGCATCACAGAAGCTTCGTAGACCGTGTACCCATTCCCGCAGAGCAGAGACTGTCGATGTCTGTCCTTTTCGTGCTACTCCCTGCCCCTCCCTACTTCCAGGAGAAGAGCACAGAGCAGGTGCTTAAGGAAGTGTTTACTTTCACTTTCTCATCTTTAGCCCCATTTGATCCTAGCGTAAACCCTCTGTGGCAGGTGGAGGTGGTGGTCCTGAGGGTTGCTTCCAATAGTTCTGCCTCCCACCTCCCAGGCACAGGGTGGACTATGCCTCCCTGCTCCCTTTCAAGTTCATGTGGCCATAGGACTTGCTTCATCAATGGAGGGTGAGAAGAAGTGTCCTGTGTCACTTGGGTGGAAGCTTTAGGAGGCAGGGCATGATTCAATACCTCTCTCTTTCCTTCTGGTACCAGCGACAAGTAACACTCAAGATAATGCCCGTTCTCTATCAGGCTGACTCATCAGAGTCTTGAACATGAATATGAACAAGAAAAAAAGTAAACCTTTGGTATTTTAAGCCACCGAGATTTGGGGTCGTTGGTTACTGCCTTCCAACCTGATATAGTGGGACAGACTTTAGCTCTGTTCAAAGGATGGTGGGAAGTGGCTTTGCCTACAGTCACACAGAGGGCACCTGGGACCAAGGGCAGGGCTTTACCTGAGAAAGCACATTTGACCGATTCCAGGGGAGAGAGTGGAGGTGACTGGAGGCTTGGATGCACTGTCCCCGGTGCCTCCGGGAAGTGACTCTCTGCTCCCTGCCATAGCTGTTTACATGATCAGGGGCAGGAGTGACTCTCTGCTCCAAGTAAGTCAGTGACAGCCTGGGGCGTGGACAGGACAGAGTTCTGGAAGCTGTATTCTTGGCAGGACTAGACATTCTAGACTTAACTTTGTAACAGACAGGATTATACTCAGAAGCCCCAGTCTCTGTTCTGTTTCCCTCCCCATCTCAACGGCTCCATTTATCTCCTGTCTCAGGAGACTCTTTCCTTCACTAGTAAATTTTCTCAAGGAAAGGCAGTGACACTCAGCCACCATAAGGTGTGCCTGACAAATGAGACCAGGATCAGAGATGGCTATGTTATGTGGCATTGCTGTGGCAGTAGCTGACTGATACACTTATCTGATTAATATCCATTCTTCTCTTTTCTCTTAGGTACAGAAGCCTGACTTTATTCTGGATAGTAGCGTGCCTGGGCAGGGGACTATGTTTCTCAGCTTTCCTTGGAGTTATAAACAAAGGTTGTTGAGTGGGCTCCTTAGGAAAGCTCCGTAAGAGGGGCTCAGAGAACTCTCTGGGGATCCCCAAGGGCAGGTCTGTGTCTGGAGCAACTTGGCATCCTACACTCAGCACTCGGCACATTGTGTTGCTTCCCTAGCACCGGTGATGCACAGCTCCAAGCCACCTGGGCACTCTCTGGGCTGCTTCAAGACCAGCCTTTGGCTCAGTTTATTGTCTCGGTAACCTGGAAGATCCTTAGATATCATCTAGCGTGCTTTTTTTTTTTTTTTTGCGGTACGCGGGCCTCCCCCTGCTGTGGCCTCTCCCGTCGCGGAGCACAGGCTCCGGACGCGCAGGCTCAGCGGCCATGGCCCACGGGCCCAGCCGCTCCGCGGCACGTGGGATCCTCCCCGACCGGGGCGCGAACCCGGTTCCCCTGCATCGGCAGGCGGACGCGCAACCACTGCGCCACCAGGGAAGCCCCCTAGCCTGCTTTTTAAAAAGTATACTGAAATAAGGCCTGAGAAGGGAAGAAAATGGTCTCAGGACCCACAGAGAGTCATATGCAGAGGTCAGGATAGAACTTGACTAGTTCTTGACTCTCCCCCATATCTTCCTGATTTACTGGATGACAATTGCTTGGTTGGGGTGGTAGGTAGGGAGGGAGACCTGGGGTGAAACGTAGTTGGGAGCCCTGGTTCTGACATAAACAGCCTGGATTCCATAGGGGGCTGGTACAGAGCTCATCACACTGCAGGGATTCTATGTGGAGAAGGATGCTTGGCAGCCTTCCAATCGGTCTGAACTTGGGAAGAGAACTTGGCTGGATTGGATGGACTCAGGTCCTTCCTTCCCATCCACCTTACCAATGTTTCAGGTACACTTTCTCCCCAGAACTCCTCCACCTCGCTGCTGCCCCGTTCAGATTACCCACTGGAATGACACAGGTGCCCTGGTGTAGAGACAGGGGAACACATGTGGAGTAGATGGTGCTGGTCCTTTCCAGAGGCCCTTTTACTGGGCCAGCGCACCTGTCCCCTAACTGATGTGAATGTTGTTGCTAAGGGCTCACTTCCACACCTTTCTCTGGAGAACTGCCTTCAGCCCATAGGAGCCACTTTAACCAGAGGTGCTTAGCCACATAAGCCCTTTAGCCACCATCCACATCCCCAGGGACAGCCAGCAGCCAATGAATGACTGAATTGCACAACAAGAGTCCCCTGGTCTTAAGGTGAGACTAACTCCATGCTACGATTCACACTCCAGCGCTCCCTGCAGTATCCGGTTGGGGCCAGACGCCAAGTAAGACCTCCTCTTTGCCAGCTCCTTCCCCTGCCCTATCTTGCTTCCTTTACTCCCTTATGCATTCTTCTTGAGGGCTTTCCCTCAGTAATTCACCTGCCCAGAATCTCCACATCAGGCCCTGTTTCTAAGGCAACAGGTAAGCTCCTGAGCTCTCTCCCACCTTCCAAATTTTTTATACTGGGACATGACCACAGAGGGTTCTAAGTTTAGTGGCAGGAAAATTTGTCCTGGTGAAGAGAACTGAGGCTTCCCCAGAGAGATACTTGAGAATGGCATCCATTAATCAAATACTGATGAGGCTTTCGCTATGTGTCCAGCATCTGCTTAGCACTGGGGGACCTGGTGGGGTGCAAGAGAAATGCAGTTCTTACTCCTCCACACCCTCTAAACTAGGTCAAAGCTCTTGACCGCCCCCAGCCTCTTTTAAGGGCAGCTGCACCATGACGATCAATTGAGTACACGGAATCTTGGAGATGCTTTTAATTTCTTTTTAATGTATATGTAACAGTTACGCCTGAGTTACAGAGGAAGCGCTTACAAGCAGGTAGTTAAAGCGAATGCCAGTTTCTCTTTCTAGTCTACTACTTCATATAGCTGAATAAATTATGGTGTGATTATATTTAAACACACACCTTCGCACCCACACACGCCCACGCGGACACACCACTCACACTCTCATGCACACACACTCACTCCCACATGGAGGAAAATGGCTGTGAGTCAAACACGGAAGCAACCAGTTACTAGGAAGAAGGAATGATCTAGAGTGCTATGCAGATAGTTCCCAGGTAGGGGATTGGCCTTGTTAGAGCTGGCAGAGAAAGCATTTGATACACAGAAGTCTCTGAGCATCTCAAGATGGCAGCTGAAGGACCCCCCATTTGGCCTTGGTTTGGTGCCTCTGCAGGAGGGGAGAAGATCTGTCGACCTCAAAAAGCATCCAATAGTGAAGGGCACATTTGGGAGCTTGAGGAGAATATCAACCTGAGAGAGGCCCCAGAGCATGTCTTTTTGGGGCCATCCCGGAGTTTCCCAAGTCCCAGGATCCAAATCTCAGAATTCTTCACCCGTTCCATCTCAAACAGCATCGAATTTCGGTGGAGTGATCGATGTCTGCGACCCACGATGTTCTCAAGCCATTGTCAGATTGGAAATCTGACCTCGTTTTTCTTCTGGGCAAACCTCTCTCGATTCTTCTCTCCTTCTCTCTCATTCCTCTATCTCTCTTCTCCTTCATGTTCCTCTGGCAAAAGAACGGCAAATGTAAATCAAGGAAAACGTAAGAGTATAAAAGCATAGCTTGGTTCTTACATATCACTTCTTTTTTTTTTTTTTCCAATAGCAAGAGAGAAATACCAAATGAAAAACAAAGCAATAAAAATGAAAGAACCCAAGAGAGCCCGGAATGTATAATTTGAAACACACGATATGCAGATATATCCCTACAGATGGTCCCTGGCACTAGCACGACACGCACTGTGGGGGGTTTCGTTCCTTTTTTAGTGTATATATATATATATATATATATATATATATATATATATATATAAAGTCAACTTCCTATAAACAAACAGCACATCACCACATTTCCAACTAATGTACAATGAATTCAGAAGAGGGGCCCCCATAGGTAGGACCAACAGCTACTTGTGATAAGTTGGGGGAAATATCTTTTATTTTGCTATGGAATCTATTTACAGGGATGGATGGGGATTGTTTCCGGACTGGCCTAGCCACTGGGATTCAGGCCTTCTTCCTCAGCCTGTGGTCAACCCTCAAGAGTTTGAGGCCTTGTAACTCTCATCCAATATCATCTTTCTGGTGAAGTTGCAAGCTGCCAACACAAGACTGAATTTTATAGACTGAGTTGGCTAGACACATTAATACACTGGGTTTTAGGAAAACCTGTCAGGGTCAGGGTCTCTTTCTGAGGAGGGTGGAGCCCCTGGGGGAATAAGACCCATTTTCTACCAAGATGGTGGCTTGGGAGAACTCCCAAGTGGGCGTAATGAGAAATCATTTGGTTTATTCCCATTTCGCCATGGGGGGGCAGATACTTGTCATTGGTCCTAGCATTGGAATGTCACTTCTTGGGGGTAGGGCTGGGTGGTTTTGATGTCACCTGCCTGAGATCCCTGCTCCTGGGTAACCTAAGGAGGCTCAAAGGATTTCTGAGACAGGCCTCCAGGGGGAAAGATTGACCATTTAAGGAATGTGGATGAAGATTGTGGTTGATCTTAAGGAAGAACTGCTTCCTGGCTGTGACAGCTAAGAAGCATGGACCGGGTCACCAAGACACAATACGCCCTTCCTTTTTGTCCAGAGCGTGAAGAACCCAAAGTCTCCTGCCATGGATGCTCCCACTGAAACCTTGGCTGAACTTGATGGGCCACACGTGTCTGGGTGTCCGCGGCTACCAAAGAGTCTGTTCGTCCCCAATTAATAATAGGTTCCTCAAAACCAGAGATACAAGCCACCTTGGTCATGGTCCAGGACAGGCTTGATATTACTGAGTCTGAAGATGAGAAGCAGGTGAGCATTTGTCACAGAGGTGATGTCCATGCAGGAAAGTGTCCTAGTATCTTGCCAACCCAGCTCCCCAGTAGGGAGGAACTCAGGTTGATTCTCAAAGCAGCAGCCCTTCCCTCCGGGAGTGTCTTGTTGGCTGAGGGCAAGAGGCATGGGTTGAGCAAAGAGGTGGCCTCAGGTGCCCAGGTAGGGCCAAGCGATTTGGTCCGGTCTTCGTGGGTTCAGTGCTGTGTCTCCCATCTCAAGTGCCTTTGACCCAGCAACACTTGATACAGGTGATCTAAGTGTAGATTATAATGATGGCGATGGAGAAGACGAATATAATTTTGCTCAACAGGTGAAGGTGGTGAAAAGTTCAAGGGAGGCCGCAGTCAGGGGCTGGAACCATTCCCCAAAGGTCTCAACTTGTAAAGAGAGGGGAGCTTGGGAGAGCAACTGGAGTGGCCAAGGAAGGCAACTTTGCCCTCTTCTCCAGAACCTTTGGTGTCCCCCTCTGCCCAGGGGTGGTGGCTCAAAGATTGGCCACATCTCTGCACCCAGCTGTGCTGGATCAGAAGACAGAGGCATCTTGGCTGGGAATGTGTCAACACTGAAAGATGCACCTCTGGGTGGGACAGGGACATGCCCCCCCCAGATGCCAAGGAGAATCTGTGGTCTTGTCTGTGGGGCAAGCAGTCCCTGATGATCCAAGAACCCTCCTCCAGAGCTCCAAGGGAAGCTCTCTGCACCCCCAGCAGCTTAAAGGGACTCCCGGACAGATGGAGGCCCCATTCCTAGAGGGTAGGGCATGCAGGGGATAGGCCTGGGTCTCTGAGGGAGGCTCTGTGAGAAATCGAAGCTCCATGGGCTGTGGACTTGGAGGCATAGAGCCGAAGCCTTTGGCAACAAAGGTTTGCGACCCACAGGCAGAGGGGCCCCAGTTACAGAAACCCCTTCTGAGCCTGCCTCTTCACCTATGTGTCCTCAAGACTTGATCCTCTCCCCCTGCCATCTGATTCAGTGAATGAGAAAACTGGAGGTTCTGTGGGCTCCCCAGGCCCTAAGTGGGGGTGGGCAAAATTGGAACTGGGACTTCAGTCTAAGAGCCCAAAGCTGCTCCCGGATGCCTGGCTTGGGTCCTGGTACCCTGGCTGGCCCACTGCCGACAAGCCCCACCCACATGGCCCCGCCCCCTGGCGAAGCCTGTTCCTGGTGGTCCCAGTCCCCCTGCCTGGGCTAGATTCCCCCCTCCACCCAGCAGAGGTGTGTGGAGAGGGTCCTGAAGTCCTCGGAATTCCTGGGTGATTCCCTGGGAATGCCCCAGGGCTAGGGTCCCCCCTTTTGCTAAAGTCCCAGCCAGAGGAGGAATGGCTGAGGTTCTGGCCCTGAGCTGGAGACCCACCCGGGAGGGCCGGGTCCCAGCACTCCCAGCCAAGAGCGGGCCTGTGAGCTCCACCTCGTCCTCTGGCCAGGGGACCAACTGGAGTTGGGTCCAAAGGGCTCTGGGACGCCATCCCAGACATCAACCTCCTTTGGGTGCTCAAGGTACTCTATTCAGGGTGAGCTGTGATCTCTGTGTCTGAAATGGCACAGAGGCCACGACAGGATGTGGCTGGGGGAAAACTGCAGGCTGACCAGAGACCCTCCTGGGAGGGGACAGTGAGGGAGTAGACTCCAAGGGGGTCACTCCAGGTCCCTAATCACAGGCAAATGGTGGATGGGCTGTTCGTCTCCAGAGCGCTGGCCATGAGAAGGGAATGGGCTCCTTTCCTGGCCTCCTGGGACCCCAGGGCAATGAAGGGACTGAGTCTGGGAGGCTCAGGGATCAGTAAGGGTTAGGCTGGGACTTGGGCTGGGGCAAGTCGCCCCAGGGGCCCTAGTAGGCCTGGCCAGTTTCCACAGGCAGGAGTCCCAGCACAGCCGAGTGCTCCCCGAGCTTCATGCGACGCTGTGTGGAGAGGCTCACGTTTTTGGCCAGGTAATCAACAGCAGCTGGAAAAAAAAAAGATAAACTCCTAGAAATTGAGGTTCTTTTTACCTATTATTCAATCCGCCCCACATCCATCCATCCATCCATCCATCCATATATCCATCTATCCATCCACCCATCTCTCCATCCATTTATTCATTCATTAATTTATCCATCCATCCATCCATCTATCCAATCATATATTTATCCATCTATGCATTGTCCATCCATTTATCCATTCATCAGTTTGTCCATCCACTCCTTGTCTAACCATCTGTTCATCCATACATCCACCCATCCACCCATCCATCCATCCCTCTCTTCATCAAGCTCTTTCTCTCACTTCCTCTCCAATCATTCAGCACATATTTGCTTAACACATTATTTACCCAGCTCTTTCGTGCATTCTGTAGGGAAGTACAGAGGGTATCACATGGTTTCGTGCAGAATTAGTTCCTCTTTCCAACATGTCTCCACCTATCCCCGCTCTGGGGGGCATCCAGTGAGTCCCCTGGCATCCAGGTAGTAATGAGGGCAAGGTCCTTCTGCCTGTTTTGGACCCTAAGCCCAGCTCATGGATGAGGCAAAGCAAGACCTCGTACTCAAAAATCAAAGGAGATTTTGCTGGGGGGCTGAGGGGTCCACGCAGAAGGAGGAGCTAGGAGCCTGTAATGCAGGGAGTTGAGACCTTCAGCCTTGTCATTTCTGGTCACCCAGAGGAGAGGGATGAGAGTCTGAGGGTGTGTACTTGCGTGTGGTGAACCATGGAAACAAGAATCTCCGGGATGTCGTAATGGGCACGAACAATACGTGCACATGTACGTGTGCACAGATGTGGGTGAGCGGTGTGCACCTGCATGTGTAGAAAAACAGTGGGAACACCTGTGCATGTACAGGTAACTGCACAGGTGAGTTCTACCTAAGCCAGGTCCCTGTGTCCGGGTGAGTGCGTGTGTGTGTGTGCAGGCATGTCTACGTGTGTTCTGTCTTGACGGTCCTAATTGTGCCTGCCTGGGGCTGCAGCAGAAATCATTCCTGACCGAATGACTTGACTGGCATGTGACCAAGGCCTCCTGAAAGGCACAGAGATGCCACCTCCCAAAGAAGAATCGGTGGCTGTGGTCAATCCAACCCCCTGGACCCCTCGGATCCAGAGGAGAGAGGAAGATGGAGAGGGGACTACAGTAGGAATCACGAGGCCTGGCCCAACACCCTCTCTGTCACTTGCCCACTGAGGGGCCCTGTAACACTACACATGTCTCCCCAAAGTTGGGGGCTCCTGCCTAGGATGGGTGGGTAGAGTCAGGAGGTGATGGGCATGGCTGGAGGGCAACAGGGGAGGTGAGATGGACTGTATCAATAATTGAGCTCCAGTGGGACTTCCCTGGTGGTCCAGTGGTTAAGACTCCACGCTTCCACTGCAGGGGGCTCAGGTTCAATCCCTGGCTGGGGAACTAAGACCCCGCATGCCACCCGGCATGGCCAAAAAAAAAAAAAAAAAAAAAAATCCAGAAAATAATGGAGCTCCGGGAGGCTGTATTGCCTAGGGGCTCAAATGACCTAGATGCAAACTCCGCTCCTGTCAACTCTCAGTGTGTGATTTGGGACATACCATCTCACCTTTCCAAGCCTCAGTTTCCTTGGAAGATAATGATAGCACCTAGGCTGAAGGGTAATTGGGATTAAATGAGAAAATGTATATAAAGTGGTTAGCTAGTACTGTGCCTGGCACATAGTGAGTTGGATAGATGTGGGCCCCTGGGATTGGGGCTTAGTAAGCAGACATGCCCTTTAATGGTGGCAAGAAGGAAAGGAACAATGAATGGGGCAATTCAGAGGCCCAGTTACCTCCTGCTCATGTGGCTTTGGGCAAATCACTTTGCCTCTCCAGCCCCGTTTCCTTGTCTGTAAAATGGGGAGAACAAATTCCAGCCTCCTCAAGGGCTGTTATGAGAATCAAATGAGATAATGGGCTTTAAGATGCCAGGCACAGAGGGCTCAGGGCATGGCCTCCTAGATTCCTAAAGGATGTGCAAGAGCCCTGGGGTCTTTCTGGAGTGTCTGGACCCTGTGCCCCTCAGCTTCCCAGGCTCTAGGGCCTGAATTGGGCCCCTTGGGTGCTGCCTCTGAGGTCATTCAGCCTCCAGGCTCCCAGCAGGTAGGACAGAGCGGTGGTGGCCTGCCTTGCCCTGCCTTGGATCTGGCCCTTACTCTGGGGGAGGGTGGGAAAATCTCCCATCTCTGGCCTCAGGGGGACCCGGCAGCTGTGGCCACACCATCTCAGCTACTTGGAGCCAGTTTCATCTGGGCTCCAGGTCCTGCCCACGAGGAGGCCTCACCGTCAGGGTGATAATAGGAAGGGGAGGAGGGGAAGCTAACATTTCCCCAGAGCTGGCTCTCTGCCCGTCCTGTTTTAAGCACTTTATGTGCATCGTCTCATTTAAAATTCTCACAACCACTCTATGAGGCTGGTATTATTATTATCATCCCATTTTGCATATGACAAAACTGAGGCCCTGCCCTGAGAGACTGCATAACTTGAAAGATCCCAGGGCTCCTAAATTATGGAATCATAATTCAAATGCAGGCAGTCTGATGCCAGCTGCTAATCACCCCCCACCAGCCCCACCCAGCAGCCTCCTATAGCATCACCCTTGTTCGTGTACAGCACTTCAGAGGGTATGGAACACTCTATACCCCAAAGCCTGCAATGGCCCCATCTTCTACTTCAGGAAATGTAAGTGACTTGCCTAAGGGCACAGCTCTTCCTGCAGGTGGGGCAGAAACGTCTGGCTTTGAATAACAATGATGGATGGGAACCACTAGGTACTAGGCGGACAAAATCTCATCTGATTCTTTCAACAGTCCCATGCTTTAGATACGGTCGTTCCCATTTTACAAACATGGAAACCGAGGCTCAGAAAGATGGCTGGCCCAGAGGCACGCGCACGGCACGTGAGCTGGAGGAGCCTGAATCTGTCCTGCTTGTGCCTCTGGCCTCTCTGTCTCTTCCTCTTTAGCCTCTCCCTGTCACCAGCCACGGCCCTGCGCACAGTAGGTGCTTGTTGTCAAGATGAGCAAGGAAACACCAAGCCAAAATTTACCTACGACCCAGCCTACTTCAAAGGCACCCGTCATCCCGCAGAGTCTGCCTCTCCCTGGGGTCAAGCCGGGGTCCGGCGAGGGGCAGGGCTGTGACATTTCTCATTATGGCCTCTGTCAATGGCCCTTCCTGTCCTTCTGTCTCTCTGCATCTCCCCTCCTTTGCCTCGCGCCTGAGCCTGGGCTCTAAATGGCTCAAATGAGATTAATCGGGAGTTGGCAGGAGAGGTGGCAGCGATGCCACAACCAGTAAACAAATCTCAGCCGTCAGCGTCTCGTCAGCCCGCGGCCCCAGAGGAGGACCCTTCTAGACACAAATTCTTATTAGACTTGTCAGATCTATTAAAATTCTTTTCACACTTCTGCGTTCTATCAGCCCCATCATTAGTATGGCCCTGGCCTCTGGGAACACCAGGGCCATATTAATCTGCCATGTGCCCCGTCTCTGCCCCCCGCCCCCACCCCCTTTAGGGACGGGGAGAGACGGATGGATGGACGACGGCAGGGAGCAGGAAAGGAAGGTGTGAAGGTGTCCCTGGGAAGACGAGAGGCCCGGGAAGAGGAGGTGGACTCTGCTGCTTAAGAGTTTGGCCCACGTGACTCCAGGCACACCTGAAAGTGATGCTTTCCGTGGCTAAAGGTGTGGCCGTGTGCACGTCGATACCTACCACCGGGTGATCTCAGGCAGCCCATCTCCTCATCTGCCCCATGGGCATAATCCTACACCCTGCACAGGGTGGCCGTCAGGATGGAATGCCAGACCCATAGTAGATGCTCAAGAAACCATCATTTCTCCTTCCTTTAAACACATACATCTTGTATAGCTCTACCTTGAAGCTATGTTTAGACACACATTAGTGAATACCCACAAAGGAGTAAATCTCTGTCCATGCAGAGGTGCACGTGAAGCTGTGCACATGGATCCACACCCAGGTGGGTCAAGGTGTGCATCATTACTCAGGATCTTATACAGGTTTGTGGTCTGGCCCAAAGAGAACTAGGTTTGAAGTTAGATGACCTGGAGTCCATCATTCGCTTTCTGTGTGGCCTTGGGGAAAGTTCCTAGTCTCTCTGAGCCATAGCTTTTGCATCTGTAACCTGAGGGCAAATAACCTGGGATTTTTGAGGATTACGCGAAATGAGGAACATGCATTTCGCCCAGTGCCCAGTGGGCTAACCTCGTGCATGGGACAGATGTGAGAAGATGACAGGCGGCCCTGGGCACACACAGCACGGCTTGGAACATGAGGCTCTCGCACGTGGGCTGTGGGAGCCCAGTCATTGGTGGGTTCGGCCCCCCGTGACCATGGGGCAGTGGTCGGTGGGGACACCGTGCGTCCCTGGGCTGTCCCAGGATGTCAAAGGTGAGGGGGATGGTACCAGGGGAAAACATCAAGACGATGGGGTCTAAGCCCTGGGCCCCCATTTCACAGATGGCAAAACTGAGGCTCAGAGAGGCAGGTGACTTGCCCACACCGTGGTGGTGGAGGGGCAGACTCTCCCTCAGACCCCTCCCAGCCCGCCCCTGGAGCCTCTGTGGGGTGGGTGGAGGGACATGGGGTCTGAGCTGGGGGGCAGGAGAAGGTGGCCCAGGAGGCGCTCTGAGCGACCTTGGAGGAGCCAGGGGAGCAAGGGTGGAGCTAGAGGGGGAGTGAGTGGGAGGAGGGGGAGCCGGAGGGAGGATGGGGGGGTGAGTGGGAGGGTGAGAGGGGACAGGGGAGGAAATCACTGGCCAGCTTTTCCCCAGCAAAGGGGAACAAAACTCCTTTCTCGCCTCCTGGGCGCTTTTCCTTTTGATCCCCCCTCCTTCGCGGCCCCCGTGCTGACTTTGGGGTTAATTTTATTTCCGAGTTGGGCAGGCGCCCCTGGAGTGGGGCACAGGGCTCCGGGTGTGACTAACGCCTGCCCCAGGCCAGGGCTGCCGCCGCCGCCGTCACTGGAGCTGCTCTAAACTCTTTATCAAGAGCATGTGTGTCCCGCTCCGTGCCCGGGAACACGGGCTGGGGCAGGGGGTCACCCTGGCCCCTCTGGAAACACTCCCGTGCACATGTAGGCACCCTGCTCTCAGACACACAGGCACATGTGTGTTCTATGACCCCATGCACACACATTCACGCAGACACAGTTATACACACAGACAGAGTCATGTGTTCACACCCAGATGCACAACTGGACACCAGTACACACAGCCACACCTATGCACACACTCAAGCAGACCCACACCCGTATGTACACTCTGCACACACACATGCTCCCCAATACACACGCTTACACACTCCAGCGTATGTACCTGCTGAACACACATGTACATACTGCCACACATATTCGTACACTTACACACACCCCTACACACATGCCCACATATTTGTTATACATTCCACATAGCGACGTAGGTCAAACACAGGCACCTACATAGACGCTGAGCCACATGTACACACTTCAACACACATGCATATGTGTTGTAGCCACATATACTCACATGACCAAATGTGTGCAGGAGTGTTCACATACAAACCCACATGCAACCACGTGCACATGATATGCTCATTTATACTCACACACGTGTGTCATATACACGTATACCCACATGTGCCACTCACACATTCACATATATACATGTAAACGTACTCACCTATACGCAAGATGTGTGCACTTACACGTGCATGCCGAAACCCCCCCCCACACACACATACACACACACACACACACACACACACAAACTGTAAGGTATCCGTGACGCATGTATTCGCACTCGCCCAGATACACGTATGTGAACACGCACATATACAGGGAAGGGGCTGCGAACACGGCTGGGAGGCGGAGGCCGGCACAGCTGGCCCTCATTTAGCCATGGAGGCCAAGGCTGCGTGAGGAGGGGTGGGTGGGTGTGGGCTTAGGAAGCAGAGGTCAGCGGGGCGGGTCAGGGCTACCGTGAGGGCACAGAAGCCCAGAGAAGCCCTGGGGCTGGAAGGTCACACTCTCTTGTCACATGCCCTTCTGATTGGTTTGACACCAGCAGGTGACACCTTTGCCGGGGGCGGGGCAGGAGGAGCAGCCTGTGACCTCGACTCCCCGGGCTGTCTTGACCGCCCGGCCCTGCTGCTGCCCCATCCGTCCGTCCATCCCTGTCCAGCTGGAGGCTGTGACGCAGCCTACCTTTTGCAGCCTTTGGTCTGAGGGTCTGCCGTCTCTGCCCCCAGGCCAGGTGCCAAGGGTGTGGCAGCTGGGATGGGCACCTGAGACCAGCTCACGGTTTGGGGAAACCAAGGCTGAGGATGGGGGCAGGGGAGAGAACTCAAGCTACTGCTTTGCCCTATAGCGGGGCTGGGGCGGGGAGAAAGGGGCAGGATCTCTCACGCGGCGGCGGCTTGCCTGACACGGCCGCCACCTGCACACGTGGCTCTCTGGGCGCCCTTGAAATGTGCCTGGGGCAACCGGGGAACTGAATGTTACCTTTTGATTTCATTTAATCCAACTTAAATTTAAAAACTGAAATTTGCTTTAACTTAGTGGTTGGGAAACTTCTCAGTATATTTGGAACAACTTGGGTGTGTAAATCTACCTCCTCAGTTGTAAATTTGATGCAGCTTAAATGCAGATCAAGTATTTCCAGTGAAAACAGCATCTGAACGAAAAGAGGCTGGATTTCAGAGACAGTGTATGAAAAGAAGAACGTAAAAAAACCCTTATTACTAATTTTGTACGGATTACACATCGAAATGATTACCTCTTGGACATACTGGGTTACGTAAAAAAATGTTGGTAAAAATCATTCCACTTGTAAAACGTGGGTACTAGGGAGTTTTAATGACGTTGGTGGCTCCTATTACGTCCCTATGGGGCAGCGCGGCGCTAAGACCGTGGTAGCGTCTCAGCGTCATCTTAGGACAGCCGTTCCGCCTTCTCGGAGCTCAATCTCCTCGCCTATGAAATGGGCACCAGCACCCCAGCGCCACCTTGCTGTTCTCTACAAATAAGCGGGAGGTCCTTGGAGGCGGGCAGGGCAGGGAGAGGGAGGGGGACGCCCAGGGCGCCAGGCACTCACTCTGGCCATACTGGCCGTACTGGTAGCCAGCCACGGGGTCCACGCTGTAGCCGGTGGTGCTGTAGGTGGGCGGGCAGTAGGACTGGGAGGTGGGCAGGCTGTCTCCCGGCTTGATGGAGTCAGCCCGCTGGCTGCAGCTGGCCGAGATGGAGGTGGCAGAGTCCAGGCCGCCGTGCAGCGGAGAGATGGAGAAGTCGGCCTGGGGCTGCGGCGGCACCGCGCTGGGGTTGCTCAGTATGCTCATCACCTGCGGGGAGAGACCGTCAGTGCCGGCGCCACGGCAGGCGTGGGGGGCTCGGAGGGAGGACCTGGCGGACGCGAGCGTGAGCAGGGCAGACGCCAGGCTGGCCTTAGACAGGCCTTTGCTGGAGTTGCTCCCTTGAGGTCCCTGCAGCCTTGAGATCCTCCATTTACCTGGCCGGCTTGCCTTCGTGGGTAAGACGGTTAGAGGTTTCTCCGGTCAGGTCCTGGCCCATGGAGCCTCCCTCCACTGAGAGCTTTTGGGGACAGGGCGGGCATAGTTCCCCTCTCTATTCCTGGGCCTGGCTCTGAGGGGCACCTTATTTCTGTCTGCTGAATGACTGAATGACTGAACCAGCTAATGATGTCTCTCCCGTCAGACGGGGTTGCAAAGGTTGAAGCCTCTGGATCTGTCCAGCTTTACTCCCCCATCCTGTGCTAGGCCTACTATGCTCTCGACTTCGAGCTTCTGCCCCTACATGGCCAATGCTTTCAAAGAGCATTGATTCTGGCAGCTCCCGGATGTCTGTGACCATCACCCCCTTCCTGCTTGGCCTGGTTTAGCAAACAGGAACTCACCATCAGGGCTGGCAATCCCAGCTGACAGGGTGAGGCTTGTCTCTAGAAACCCAGCTGAAAAACCTGGTGTTGGTTCATTGGTGTGTTCGCTTATTCATTCAACAAACATGCATTATGATGACTATGGCTCTAGGCCTCAGGCCGGGCCCTGGGACTTCACAGGATGAAGAGCCATGGTCCCTGACCGGAGGAGTCTCTGGCTCTGGTGGGGGTGGCAACTAGCAACAGATCATCAGGATATGGAGCGAGGAGGAGCATGGTAGAGGCAGCAGAGGGGGCTGTGGGAGCCCAGAGGGCACGCAGGCATCCCGGTGGCCCAGCTACTGGAGAGAGAGTGGGAAAGGAGGCGCAGGCAGCAGGTGCAGGCGGGGTGAGGGGCAGGTGGGGCATCCTGGTCAATCCAGGAGAGATGAGGGGGATGGAGAGGCAGCCCCTGTGGACCTGACCTGCAGGGTCTGGGATCCTGATGAGCTCCTGGTAACGCCACCCTTTATGGGGAGGGAGGCCCTAGGGCCGGGGTGGTCAGTCTTGCTGATAATCTGCTCAGCACGGAGCTGAAGGGCCATGCTGCAATCCATGCTGGGCACACGGTGTGTGCTCTCTGATGTCCCCACCCGGCCCCCTGGGGAGAAAGCAGGCTTCGGGCATTGGAGCAATGATCTTTTTGCCAACTAGACACCTTGTGAAAATTTTCACCTTCCCATTTTTGACCCATCCCTGCCACAGGCATGAGGCATGGGCGGGGTGGAGGGCATGGATGTGGAATCCTCAGGCCAGGGGCAGACACTGAGCTCCTCCACTTACTGGCTGTGCAGCTGCCAGGGGTGACCTGTAACCCCTGTGACCGTCCCCACCCTTAGAGTGCGGCTGGGTGGTTGAGACGGGCTGTGTGGGGGGGAAGCGCTCAGGTATCAGCAGCCCCAGATCCTCGAATCCTCCTCTCCCCCTTCTCCTTACCTTTCCCTCCTCTTAGCAACAGACTCGTGTGACTCTCCCGGTGCAGAGCCCTGCAGAGAGGTGTGGGGTGGAGCCATGAGGCCCATTTCTCGGATGGAGAAACTGAGGCCAGCGAAGGGCTGTGGCTTCCCCGGATCTCACAGCAGGTCTGCCCGGGTGCAGTCCAGGCCTGACCCCACTCCCCTGATAATGGCAAGTCTGACTCTCCAAGATGGGTTTTAACCACGGTAGGGGTTCTCACTCCAGATGTTTGTTCCCTGGCAGCTGTTGGTGGGGGTGTGCGGTGGGGTCCCTCACCCCTGGGGGGCCTGGTTCCTCCGGAATGCCATGAGCACAGCCTCCCCCTGACTCTTCCCACAATGTACCCAGAATGCTCCCCTCAGCCCTGGGGCTCACCCCTCCTCTGTCCTTTCTTTCTCCACCCTCTCCCAGAGCCAAAGTCAAGGGCACCAGGCCCGCTGGGGCCGGACTTTGTCTCCACCGCAGCTGGTGGGGTTTAGGTGGGACTTCATGGGGTGTCAACCCAGTGAGATGGCAAAGACACACGGGGATGGGTCTGGCAGAAGGAGACACCTGGACTAGTTTGCGTGTTTTTAGGGAGCTGAGTTCTCCCAAACTCACTCTCTGTTGAACATACTTCCGAGGCCTCTCTCGTGGCAGGGTCCACCCAGGGGTGCTGGGGTGCTGGTGAGAGGGACCCGGTGAAGGGGGTGGTGTGTGAGGACGTCTGACACCGCTGAGCTGGGTTTGTTGCTCTCTGACTGTTGAGATGGGGTCCTGGGTCTGAGGAATTTGCTGGTGTGTGTGTTTGGTGGGCCTGGCTGGGGGTGGGCGCGGTACTCAGGAATCTCACGCTGCCCTGGGGTTAGGAGACCCGATTCTCTTCCAGGTTGCCTGTCAGGCTCCCAATCTAGACCTCACCTTCCATCTAAATTAAGAAAATCACCATCATCTCATTCCCTACCCCATAAAAACACTAACCCTGCTCTTCCCTTCAAGGAGGCCTGGGCCCCGGGAATAAACTTAGAGGCTCAGGGAAAACACACAGGCCCCCATTTCTCTTCCTTCAAAACGACGATTGTGGGGCTGGGAGACTCTTGTCAGGGTTTGTCAGCTCTGGTGAGACCCCAGTTTAATCCTTATCTCCTGCACAGCACCCAGATGCCACCCCCAGAAAGGATGGGATGGAGGGGACAAAGCGGGAGCGGTTAGGGGGAGGAGATGGGTGCTTTGGGGGATGGGCTGGGAGCTGTGCATAGACCCAGTACTCATCCTGCAAGGCAGAGCCCTATAGACAACCGCCACCAAATCTGACGTCATGGCTTGAATTATCCGTGGCTCCTCCTACCTCCCAGATAAACAGGGCAAAGGCTTCTTGTGACTGGACCTCTACCTGCCTGTCCCAACTCCTCCCACCCATTCCTACCTTGCACTTTATGGCCCAGCTATCCCAAACCATATAGTGTTTCCTGAAGACATCCTTCATTCATTCACTTATTCATTGATCAAACGTTTCACAGACTGCTACTATGTGCCAGGCTAGAGATAGGGCTGGACTGTAAGCTCTTTGAGGGCAGGATGGAACTGTGTTTCATCCATCATTGCAGCCTCAGTGCCTACATTGTACCTGCTACATACTATAAGCTCAGAAAATCCTGTTGAATTCATGCATATTCACTTAGCAAATATTTATTGAGCACCTAATATGTGCCAGACACTAAGCCAGGCACTGAGATACAGTAATAAACAGTAGCAGCTCCACGACCTCCTGGAGCTGCCAGTCGAGTGAAGGAGGCTGACAACAAATAAATGAGCAAAAGATATAATTTATGATACTGATAAACGCTATGGAAGGAAAATAGAGGATGTGGAGTAGTCAGGCAAGACCTCCCCAGAGAGGTGAGATTCAGCAAGACCAAAAAGAACCAGCCAAGGGAAGACAGAGCAGAGAGTTTTCCAGGCAGAAGAGTCAGCAAGTGCAAAGGCCCTGAGGTTGGAACACGCCCAGCAGGTTTGAGACATAGCAAGAAGGTCAACGATAAGACTGAAGAGCCTCGGAGCTGCAAGACTTCCTGGAATGCTTTGTCAGAAGGAGCTCATGTGGTGCCCAGTGGCTTGGGGGGCTTGGACCCTGGGTCATTAACAGACAGCTCAGAATCAGCTCAGGCCCAGGGAGCTCTCCCCGTGATGGGATTTGTTCAATGGGATTTGCCCTGGAACATCAAATCAAATCCACATCTGGGATAGGTGTGAATGGGGGACGTGCAGCATCTGCCTGCTCTCTTCCCGAGTGCCTGGAGGCCTGGGGATCAAAGGGCTTCCCTTGCATCCAACCCCTGTCTCAAGGCATGACCACTTCCAAGCCGATGGGCTTGGACCCATCTAAAGAGAGGTGGGGGCTTCCCTGGTGGCGCGGTGGTTGAGAGTCCGCCTGCCAATGCAGGGGACACGGGTTCGTGCCCCGGTCCGGGAAG
>NC_041216.1:19674080-19783747 GCF_002837175.3 Physeter macrocephalus
CGTCCGGAGCCCGTGCCCCGCAACGGGAGAGGCCACAGCGGTGAGAGGCCCGCGTACCTCAAAAAACAATAAATAAATAAATAAAAAATAAAGAGAGGTGGGAGAGGGGAGCACTGAATGACTTCTCCAGCAAATGGGCTATTACCCCCATTCTGCAGATGGGGAAATCGAAGCACAGGAACGTGAAAAGGAGTGCCTGAGATCACACCGCCAGTAAGTTGCAGAGCTAGGATTTGAACCCGTGTCTCCCTGACCCCGAGCTGTGTTCCTTCCCCTCAGCAAGCTGTGTTGGAGAGCACGAGAGAGAGAGGCCCTCAGCAGCCCCAATGCACAGAGCCCCGCAGGCCTACGTGGCCCTCGCCGGCCTGTGGCTGGCCCATGGGCCCCCGGGAGTCCCTCTTTGCCCGCGGAAGCAGGAAGCGTTTGCCCAGAGTTTGGGGCCCAGCCGAGGTCTGGGGCCTGCAAACTTTTGAACTTGAGGAAGTCCTGGTCTGATGCGGTAATCCACCCCCTCAAGTATGCTAAGGCCTCTCCCCCGGTGGGTTTTACTTTTTTCCCGGTGACCTTGCTTTCACTAATGTATTACTTCTTGGTACGTTACCGTTACTAACTCAAAATCAATACCGACCTCCACATCTGTAAGGTTTTATCTGAAGGCAAATCTCTGGGCTGTCTGTCAGGCTGAGTGACAGCCATCCCTTCCTCTCCCCCTCTACCCGCCATGCGCGCCCCCCAAGCCCCTTCCTCTCCCTCTGCTCTAAATCAGTCCCAGCCTCCACCAGACTAAATCAATAAGGGGCCGGCCTCACCCCGCCACCTTCTGCCGCCGCCGGGGAGAGGCTTCTAGGTTTTGGGGGGTGGGGGCCGCGGGAACCAAGCAGCAGCCCCCCTTCCACATCCTCTGCTCACCGCCCCCTCCCCCGGGACGTGCCGGCGCTCCCCTACTTTAAAAGAAGGGGATGGGAAAAATGTAATTAATTCCCTCCGTTCCTGAGCTGGCCCCGAGGGCCTGGGACAGAGGAGGCTGAGCTGTGAGATCTGCACCCTCTGTGATAACCGAACGTGGCTTTGGGAGTGAGGCTGCAATTAGAAGGGGTGATCACCATCATCGGGGCTCCATGGCCAGGTTCAGGGTGGGTGAGTGGGCCCATGGCAGGATGCAGAGCGGGGAGGGAGGGGCAGGGGCCGAGACTGGTGAGGTCAGGACAGTGGACCTGGAGATGAGACTGGGGTTAGAATGAGGCCGAGGACCACGGGACCAGTGACCAGGCAGCAGGTGGGGAGCCCCGCCTCTGCAATGCCAGAAGGGGACGCTGAGGCCTCAGAGGGACAGCGGTTTCACCAAAGGCACTCGGCCAGTGAGTGAGTGCTCTGAGGGGCTTCCTTGTAGCATTGGGGGCCAGGATATCTGCATGAGCATCCATGCTCTGCCGCTGACTAGCTGTGACCCTGGGCAATTTCTTTAACCTTCTGGACCTCAGTTTTCTCATCTGTATAATGGGAACGATAGTAATTGTAGCTACCTATAGGGTTATTGGAAGGATTAAATGAGTAAATGCACATAGGATGCTTACGCAGTGCCGGGCATGTTATTTGTTCTCGGTAAATGTAAGCTCTCCCCCTCCTCTTCCTCTCCCCCCACCTTCTACCTGGATTAGATGGGACATGGTTTGAGACAAGGCAGACCCAGGGACCTCCTCCCTGTCAGGGACCCTGTCTTTTCTATCTCTTCTCCCCCATGGGGCCTGGCACACAGTGGGTGCTTTCTGAATGGAGCATCACCCTGCCTGCACTCTGGAAAGGGAGCAAGGCATGTGTCAGGTGGACTGGTCATACCTCTCTGGGGGATGGTCTGGGGAGGCCCAGTTCACGGCTTGCCTTGGTCCCCAAGGGTTCCTGAATGTGCTCATTTGTAGAGAGTGGCGAATCTATGAAGTCTCCAGCTAAGAAGCAGCGAGGCCCAGAATTCACACACCTGCACAACACACACACCGCACAGAGCAGCCCACACTGCACCTCCACAGGGACACACACCTGCATCCCAGAAGGCAAGACAACTCAAAACACCTCTTCTCCAGATCACCACATGGCTTTTCATCAAAACTCCAATAAACTGTCATGATAAACTTCACGTACGCCCACCTACCCTTCTTAAACTCATCAATGCACTTTTGTGCACATACCTGCACGTAAGCACATCTAAATACACACATGAAAGCTGGGAGGCACCTCGGAGATTGGCACATCTTCAGAGATGGGGAAACGGAGGCTCAAAGAGGGGCAATGGTTTGCACTCGGGCAGAGTTGTCCCCGCAAACTAGCAGCAGTGAAGCCGGTCCTGGGGCTCACGATGGCCACCCCTCCTGCCGGCAGGCTCCGGTTTGGCCCCCAAATGACTGGCTGGCTTGGCACACTAAGCGCTTTGATCTCCAAGCCTCAGGTCTGACTGCAGCCCTGCCTGGTCCACCCGCTTACTAACTCATCCCCCTGACTTCCACAAGAGCTGAGAGGGGCATGTTTGGGGGACAGCCTGTTCCCATTGTCAGGGAGAGAAGGTAAGGGCACAGCTTGCCAGGAATGGAACACAATTTCCGTCTGCATTACATGAAATACGTCTCTTTGGACCACAGACTGTCCCAGGCTGAGGATGAGCCGGGGAAGCCCAGCTCATGACTTGCCCTGGCCTCTCAGGGTCTGGGGTCCGAAGTCCATCTCTGTGTGCAGATAAACCCCATAAGTGCAGGCTAAGAGCTGGGGAGAAGGCACAGGGCGGCTCCCCTGGGGTTTGTCTGCTCGGAGACTGCTTCTCCATGCTGGCTGCAAAGTGCAATCACCTGGAGAGTCTTTTAAAATGTTGATGCCAGGACCCCACCCCTTAGAGCTGCTGATTCGTTGGTCTGAGGGTCTGGGAATCGAGATTTTTAAAAGCTCATTCCTCCAATGATTCTAGTATGCTGCCAGCTATGAGAACCACTGCTCTCAGATCATCACCATTATTGCTACACACACAATATGACTACACCTCCACACCCACGTGGGTGAAATCACCGGCATGCACACAGAATACACACAGACACGCCTACCGGGATAAGCACGGCATTATACAGACAAGCCCACATGGACACACGAAGAATGAGACATGTGAACAACTGCCCGCCCCTACGCCATCCACACGCTTCACAGATGTACACGGGCAAACAGACCTGCACACACCGCACACCGCAGACACACGTCACGCAAACGCACACCCGCCCATCCCGCTGCCTGTTCCCAGCTCCACGCTGGGATTCGTGCAAGCGAGAAATCACCCACCCAGATAGCCGCCCACCACCGCTGCTCCCCCTGTCTCGCGCTCAATTCTCCGCTAAGAGGATCTGGGCCCCCTCCCCTCTCCCTGCCTCCTGTGGACAGCGGTAATGGGCTTCGGGTGCCGACTTTGAGCATCCAAACAAGATTTCCAGCAGGTCTCCCTGTCGCCGCCCCCCACTTCGCCTTCCATCTTTCTGCTTGTGGCCCTCGCCTGCCACACCCTCCACCAGCCACATCTGACACAGCCGCCCCCCCGCCAGCCAGGAGAGCTGGTGCCCAAGCAAGCATCCCTCCCCTGCCCGACCCCAACCCCAGCCCCCTGACTCCTGTTCCCCTCACGCTTGTCCCCGCCCAGTCTTCCATTCCAAGGCCATTCTCTCGCATGAGCACAGCACCTTACAGTCTCCAAAGCCATCTCCCTTTAAGCCTCAGAACCATTCTATGAAGCGCTGTTACCCCATTTCTCAGATGAAGAAACTGAGGCTTAGGAGGGGCTCACCCAGAATCACCGAGGGGATGAGTGGCAGCATTGGGGCAAGAACCCTTGACCCCTGACTTTTAGTCCAGTACTCTTGCCCTGCACTGGCCGTGGTCTTCACTTTCCATATGTGGCTCTGGGGCATTCTTAACTCTGTGTTATGTGTGTGTCGTGTGTGTGTGTGTATTATACGGGAGCATATGGGGGATATTGCATGTGTGAGACTAGTGTGGATGTGTGCGCATGCAGGTGCACGTGAAAGTACTGTGTGTATGTATATTTGAATTCTGTATGTGTGTTTGTGAGTCTGTGTGTGCATGTATGTGAATATGGTGTGTGCATGTGTGAGTGTCTCGTACGTGCACGCATGTACACATGAGAGTACGTGTGCAGGTGTGAGTTCTGTATGTGTGCTCCTGAGTTCGTGTGAAAGTATTGTGTGTGCATGTGTGTGAGTATCGTTTGTGATTCTCATGTGTGAGTGTTGCGAATGGGTACAGCACGTACGTCTGGGCACATGTCCAGTCTGCCCCTCTAGTTGATCACACCAAGGGCACACACTGGGGCTTGGGGGCCTCAGAAGCTCAGAGGGCACTCGGGCAACAGCTGGTCACTGACTGTCATCTCTGGCCAGGAGGGCCCTCCCCACCGCCAGAGTCCACCAGCTTCTCTCCTCCCTCCACGTGGAGTTCCACAGACCGGACCCGAAAAGACTCAGGAGTCAGGCTCTGTTTGATTGGAGAGGAAAGCAGGGAGGATAATTTCTGCAGAGGAAGGATTCAGCCAAGACTGTGGTAAGAACCTCCTGGTGTGTGAAGGGAGACACTCTGAGAGACGAAGCCAAAAAAGGGGCATCACTGAGAGAAAACTTTCAGCCCTGCCATGGTCCCCCTTTCTGCCCTGGGCACAGACCGACCTTGACCTTGGATTTGACCAAGAGCTGCCAGAGGCACATTTGCTGTGCTCATCACACAGTAGATGTCTAACAGATAGTTTTTGAGTGAGTGAATCCATGAATGAATGAATTTACTTATCTTTTATCCCCAGCACAGGGCCTGGCACAGAGTTGGGTGGATGAAAATAAACAGAAGGTCCCTCCTCTCCCCTCAACTCAGTGGGTTTCAGAGCCCCCTCCTCACCCCAGGGGTCCTTGCCGGCTTAGCTAAAGGCTGTTTCGAAAATGGGGGGGTGCACAGAATGACTTCCCACTCATTGTCCAAGAAGTTAAGACTCTCTCTCTCTCTCTCTCTCACACACACACACACATTTCCAGTGTTTGGTCTACAAGATGTCAACCTCCAAATATCTGGAAACATCTAGAAGCATCTAGAAACACTGGTGGGGCAGGGGCTGACTTTGGCTTCCCCCTCCCTAGGCGGATCCTGGGTTGGCCCAAGTCTGAAGGGGTCTGTGCCAGGATGGGTCCAAGGGCTCCTGGTCCCTGGCGGGTGCTGGAGCTGATGGGGTGCAGTGGGATTCAGAGACCAGTTCTCATGGCGTGATAATGGCGGATGGGGATTAGCGCAACTCCGGTCTCAGAGCGGCGGTGGGGTTGGAGAAGGAAGGGGCCGATCGCCGGGAAAGATATGACTATTTAAAGATAATGATTGCATAAATTTAATTAGCACACTTTCACGCGGCAAATGGCCATTTTGTAATTAATGTATCTGGCCTTACTAAGCATGAAAGATCCCATCTCCTCCCCCTCCCCTCCAGCTCCCCCTCCTCTGCGGCCCTAATGAAAGACAGAGAGCAAGTGACAGAAACAGTTTGTCAGTGGCTCCAGGTGTCAGGGGCCTAATTGGCTGAGCTGAAGGGAGGAGGGGGAGCTGGGAGCGCTGAGAGGGGGAGGGAGGGGGGCCTCCTTGACTTTGGCCGGGCCCAGGTTGGGAGAGGAGGAGGGGGACAGGGTGGCCTGGGCTCTCGGGCCCCCTGGCGCGGTGGGAGTGCTCCCCCTCGGTAATTACCAGAGACGAGGACGCAGATTGGCCATGGCAGGGAGTGAGTGGTGGCAGGGAGGCCTCGTTAGTACCTGGGCAGACAAGCTGGCACGTATCACAACGCGTTAGGGACCCACGGCCATGATGGCTCAGGCCCTGCTGGTCCTCTCCAAGGAGCAAAGTCCCTTCAGTGGAAAGAACGAGTGAGAAAAAGGAACAAACCTCAGTGTCCTCTTGCATAAAACAGCCCCTGGTTATCAAGAGGCTCACAAGGAAACCTGATCATAGCCTTCCATAATTAAGCACCTACTACGTGCCAAGCACCTACTATGGGCGGGCAGCCCTGCCATTCACTCCTTACCACAGCTGTCAGAACAATGTGGATTTTCATCTTTCTAGAATTGGAATGCATTTCACCATCCATAGCACGTTGCTACGGCTGCGGTAGCAGTGACACCAGCTGTGTGCAAAGGTTTGGTTGAGGTCTTCTGAGAAGATCAAGAAAGGGCCAGCATCAAATCATCTTAGGTTCAATGAAATATGGGTATTGGCTGTTCCGTGTTACAGCTCAGGAAACTGAGGCTCAGGGGAGCTAAAAAAAACTCACCCAAGTCTGTACAATCAGGAAGTGGTGGACTGGGACTTGAACTCGGAAGGTGTAACTCCAAAGTCAATTCTCTTTCCAGCATCTACCTCCGGGACCCACTGCAGGGTCAGCTTGGCACCTTTCCTACACGCATGGTACCACCCCCTGCAGGCTGCCTAAGGTGCTTGCCCGGGCCCCACAGGGAAGTCTCTTTGTTAGGCGGGTATAGCAGTCAATTGCAATAACGTCCCCCAAAGTTAGAGCTGCCTGGTTTTCTTGTAGGGTGAGCAGGTAATGGGGTCGAGAGGGTTCCAGCCGCCATGCCTGACCTTTATGCCGTGGCTGCCTTGATGGCTGTGTCCTCTCCCACCTCTCTGAAAATGACCCTCCACCGGCTTCACCAGCTGCCCTCTGCCAGCCTCAGCCGCCAGCCCCTGCCCCAGCCAGCCCAGCCCCTGCCCAGTTTTCTTGCAGGAAGGCAGGGCAGGGAGGCCTTGAGCCAGCCTCGGCCGGGTGGAGCAGGGCCCAGCCAGCCCTCTCCCGGACCAAATTCAATTTCGAAGTTTAATGAGTTTGCAGAGGATCCGGGTGAGCTCACTGACGCCACTCCTTGCCGGCTGGGTGGTTCCGGCCCGGCCACCGAGCGAGCAGCGGCCCGGGCCGGGAGAGCCCTGGGCTCCATCGAGAGTGGCGGGGGCAACGAGTGAGTGAAAAATGTCAGAGCAAATTGCTCTTGACAGCGTTAATATCTGCACCTCATAGCAATAATTACATGTAAATAAATAGCAAAATCACACTCAGCTGGAGGCAGCTTGGCGAGGACAGACGCTGCTAAGGACCAGCTGGGGACCCGGGATGCTCTGCTCCATCCTTTTCTTTCCTTCTTAGAGTCTCTGCTCCCCCCTCACCCTCAACCAGATTCTTGCTGCAGCACAGAGCAGGGACCTCAAGATCCCGGCCACCCATAGTAGAAATGGAGGGGGAGAAGAAAACATGTGGGTCCCCCTGTGTTCTCATCCAGCCTAGAGGAACAGCTGGACCAAGCACCCTCCCAGACGCTTTCTCTCCTCTCCCCCTGAGCATATTATTCCGTCTCTGGGTCTCTATAGAGAGAGGCCTCTGAAATCCACATCTCTGCCCTGAGCTCTCTCCTGGGAAGCCCCCTGGCCTTGACCTCCACACATCTACCCTGATCCAATCCTCCTCCTGCACTCCCTGTATCTGTCTACGATTACATCAGCCTCTTGGTCACCCAAACTCCACAGTCCAGTCATCTTTGCCTCTCCCTCAGTTTCAACATCCATGATGTTGCATGGCGTCATGTACCATGCCAAGTCACAAGAGAACATGGCACAACTTCCTGGAGTGTCGACTTGCCCTGATGCTAATTAATTTTATTGTGACGGTCAACAAATATAGCTCCACAGTGGCAAAGCATGCAAAATGAGCCTGCATTTTAAAGCTACTACATAAAAATCTGTTACAACCCACCCCCAGGGCCGTGGGGGAACACACTTTGGACTTTGGAGAGAACTTTGAGAAGCCCAGTGTGCAACCAGAGCTGCCTCTTGCTGCCATGTCTGGAGGCTTCTGGGTTTGGTTTTGTTCTTTTGTCTGTAAAAGCAAGGACCACGTCTCATCCATGTCTGGGTTCACAATACTCAGCAAAAAGCCTTCGGAGGTATTTGAGGGAGGAAAGAAAAGAAACAAAAGGGAAGCAAAAGGCTAGGAGGAAGGGGAGGAGGGAAGACAAAGGCATCAGAAGGTAGGAGATAGGGAGGAAGCTGCCGCCCAGGGAGTTGACACTCTCCAAATGAGCCCAGGGATGACAGGTAGCTGGATTGAACTCGGGGTTCCACTCTCTCCTCCCCAGAGGGACCCTGTTCTCCGGGTACCCAGCCTCCCTCCCACTTCCTGTTTGCCCTGTAGGGAGTTCCGAAGAGTTAGGGCTCCCCTGCCCGGGGAGAAGGAGCTCAGAGGGCCGGCCCTCCAGCTACTTCACCGCCCTGCCTGCCTCGCCTGCACAGGGAAGGCAACGCAGGCTCCATTCTTTGCGAAACAAATATCTTCTCCGGAGCAGCCCCTGCATCCCACACCATCTTGTTTAGCTCACCGACTAATCCACTTATCGAGGATAAAGCGCCTGTGAATCCCCATTTGATAAAGGCAGCCACAAAATTAGCAGAAACGTGCCCACGGCTCCGATGTACCAAACAACAAGAGTCTGGGGACGGTCACGGAGAGATGCTGTCTCTTTGCAGGCCCCAGGCTGGGAGAGACGAGGGAGGAGACAGCAGCTTTCTGCTGGTGCTGCGGGCTGGGAAGGCGATGCCCTGGGTTATTTGAGAAGGGGGTTGGGCAAGGTGGGGTAGGAACCAGAATGGAGTGCCCACCCCATCCTCTACCGCATGCACCCCAATGCAGCCGGTTTCCCAACTCCCAATACAATCCAACTCCGTGACCCTGTGCTGACTGTGCTTCCGAAGGTAACCATCTGTAATGCCAGCTAACAGGATTCAGTGCTTACTCCATGCCAAGCAGGGTCCTAAGCATTTCCCGTGTTAACCTATTTTCTCCTCACAACAACCCTGTGAAACAGGTACTGCTGTCATCCACATTTTATAGATGAAGACACTGAGGCCCAGAGAGGTCAAGTCATTTGCTCAAGATCACACAGCTGGTAACCACCCATCCCAACTGGAGAGTTATTATCTAAAGCTCTCCCATTTGACCACGACCAATTTGAACTCAACCTGCATCTCCAACTGTGGTCCCCAACTCCGACAGAAGTCCCCAAGACCACCTGGCAGTACTGCCAACGATCCATGGTCCCCTCCCCTGCCACTATGTATAAGAGCCTTCAAATGGCTGAAGCCTGTATGCCCCCTCCATGGTTTGATGACTGTCTAATTCACCCCCCGGGGTCACTGTCAGAGCCAAAGTTGTTCTTCTATGCCCTATGTCCACCTTTAGTGCTTCTGTTATCAGGGCTGTAGGGTCCTCCCAGCAGGCTCCCAGAGGTCTCTCCGCTTTGCCCCAAGGGGTTCCAGGCCTTTTGCTGACACAGCCTCCTAACCATGGCTGCAGGATTATGAATATCACACAGATGAGAAAACGGGGAATTGCATGAAAACTCAGCTCATCTGAGTTTAACTGGCTCCTCTGAGGGTGGCTTTGAGGAAGGGTCAAGGAAGAGGGAAAAGCAGGAGGGGATTCTGGAAGGTTCGGTCCCTATGCTGCCCACACACCCACCAGCTCTGGCTTGGGGAAGAGGGGCAGGTCCCAGGCCTTGGGGGTGGGGACATTAATCACAGGGGAGCCCCTGTCAGGGTGGCATCTGGAACTAAAGGGAAACACTCATCAAAAGGCCAAGACTTTTCACCCTGGGCTCTGGGGGCTTGGAGACCAACCACTGCCACACCAGGAGGCCAGGGCTGGGAGGAGGGCATCTGGGGTTCAGGCCTGGGCTTGAGAAAAGGTCCCTGCCATGGACACCTGGACCATGGGGCAGAGAAGGAGCATGGAGAGTAGCTGGGCTCTGGCAGGTTCCCATGTCCCACTGGTCCTTGGCAGGAACTCAAGGTAAAGATCCTTCCCTCCCCAAGCCCGCACAGCTAGGAGGAGGTGGGGCTGGCGTTCAAACTTGAGTCTGACTGCAGAGCTGGGAACGTGTCTCCCTCAAGCCCTCTGCACCTTCCCTCCTCCAGCTTTGGGGTTCTCCCTCCTGTCTCGGGTCCCTGTCCCCACCCCATTTCTATGAGTTCATCTCCCTCCAACTGTGCCTCTGACTCTCCATCACTGCCGTCAGCCCGGCCTCTCCCCGTTTCTGCCTTTTGCTTCCTGTCCCAGTCCCTGTCTGAATACTCTCTCTGGGTTGCTCTGCCTCCTTTCCTTTCTCTCTGTCTTTCTTCCCATTTCTGTCTCTTGGTCTCTGGGTGTCTCTCTGTTTCTCTCTGTCTCTCCTCTCGTCCTGCCTCTCTCCCTCTGCCTCCGCCATTCTGCATATCTGTCTGGACTGACCTCCCTTCTCTCCACCAGCATCTCACACCCTGATTCTCTCTATGCGTCTGTGGTGCTGTCTGTCCACTTTCATGCCTCTCTGCCCTCCACTCCTACATACCTCCAACAGGGGGCGCCTCCCAAATCAGCCCTGGAGCCTAGTGTGCCAGAAGTGAGGCCACTAGGCCGGGAGGCCAGGCCAGCACCCTGGTCCAGCGGGTTGTCAGCCCAGCACTGGACTGCAGGCTGGAGGAGCCCTCAGCCGACCTCCTCTGCTCCCCTGTTTCTTCCTCTGAGGGATTTTGGCGGCTTCCCTCCAAGGCCCCTTCCTTTCCCCTTCCTCTGCTGCCCAGGGTGGTCCATTCTGAGTCACTCAACGAGCTTATGGGGCATCTGAGAGCTGGGAGGGCATAACGAGGTCATTTCAGCCAGTGCTTCTCAAGCTTTCCTCAACATGGGAATCCCCTGGGAGCTTGTTCAAGTGCAGACCAGACCTGGAGAGGTAAGGGTTCCGTTCTGGCAGCCTGGCACAGAGGACCGAATTTAATCTCTGGCATTGGGCAGACCTGGGTTTTGGATTCCAACATTGTCCCTTGCTGCTGACCTTGAACTTTGCCCCGCTGACAATTCCAGGCCCTCAGGGCTCAGTGAGGACCAAATAGCTAATGGGGGCAAAAGCACGTCGTTGACTCCTCTGGTTCTGAACAAATCGGGCATTTGTTGTAATTATTATGAACAGTAAAGGTGCTAGAGAAGTAGCCCCATTTCCTTGGGAGCCAGAGCAGGGTGGGACCGCAGTTGGGACAGCCGCTTCCTCCGGAGGCCTAGAGAGGGAGATTGGAGTTGGCTGGGGTGGGAGTCAGGATCCAGGGGGCTCAGGGAAGGATGCCTGGGCAGTTAGGAGTGGTGGGGGGCATTATCTGTGATAGGAAAGGGAAGGCAGCCCCTGGGGGAGGCTCAGGAATATCTGCCCCCAGGCATCATGTCTCAATTTCAGCCTGGACCGTCCCCTTTGTGCAAGGCACTTGCCAGGGCTCTCATGGGACCTTAATCCTCCGATGCCGCAGGTCACACCCCGGTCTGGCAAGAGGGTCGCCCGCGTGCTGAGCCTCTACGCTCTCTGCTGGCCCCCAACAAACGAGCAGGATGGAGGGACAGGAGCCAGGCAGGGATGGGTCTCCCTCTCCCTGCCTGGTGCTCGATCCTTGGAAAGGTTGCCCAGGGCTTTGTGTCAAAGCAGGGATTGCCCGTGCCACTTGGAGCAGAGGCAGAGATGACTGTACATGCTGTCCACGGACCCTCTGGAAGGATCCGGCCATTGCCACACCCACCGTGCCCGCGGAAAAGCCCGGCTAATCCCTGACTCTTTCTAGGCAGTGAGAAGTGTGGAGGGCTACCGCAGGTGTCTCTATTATAAAAGGAGGCAGTGGGTTAACTACTTCAAGGGAGCCTTCCAGCCCGGAGATCGCTGGAGAGGGGTCTCAGTTCAATTCAAACAGCCCTGCCCCTGAGTCACTTCCTAAAGAAAGGGGGTTGAGGGTCAAGGTGCTGATGCGATGTTGACAAGGTGAAGGCTCGCTAATCCGGTGCTTTGGATGTGCCAGACCTCGCACCAGCTGCCTCGGAAGGTGCCTTCTTTAAAATATAGATTCCCCCTCTCCCACAGCAGAGCTACTACTGTATTGACCTATCAGGGTGGAGCCTGGGAATTTTGATTTTTAACAGGCATTCCAGATCATTTTGATGCACAGCTTTGGGAACCACTGACTCTAATTGAATCCCCTACCGTTCTAAGAACCCACTCTCCAAGAGTCTTGACAAAACCAGATCCTGCCTGCACCCCCAGAGATGGGGACTCTGCCTCCCCATGACCTCTGGCCCCTGCCATCACCCGGATCATGCTGGCTCTCTCTGTCCCAAACAGACAGCGCCCTGGGGCTGTAGGCTGGCATTGTGAAGGCGCCCTTTTGCTCTCCCTTTACATAATCTGACCTCTTGTCACCTCCTGAACCTCCAAGGTAGACTCCAGCTTGCCAAGGAAGGTGGTGGGAAAGCAAAGGTGGACCTCCAGGTGGTCAGTCCAGTCCAGCCTAGCCTGGCATCCCCGAGAAACATATTTCTCTTGTCAGGTGGGTGCGAGGGCCACAGATACGTCCCTACCTCCCCACACCCTCTTGTCCGGGGCATCCCCTCCTCTCTGGAGGCTTCTGGCTCCTGGTTTCCTTGCATTCTTTGGCCAAACTAACTGGAAGGTCTTTGAAGGCAGGGACCGTGGGGCTGGGCATACGATAGATGCTGTGTCCAATGCAGGCCCACCGCTGTTTACCAGACCCCTACTATGAGCCAGGCTTTGTGCTGGGGCCACGCGCCCCGAGAAAAGCCCGGTTCTTGCTTTAAGGGGAGAGAGCAGTATCCAGAGAGTTAGAATTCAGAGGCAAAACTGCTACCCTGGGAAGGAGTGCGGCCACCCAGACTGGAGGACGGGAAGCTTCTGAGAGGAAGTGAGGAGGGCTTGGCTAAGCGATGAGAAGGGAGGGTGAGAACATCGCAGCAAGTGCATCGTTGGCTAAGAGGAGCCACTGAATGGAGGATGGGAATGAGGGAGGAAGCCCTCACTGGAGGCGCTACCAAGCAAGGAAGTGCCTGTCTGCGGAGCGCACTCGCTCCCCTGGCCCTCGGCCACCGGCCACCAGCCACCGTGCGCGCGTCGGCTGGGCCGGCGGAGGCAGAACCCGCAACCGCAGGCCCCGCGCCGGGCCCGGCGTTCCGGGCGGCGGCCAGGCTCGCTGCTGCTTCCCGATCTCAGGCCCGGGCCGCAGGAATTAAGCAGGCCGCCGAGCCCGAGCGCGTCCTTATCTCGGGGAGACAGTTGTTGGGAATCACTCTGACTGAGTGGTTTTGTCTCCCCGCATTTTCCACTGTCAGGCGGCCTCGGGCCATGGATCAAAGGCGCGCGGCGGCGGCGGGGGAGGCGACGGAGCGCGGGGAGGGGCGGCCGCGCGGATCCGGCCCGATCCCCCCACCTCGACGCCCCCGCCCCGACCCGGGTCGGGGTCCGCGCCCAGTCCCTGCCTGGAGCCCACCATCAGCGGGCTGGGGAGGAGAGAAGGGGAGGAGAGGGAAGACAGGACGGGAGGGGCTGGCGGGAGGGGCAGAGGGCGAGGGGGCGGGGAGGGGCTGGAGAGGGAGAAAGAAGAGGTGTTTTCGGGAGAAGCCGGGAGAAGAATGAGAGAGATTAGGGGGAGGAGAGTGGGGGAGGGGGACTGGATTTGAGAGAAGGAAGGATGGAGCAAAAGAGGGTCGGATGCAGACGGGGCTAAAAGGGGAAAAGGAGCGGGAGAGCTGGGGACTGGGGGGAGGAAACGGGGAAAGGAGAGAACAAGGAAGCAGAAGAAAATCAGTGCAGAAAAGAAAGCAGCGGTTAATTTCCCATCAGCTGGGCCCAAGAGAAAGTTCTGGGCTGAGGGAGGGCACACGGAGAGGAGACTGGCTGGAGGAGGTCGGGGGAGGGCAGTCTGGCTGCGCAGGGCTCGGGGTGGAGACTGTCCTCCCTCCAAAGAAAGTGCTGGCCCTCGTCACTGAGAAGGAAAGGGAAGCAGAGAGTGGTGGTGACTGGCCACAGGAGCTGGGGTGGCACTCAGGCCTGACCTTCCAAAGGTCGCTCGCGATGCCTGGGGGACACTAGCCCAGGTCTCGGATACTCCCAGAAGCCCCCGGAGAGGAGCCTCCCCTGCCTGTTTCCTCCCCATCAGCCCCAACCCCACAGCAGAACTCCCAGGGGCAGCTCGAAATACCTGTCCCAAGCCCTTGAAGGTGTTGGAGAAATGTTCCCAGCTGGGGCTAGGGCCAGCAGAGAGAAGGGACTGGTGGGAGGGTCTGGAGAGAGCGGGGAGCCCCGGGGCTGAGGCTGGGGCAGGGCAGGAGGGTAGACAGGGAGGCAGGAAGGAGCAGGGGAAATCAAAGGTGCTGAGAAGAATTAGTTGGGGGCCTGGCCCTGCACCAGCTCACTGTGTGGCCTTGGGAGCCCCCATCTGCAAACAGCTACCCGGCATTGCGCCAGATGCCAACCTTTTCTGCATCTATGGGCACGCTTACTCCTCAGACTGGTTCTACGAGATGGGAACTATTTATTAGCCCCACTTTACAGAGGGGGAAGCTGAGGCAGAGAAGAACCTGTTTGGAAGCACCCGGCTAGGAAGTGACGGTCCTGGGGACCGGGCACAGGCCCAGGGATTCCAGAGCTGGTATCCTGACGCCTCTCCTCTCCTGCCTCTTAGGGAACTGGGAAGAGCCGAGATCAAAGAGTCTGGGGCCCTCAAAGATCTCACCAGCGAGTGGGAAACAGGCCATTTTTGTGACATGTACTGGCTAAGAGCATGGTCACTGGGGTCAGGCAGTCTGAGTTCAAGTCCAGGCCCTGACACTTGTTGGTTCCTGACCTTTTGGACAAATTGTTTAAACTGCGTGCTGCCACTGTCCACCACCTCATTTGTAAGGCAGAAATAATTCCAGGCCCTCCCCTTCCAAAGGAGATGTTATGAAGATGAAATGGAATAATCCATATAATGGGCTTAGCACAGCAGCTGGCCTGTGGTATAAGGGCTCAAAAAATTGAACCATTATTATTATTAGTTAATACTTGTCTAGCAATACGGGTACTTTTAATATACTGATAAAATGTGATAAATGCACAGGGAAAGCACAACTAACCCAGCATAAGGGGGTGCAGGAAGGCTTCCTGGAAGGGACCAAGTCTTTAAAAGTAAGTAAGAGTGAGTCTGAGATGATGACAGGATGGTGGAGGAGACCCAGGCAGAGAGAGCAGCAGGTACACAGGCTTGGAGGCAGGGGAGAGTATGGCCCTCTGGGGACCCTCAAAGTCACCCCTGCCTCTCCTATCTGGGTACATGCCTGGCCTCCCAGGTCCGGCTGCCCTGCCATCCCAGAGGCCTCCCTCCTGCTGGGGACCCCAGGGACGGACCTGAGCAGTTCTGAGTCAGCCTGCTGTATTAAATGCTAATCTCTCTCGTTTTCTTCCCCTCTATCTGCCGGACTGTCTCGTTCAGAGCCCCCAGCCCCGCGCTAATCAGAAAGAAGGACAAATCCGCTATTTGCATTCTTTCCCACCAAGCCAGGCAGTCTGCTTGGCTAAACCCCCAGCCTGTTGGGAAGCTCACCAGGCCCAGGCTGGGGCCCCAGGAGGGTGGAGAGGAAGGCTGGCCCTCACCCAGAGACCTAGAGGCTGTGACTCATGTGCTCATACAAAGAACCCACGGGAAGCATGGACTCTAAGCAGGAAGGTTCCTGACTAGAAGTTGGTCTCTCACGTTCATTGCACCGATAGGGAAACTGAGGCCCAGAGTGGAGAGGCATCTACCAAGGTCGCACAGTGCGTTAGAAGCAAAGTCTGGAGGGAACTCAGATCGCCTGACTTTCCAGCCAGTGACCAGGCCTGGCCTGGGCTGGCCGGACCTCCGGTCCCAAAAAGAATGGCTCATTCAATTTTTCCCTTTTCCATTATGGTTTATTACAGGATATAATGTAGTTCCCTGTGCTCTACAGTAGGACCGTGTTGTTTATCCATCCTATATATAATAGTTTGTATCTGCTAATCCCAAACTCCCAATCCATCTCTCCTCTCTCCCCTCACCCCCAATTTCTAATTAGGGCAGGGAGAAGCAAAGAGGGAAAAACTGTCACTTATTAATCTCTTCCTCTATGCCAGGCATAGTTTTAGGTATTTCACATGAATAGTCTCATTTATTTCTCAAAATCCTACAGGGTGACCAGTATTGGCCCCATCTTCCAGATGAGGAAACTGAGGCTCAGAGAGCTCATGTAACTTGCCTGTGGTCACGTAGCAAGTAAGTATAGAAGACCTGGGATCCAAAACCTGGTCTGTATGATCATTTCACTCAGCCCATGATGTATCTGAATTAGACACTGTTTTAGCATTTGCCATATTATTTGCTGCTGTCCAGTCCGCACCAACCTCTTACCCCTTCCCTTATTTTCCACTGAGCAAATGCTACCTTGCCCTTTGAGACTCCTCCTCCAGGAAGCCTTCTTTGACAATGCCCTCCCTTTTCCAAACCCCTCTGCTCTTCCTATCCTGTCTGACCAGAAATCCCTCTGCTGTCAATAACTGATCCTCTCATTGCTCTTTGGTGGTGAGCGGGGGTAGTACTGTCTCCCCTAAAACATACTTGGTAAGAGCAGAGACAGCCATGTGTTATTTCTTTTTTTGCGCCTCCCTATACATTGTGTTAGTAACAGGAGCTAGACAAATGAATCTGAAGGCAATTGAACATACTAACATTCAAACTAACTGATCAGCTGCCTCAAAAATCTCTTGGGTGCGGACCACAGCTGTGTGTGGTCAAGCCTGCTATACTCCCGGGGGTTCACCAACACTTGCTGGAGGCCTACTATGGGCCAGACACTGAGTTCTGTGTGTCACTAGAATGAATCACCACGCACACAGTACCACTGCCTCGCCCGTGGTCCTACTGAAGACCTTGGTCCCTGACATCAAGTGGTGCGTGGAAACATCTAGGTCTCCTCTTTCCCACTTGTTTATGCCAGGCCTTACTCTGCTCATGGGGAGGGGCAGAGGACAGCTCCTGCCCACATCTTCTCAAGGTATAGGGTCTTGATTGCTATAGATGTATCAGTAGTGGACAAAAAAGAGGCCCAGAGCATCCCTTGAGGGCAGCCCTCAATCCACAGCCCTCGTCCAGACTCAGGGAGATGGGCTCAAAATGCCATCTTCCCAGAATCCCACTCAGTCCTCTAAGGAGAAAAAGCCAGGGTTGCCCTCAATGGTAAAATGACCCCAAAGTTGGGGACTTCCCTGGCTGTCCAGTAGTTAAGACTTCTCCTTCCAGTGCAGGGGGTGCAGGTTCGATCCCTGGTTGGGGAGCTAAGACCCCACGTGCCTTGGGGCCAAAAAACCAAAACATAAAAAGCAGAAGCAATACTGAAATAAATTCAATAAAGACTTTAAAAATGGTCCACATCAAAAAAATCTAAAAAAAAAAAAAAAAAAGACCCTAAAGTCACCCAGAAGCCAGGCAGTAAGCCAGGCCCCCCAATTCCTAGCAGGGCCTGCCCATAAGCATGACCCGCCTCCATCACCAGTATTCTGGAAAGTTCCTGATCCCGGTCTCATCTTTCTGGCCACCACCCCCTCAGTCCCCTCCACCCAGGAAAAAGGAGTGAGAAAGGCAGAGACATAAACACGAGTCTGTTTTCGCAGGAGATGAGGCTCTGCCCAGGCCTCTCCCTGTGGGCTGGAGCTGGGCCTCTGATTGATGTGAGCAGGTGACTTTGTTTGGCCAGCCGCCAGCGGGGAAATAACTCAGCTTTTCCCACTGAGGCAGGTTAACCATGGACAAAGGCAGAGCTGGATATGAGAGCAGGCTCTTGGCAGGTCTGTCCGCCCAGGGGCTGGAAGGACTGAGGAGGCCTGGGACCCCACGGCTGATTCTCTGAGCCTATAGCTCATCCTCGTCCTGGGGTGGGCCTGGCGGGGAGTTATGGGGGAGGGGCACTGGGGGGGTGCGGAGGCCTGATGAGGTAAGTGGACGCTCCTCACGACCTCCAATTGGTACCCTGATCAGGGCTGTGACTCAGGCTGGCAGATGTGGCTGGCTGATGTGGGGGAGGTCTGGGAGCTGGGCTGTTACTGGTGCAGTGAAAGCCAGTCAGGGAGGGCAGATACTGCCAAAGGGCATTTGGCTTCAAGTCCAAGAAAATCTGGCCACACGTTCTTGGTCCTTTCCACAAGCTGACCCCTGACCCCACACCATCACCACTGGTCACCATGAGCAATGGGTAGGTGGGTGAGGTGATTCAGTTAGCTTTCCCCTAATCCTGGGAAAAACCAGCGTCAGAGCCTGTCCTTCCAACTGCAGCCAGTCACTCCTTCCATCCCAGCTCATCTTTCCCCGGGACCTGAGGGCGGAGGGAGGAAGATGGCCTTTCCTGTGCTTTCTGCAGAGAGGGGTGCTACCTGCACCCTGTCATCCTCTCTTCCCAAGCCTGGAAACCAACTCAGGCATTTTCCAGGTGGGAAAGATAGGGGGAAAGAGATAGAAGAAATGAGGTGGCAGTAAAACAGAGTTGGGAGGCCAGGGTACAGACGGGGGAGGTGGGTGGAGAATTTATTAAGCACCTACTATGTGCCAGGCGCTGTACTCAAATCTCCCTTAGTCCTCACAGCACCCCCTGAGAGGTAGGGATTATCACTCCCTTTTACAGATGAGGAAAAGGAAGCCCAGAGAGGTTAGGCAAGCTGCCCCAGGGCCACACAGCATCTTAGATAGTGGCAGAACCAGAACTCCAACTCAGGGCTGCTTGTTGGCAGAGGCCAGGCAGTTTCTCTTGCCCCAGGCTTCCCAGGAGAGACTTCCCGGGAAAGGTCGAGCCTGGAAGAGACCCTGAGAAGGCGAAGGGAAGGAAGCTGGAGGCAAAGGGGCCGCTGGGAAGGGAGGAAAAGGAAGGGCTGGGCGGGGCCCAGAGGCACGCTCATTCGGCTGGGGTTAAAGCCTCATGTTCCTACAACCCGCTAAGCCGGAGAAATGAATTCTGATCCTTCCAAAACCCAACCTTGGAAAATGTGCGAGAGAAGGGTCTCCTTTCAGGGGAGCAGGAAATCCTCCACACCTCCTCCCGACGCCCCAGTAATGCCAGGATGTCCCCAATCTGCTTTGAGGAATGGAGAGATTAAGAATAATAAAAAAAATTGCAATAAAATATGTGTGAAGGAGGGGGTAATTGTGGACAAACGCAGCATTCAAATTCATTTTTCAGCTCTTTTACACACCATTTCAATCTTATTTTCTGCTTGTTAATGAGATCTTGTTGCCTGGGCTAGGCAAAACCTTCCAATATCAGGACGTAATTGCACATAATTTTCTCTCCTACCAGTGATTTGCATCAGTTTTTTAAAAATTCTGGGCTATTTAACACCCCACGATGCCCCTCCCCGTCTTCTTGCCGACAAATCTCTTACGCCCTCCTCCTTCCCTGTCCCTGGTCCAGCAAGACTCATTTTAAATGCTTATTATAAACGCAGTGTCGCCAATAAAGGGGAAAAAAACACACAGAGAAAGTGAGGGGAGAAAAAGGCAAAGGGAGTTTCCAGTGGCCGCCGTGTGAAGGGCCCTGGCTCGGTTCCCCAGCGCGAGGGGTTTCTCCATCTTATCCCGCTGAGGGTGATGAGAAGGTGAGGTGCGTGGGGCAGGCACATCTGCCTTAGAATTGCATCGCCACCCCTCACCTGCTCTGTGGCCTTCAGCAAGTTACTTAACCTCTCTGGGCCTCTCTTCCCAAGTTCTGTGGGGCCAGAGTAACTTCACAGAAGCAAAGTGCTGACAGGGGATGTGGCATCCCCTAGGGGATCAGCTGATGGAGTGTCTTTCCTTGCTGGATTGGCTCCCCTGGAGGCCTCAAAGGATGCCAGGAGGGCAGTGGTGGGACTCTACCATGGAGAGGCATTCTGGAGACCCCATTCATAAACAATTGAAAAGCCCTGAGCTTGATTCCTATTGATCTAGGGAGGAAGGGGAAGCTTGACTTTTAAAGGTGTAGACCATGAACCTGACCATGCCATTAACTGCCACTGTGACCTCAGACCTCAGTTTCCGCATATGGACCACAGGGCCAATCTTACGGGGCAGACACAAGAGAACAGCAATGGTGGGCTCTGGAGCCAGAGCATCTGAATCCTAGCTTTGCCACCTTCCAGAACCTACCACGGGGCCTGGCATGCGGTAGGGCTTAATTAATATTTGTTAGATGGGCGGCTGGATGGATGACCCTGGACAAATCCATTTCCTCATCTGTAAACCAAGGTCACAAGGTGACCGCCAAGATTGGCTGAGCGAAAGCTGGTATAACAGCCCATTCATGGCGGGCCCATGGCAAGCGTTCATTCTACGTAAGCCGTCACTGTAACTGTTATAGGAAGGAAGGGACGATGAGGCTTGGTGTACTGTGATCACGGCCGTGTGATTAACTTCACACTTAGAGAATATCTTTCATTAACTCCACATGGGGGAAATTGTAAATATGTAAATCCCTTTACAGGTTCCTCCACGTTAAACGCCAGAGAGGAACAAGGGGGACAATGCACAAGGGACAACACGAAGAAGCCAGAGGAGGGGTGGTGGCAGGAGAGGAATGCCCCCTTCCCATGAAGCAGCGGCAGGAGCTGTGGGTGAGGTGTCTGGAGCCCTGGGTGCGGGTCCCAGCTCAGCTGCTAACCTGACAGTGGGATCTGGGAAATTTTCTCCCCCTCCCTGGGCCTCAGTTTCCACTGCCAACTCTGACAGTCCGCAGCTAAGAAAGCCTGGGGGAGAAGGCAGCTCCAGCTTCAGGCTGCCCCTGGGAACACATCTGCACAGGCCCCGTAGAAGACCCCGGCACAGGGCAGCCTGCCTGTGGCCTTCAGCTCAAATGACCCTGGAAACAGCAGAACCTTGCTCCTGGTGCTTTGCTTGGGAGCTTTGACTGGTCAGTGCTGCAGCTACGAATGGCCTCCGTGGCCTGTCTCCCCCATCCCATTGGGAACTCTCCAAGACAGGGCTGTGCTTCCACCATCAGACTGGGCCGTCTAAGGACAAGGGGTTTCTCTTCCATCAGACTGTGGGTTCCTGAGGACAGAGGCGTGTCCCTCCTCTCAGACTGAGAGCTCCTCAGGTTGGGGGCTGTGTCTCCCCCATCAGACCGGGGAATCTCTAAGGACCTGAGTGTCCCCTTTCTATCTCTGCCCACCGCCCTTAAAATTGTGCCCTGCTCGTGATTCCTACACGTGGGCTGGTAGGAACTGATCCACCTGCAGGAATCAGATCGCTCGAAGTGATGTCACAAAAGGGTCCTTTTGTCCTAAGCTGTCCGGAGCTGGTTTCTAAGAGTTGTTTCCAAGCGAAGCCGGGGCCGTCCACGTGCTGAGTCCCTAATCCTACCAGGCTGGGTTCTGGGGGTGGGTGAGGGCCTGGGCCCCGAGGTAACCAAGCCTCAAGGTCATCTAAGCCTCTCATATGACTCAGCTCTCTGCCTGTTGGCCCCTAACCTGAGTGAGGCCTCAGTGTTCTCATCCGTGACATGGGCTGACGGAGCTTTCCCTTCCATTGAGCAGGAGGGACTGGCTTCCGAGATGATTTCTCCTCGCCGCCAGCCAGTCTCTCAAAACGAGAGCACATGTGGCCGTTTCTGAGAGGCAGGAGGGCAGTGTGAGTGGGTAAAATCTCAGGTTCTGGAAACGAAGGGTGAACCCAGGCTTTGACGCTCAAGTAGCTTAGTATGTAGGAAACACTGAGAATGGGGTCAGAACATCACAGAGGCTCAGGAAGTTTAGCTGTCCTCATCCACGTTGCTATTAAACATGTTGCATGCCTTGCTGTTTTATTATGTTTATTGTCTGTCTGTCCTGTTACACTGCCAGCTCCACTAGAGCAGGGACCTTCATCCCTGTGTTCACTGATTTATCCCAAGTGCCGAGAACAGTGCCCGGCCCATAGCCGGCACTCCGTAACTATGTGTTATATTAGAGCCAGAGGACAGGCCCAGAGCTGAGATGAGTAAACGGCTTTTCTGTGAGATTCTGCTGGGCAGACTCTCCATGGAGGCTCTGAGGCTTGGAAGCACCCACTTCCCAGGCTGGGTCTGAGGCCAGGACCCGGGTCAACCCGCGGGGAGGAGGCAGGTCCTCTCCAGGCAGCGGCAAGCCGGTCGGTGTGACAAGCAGGTACTCAGGAGAGCCCCAGCTGGGTCCCCGACTGCATCCCCTTGGGCTTCTCTGAGAACAAGGGCCGAGGCTATCTGGGCGACCGTGGACCTGCGATCCTGGATGCGGGAGGGGTATGCTGGCCCCGCAGCCCAGGTGGGGCCCATCCTCCCCCTGTTGCCCAGGTGAGCTATGGAGAAACCCCTCCTGCTGGGAAGACAGGCATGGTAATGAACCTCTCTTGGTGGAGAACCCGCACGACCCCCAAGACCGCAGAGACTGCTGACCATGTGTAACTGGCCTGGCAGATGGGGCAGGGAGTACAGGGAATCAGAGCTCAGAAATGCCAGGGGCTTCCGTATAAGACCCTAAACAGCCCCTCGCTGCCCCCTTCCTTCAGGAAGTGTTTGTAGCCTAACCCGGAGGTTCACACACACAGCCTGACCCTGCCCTCGTGTCCGCCCTGCACGCAGCCCTCTCCCTGCCCTCCAGCAGCTGTGCACCTCCTGGTCCCCTCGGCCCCTGTCAGACCCTCCATCTGTCTTCACACCTTTGGTGGGAACCTCCCAACGGGGTCTCCGAAGTTCACTCAATCCGTCACGCCCCGCACAGCCTCTCTGCCCTGAGGAATGGCATGGGAGCCTTGAGGGTCTCTCAGAGGAGGGGTGAGGGTCCAACTCAAGTGGGGAAAAGGTCGGGTTTGGTCTGGCTGCTCACGGTAGTGGGTCAGGCTCTCTTTCTGCTTCTCCTTCCCTCCCTGAGGTTCAATTCTGGGCTCAGACAGTGCGTGGAACATCCTCTCTTTAATACCATTGCTGAACCATGCTCCAGAAGCCAGGGGCCCCTTAATTTGCTAGTTTCTCCTCTGTCTTGTGACAGAAATGCTGCTCTGGGGCTAAACCTCAGCCCACATGGAGATGGGTGGACACGAAAGAGCAGTGGTCAGGGAGCCAGGTGCCCTGGACGCTCAGGCCTGGCCCAGCCATCGTGTCCTAGCCCTCCATCTGTAAAGTGAGCTGGAGGGCCCACTTGATCTCAACACCCCTCTTCAGATTTCCTCCAATTTGTTTTGTACCTTAAGGCCAGGCCTGGACCACATTCTCGAGTGTGGACACTGTGGGTCTCTGCAGCCATCCTTACCCAGCCAGCCCTGGATCCTGTCATGTCTAACCCTGGCCCTGGAAGGTTAGCTTGGCCAGTTAGTCCTCGGCACTAATGAGAGGGAGGTGGTGGCCTTGAAGCCCAAAGAGGCCAATTAGGTTCTACCGGAAATCATTCTGGTCTACAGGCTGCATCACCCTCACAATGTGGGGCCCACGAGGACTTGCTGCTTTACCGCTGGGAGCTCTGCCTTCAGCTGCTTCCATTCACTGGGCATTCAGCTCTGCACTGGACCTGGCCTGAGTGCTTTACCTAGGTCCTCTCATTCAATCCTCAGCAACCCTATGAGGTGGGGGCTAACATCATCCCATTTCACGGATGAGAAAACTGAGGTGTAGAGCGGGAAAGGGATCTTACCCGTAAGTAAATGATGGAACTGAAATGCAATTAGTTCTCAACGACACACATTAATTGAGGCAAACAGGAATGACCCCCAAACATGCAGAAAATTAACATTTGGGGGAATACTTTAGACCACCGGTGGCCAGTTTTTTCTATAAGGTCCAGATAGTAAATGTTTCAGGCTTTACAGGCCGTGTGATCTCTTTTGAAACTACTCAACTCTGCTGTTGTAGCACAAAGGCAGCCATAAATAAATACGTAAATGAACGGACGTGGCTGTGTTCCAATAAAACTTTACTTACAAAAACAGGTAGCTGGGTGGAAGGGGCCTGGGGGGATGTAGCCGACCTTCTCTTTGGTCCTTTTCTTCAGGTAACACATTTCTCATACTACCTATATTGTCCTGGCAATGGCGGGGGTGGGGGAGAGAGCTAATGTTTTTTGGCCCCTATTCTGTGCCAGGCTCTGTGCTAAGTGCTTTGACCTGTTAGCACATTGAATGCAGAGAACACCCCTCTTAGGAGGTTAGCAGCTCTCTGTTTAATTACTCTTTTGTTGCATGGGGGATAAACTAAGGCTCAGAGATGCTTACTAGCCTAACACCCTGAGCGGTGGAGCTGGGATTTAAACCCCCTCCAAGCCTCACCTCTTCTACCACGTTACAGCTGTTCAGATAAGTTTGCATCCCATGTGTTCTCACCACAGACATGACAGAGGTGTCTCAGAAAATGGGAGGCAAGGTAAAATGAGACTTGGATTCAATTCTTTCCCCCACGGATATTTGAGAGCCTGTTATAGCGACAAAAATAAGCTCAGCAGTTCTTCCAGTTTACTAGGATTTCAAGCATCACTGAGTCCTGTTCCCCAAACCCACCAATAACCACATCAGCCTCAGCCTTGTCTTTCTGGCTTCATCTAAAGATGGTCCCACCACTTCTAATAGCACCAACAGGCAATGAGTGGCTTAACCAGCAACCAATCACATGTGAGTAAACAGTTCCAAGACCCAGTGAGAGTAGAGTTCCGGGCTAGAACCATCCCTACCCTCCCCACCCATTGCCACAGTTCTCTCCACCAGTAGTACGTGGTCCTTCCTTTCACTCATTGGTCACTCCTAGTGACCAAGGTGGGAGATGGAGCCCAGGATGGAATCCAGGAAAGACTCCCGATTCTAGAACAAAGCCCCAACCAGTCAGCATCCCATAGGAAATGGTGCAAGGCTTCCATCAAGGCGCTGAAGATGCCTGACTTTTATGGACTGAACAGCCATGAGGGGGGCGATGGGCCAGTTTAATAAGCTCTGGGTGGTGAGAAATATGGAAACCTGTGACGGAAACCTCTTCTCTGCATCTGCCCCCTGGGTCACCCAGGTCTGTGGCTTGAAGAAGATAAACCCAGGGTGAAGGGTCACAGAATAGTGACAAGTGAAGGTGGAAGGAGCATCCCCGCCTCCCACTTAAACTCTCTCAAGGTGTCCAACAGCCATTCTTCCCCAAGGGAGAGTCAGCCTGTGTCCCCCAGAGCCCTCGCTGGCTGGGCTGGCGATCATCTGGTGATGGGACCCTGGGCGGGGGGCGGGGACACCTACCTGAGGAGACAGGCCGTTGCTGACAGGGTTCATGTGGTTGGAGGGCGCTGCCGGGTTCATGAAGCTCTCGGAGTAGCTGGTGAAGCTGTGGCGAGCTCCGTAAGCAGAGCTGGTGTCCGCGGCTGCAGCGGCCGCAGCCAGGCCCCCCTGGTGCATGGTGGACGGTGGGAGGGGCTGGGGCCGGTGCACCGTGCTGCCCCCATCTGTGGAGAGACCCAGGAGAGGGCCTGAGCAAGTGGCCTCACCCCAGAGGGCGAGGGAAGGCAAGTGCTTCCTGTTTGGAAGGCAAGACCTGAGCCTCCTCCTTCTCCCAGCCTCCGTCCATCGGATGGAGCGGGGAGGGGACCACCTTCTCTTGCTACTTGGGATGGGACGACTGGCTTCTGGGCAGGACACTACAGACTGGCAAGTCTTGACTGACTGCCAGTCAACATTCCAGACCACCTCTAGGCACCTACTACGTGCTGGCCTTGTTCTCAGTGACTGGCACATAGTAGGTGCTCAATAAACATTATCTGGACTGAAAGTCAGGTCTCCTTGAGGACTGTGTCACTCTGCCCAGGCCTGTCCCGATAGCACTTTGTGAGTGCCGATCACTCACCAGGTGCTTTTACAAATAGTGTCTAAGGGTATGCAGCAACAGTGATCCCCATTTTACAGATGAAGAAACTAAGGCTCAGTGGGCTCAGGGCCCTTGTGCAAGGTGACAAGGCTAGTGAGTGGGGGGTCAGAGTTTGAACTGCCGTTCAGTTCCTAGCTGCTGGGCTGCTCTTCCTCTCTGTCACGGCCCCTCCACGTAGCCTTCCAGCAGATGGGACCATCACCATTGGCAACGGTTCAATTTCTCATAAAAAATCACAGGGAGGCCTCTCCTCAGCTTCTAGAACTCTAGCCTGCCAGTCCTTTAAGAGGAGGCCACGGGGCTCCATGAGGCAGAAGTCAAGTAGCAGGATTCTTAATGTGTGCTGGGGGCGGAGGGCGGGAAGGGGAGGGCAGACTGGGGGCCAGGAGCCAGGGAGGGAGGGGAGTTTACTCTTCTCTGCCCACCATCATCTCTTCCGCATTTTAATAAGACCCAGGAGATGCATGTGACTTTACAGTTTGAGAAGCTCTGTTCTAAACGTGTGCATGGAGGCGACCTTGTTTATCTTCACCTGGATGCAGAGCCAAGTAGTTCAAGGGCAGGACCCCATCTCTTTTGTCTTAATAATCTGTCCACGTGAAAGCAGACAAACAGCCATTAAAAAGAAACCAAATACCCTCTTATTCTTTCTTTGTTAAGGAAGGAAGGAGTGGGTGGGGGTGGAGGGGAATGAAAAGGTGTGGCTGAGATGCCAGGATGGGGCTAAGCACTCACCTTGGGAGATGGTGGTGGTGGGGTAGGTGGAGTCTGGCAGCTGGTAGGGGGGCAGCGTGGGCATGCCGGTGGGCGGGAAGCCGCCTGGCAGAAGGTGGTTGAATGCTGCCAGCTGGTTGGCTCCTGCCTGCTTACGCCAGCGGGCACGGCGGTTACTGAACCAGACCTGGGGGATGGAGAGCGGAGCATGGAGAGCCCTCAGCTTGGCTCCTGGCAGGGAGCCGAGGCACGGCTATACCCTCCATCCAGCCAGCATCCTCTTCCGTGGGAGGAGATCCCCACCTCCCTGCAACTCGGAACAGTTTGCAAAGTGATTTCATAGGTACAATCCCATTCTGTCCTCCCGACCGCCCAGTGAGGAGGTCATTATCATGATCCCCATTTTACAGATGAGCAAACTGAGACCCAGAGAGAGTGGGGGACTTGTCCACGTGACAGGGTGGGTCGGAGAGGCACAGCCAGGTCTGAGTGACTCTCAGTCCAGTGCTCTTTCCCTGCAGCTGCTCCTGCCCCCAAAGATGTATGACCGACCGTCCTTGCTCGTACACATGCTCACTCCTCACCTCCTCCAGGGAGCCCCCAAGGAGGAGGCCACATATCCGGAACCCACCTGAATTGAGACCCACCTGCCACACTCAGATGTGAAAGCTAGTTCTTTGTCTGGAGCCTGAGGCCCTGCTTGGCTTTTGCTGCATGGGCCCCCTTGATTAGGAAAGCCCACCTTCCACAGACACAGGGATTGATTAAGCACCAGTGGGAAGGTAACCTAACATCTCTGAGTCTCCCTTTCCTCCGAGACCTGTGCTGGCTCTTCGTACGTCTGTCCATACATAGACCCATGAGGCCTGCCCTCCTAGTGCCATTTACAGAAGGGGAAACTGAGGCTCAAAGAGGTCAAATCACTTGCCCAAGGCCACACTGCTAGTCTGTAATAGATGTGAGGTTCAAATTTCAATCAGTCTGACTTCCTAGAACCTTCTGGTCTGGATTTGCAGCAAATTCCCTGGGACAAGCCAGAGAAATATTAATACAAGAATGAGTGTGCCAAACGGGGCTGCTGTGAGAGAATGCTTCTCCACCTCTGGACTTTGCAAATGATGTTCCCCCCAACCTAAACACTCTTCCAGGGCTGGCTCCTTGGCCTGCGGGGCTCAGCAGAAATGCCTCCCCCTTGCTCCAATGAGGAATCCCTGCCTCAAAAGTAAGTCCAGGCAGGTCCCCATCCCCTTCTATCAGGAGGCCTCCAGCTGTGAGCTGCCTCATACAAACAATTATTGTCTTTACCTGTTTCTTTGTTTCCCCTTCAGGCCCTAAGCCTCACAGGCAGAGGCCCACGGCTCACAGCTCTATAGGAATACTTGTTCAATGAATGAATGAATGAATGAACGAACAAACAAATGAACAGTGGAAGGTGGAGGTGGCTCTGGTGTGCCTTTGCTGGGGCTTGGCCACAAGGCTCAGTGGGGAGTCCCCCCCCCCCGGGTGGGTGAAGGCATGGATCCCCTGGCATGGATCACTTAAGATACCCAAACCTCTGGACGATGTCTGCTGACCTGAGGGCAGTCTCAGCAGGGATAGGGGGGTGTTTATGGCCCCTGGTATCGGTTGTCCTTTCTCCGAGGGGAGAAACGGTGTTCAGCTTCCCAAGCTGGATGAACGGAGCAGCTGGCTCTTACCCGTTAAGGATTCACAGAAAAAGGAGATACGGCAGCCAAGTCAAGATCCAAAACTGGCTCCCAAATAAAAGGAAGGTCCTGGCTTTTCCCCACCTCCCCAAGGCAGCGAGGGCTTCCCCAGGGGCGTCCTGGGTGGGGTGGATGCCTGCCAGTCCGACTGAGGCTGCCTCTGAAAACTGGCGAGGAATGGGCAGTGTTACCTGCTCCCTGCTTCAGAGGGAGGGTGTGGGGAACAGCTTTGTTTTAAATCAGCATTTCCCAAAGGGTGGAGCTCCTACACTCCGAGGTGGAGAGACAGCCCCAAAGGCGAATGACACAGATGTTAAATAACCCTGAACCACTCCCATGTTTTCTGGGCCTGGGGTGTGTGGAAGAGAAAGTCTCAGCCTGGCGCTCAGAAACCTTCGTGCCTTCCTAACACTTGCCAATCTCCCTGTTTAAAGCACAGAGAGGACGCCCTGGCAGGTGATGTTTTCCAGCAGGACTTTCCCATGTTGTCTTGTTTTCCCTTGTGTGAGTGTTTCCAGTCGCCTTCCTTTTTATGAGAGTGATAGGCATGTTTATTTTAAAATACACTGATTTTATTTTAAAAAGTAAATGACAATACAGATAATGTGCAAATGTGGCCAAAATCCTGAAGAGGGTCAGAGAAAGACTTAAGTCTGGGACACCGTGCTCTAGTTTTGCCGCATGCAGCTGTTTCTTCGGCATGGGTCATCTGTTCCTCAAACAAAGAGGACTCAACCAAGTTGGAAGCGTTCTCCCCCTTTCCCTTCCCTCCTCCTTCCCGCCCTCCTTACTTCCCTCCTTCCCATCTCAAACTGTTCCTGGGACTCCACTCTGCGTCAAGCAGGACAGTAAGGATAGAAGGTGAGCAGGGCACAGTCCCAGCCCTCAAGCCGCCCTTGACCTGGGCACACGACAGATAAGTCAAAGGACAGCTGCTCTCTGGGGCAGTCAGCTCAGATGAGGTGGCATGCAAGGTGCTATAAGGAGGTCTGAGGAGGGGTTTCCGACTCCTCTCAGCATCCAGGAGGACTTCCTGGAGGAGGGGACACGTCTTTCGCTTTTTTTTTCCTCTCCTCGCTTCTTCCTCACTGTCCTGTCTCCCCAGGGCTGCCTCCACCACAGCAGGCACCTTCGTCCTCACAAAGTGTGACATGATGGTTAAGAGCAGGGACTCTGGAGCCCAACTGCCTGGCTTTGAATCCTGCTTCTCCCTCCTAGCTAAGATGGGCAAATTCCCTTATTCCTCTGGGCCTCACTTTCTTTGTTGCTAATAACCACCTACCTTCTTGGTGGTTCTGGACCTCAAAGGAGTTAACACAGGCAAAGTGTTTACTTAGAACAGCATCTACAACTCTTACTCTGCTGGAAAGCCTCCGATGGCTGAGCTGGAAAGGCTCTTAGCCAGTATGGACTGCCAGCTTCCTATTTACGTATGGGGAAATGGAGGCTCCAGGAGGGACAGTGGTGGCCCCAGTGTCCCACCCAGAATCCCTGCTCAGGGTTGAGTTCTTTAAAAGTAGAGGCTGCACTTTATTATTTACTTTTGGTCCTTCCCTCGGCACCTAGCCCTGGCAGCAGGACACTGTAGGAAGCAGCAGTTTACCGAGTTGAACATTTCACCTGGCCCTTCTTTCAATGTAGCACCGAGGAAAAGAACACGACAGACAGACTTGGGCTCGGGTCCCAGGACAGTCGCTTATTACGTGTGTCTTTAGGAAGTCGCTTCTCTTAGTGAAATCTCAGGTTTCTCACCTACGAAATGGAGAGACTAATCGTCCCTACCTCCTAGGATTACAGTGAAGATGATGAAGATAATGTATGTAGGGTGCTGAGCATCGTGCCTGGCACATAGAAATGCATCATAGATGTCATCTAATGTAATGAAAAGATTTGGCGTAAGTTATTACTTAGCCAGTCCCTCTAGCGCCTCCAAAATGGAGTTCCGTTCAGAATGTGCCCAGCCCACCCCCAAGCAAATGGCAGGGTTCTGAATTGGGGCCATATGTAAAGAGTTGCACACAGCCCTGGTCTCTTGGTGCTGGTCATCTGAAGGATGAGACGTTTTCATAGGCAGTTGTGGGAGACACCCGGGGTGGCCTCGGGACCTATCAGAACTGCAGCCTCTGTTTCTAGAAGAAACACACAGGCTCAGGGATCTTGGAGCTCAGGACGAAACAGATTTGTTTACCTGCAAGGAAGATGTATGCAAGGTTGGCTTTGGGACCCCAGTTGTTTAGAAATGAAGATTCTTCCAGGGAAAGGAGTCATTGGTCCCTAGGCACGCGTCCTCCTGCCTCACGCCCCTTTCCTACCCTTCATGGTGGTTGGGCTTTCTGCGGGTTGAGATGGGGCGTCTCCACCAGCCATCGGGGGTACCATATAACACCATATAATGCCCTGCAGGCTTCACAAGGAGGCTCCTGACCCTCTGCTGGGGAGAAGGGCTGGAAGGGAGGCAGAGGGGGTGACACACTTGACTGATAGAACCCCGCCTGACCTATATTTACCTGCTTCCTTGCTTATTTGGACATCAGCCCCATGAGAGCAGGGATTTCTTGTCTGCTGAATCCCCTGTGCTCAGAACAGTGTCTGGCACATAGTAGGTACCCAATATGACTGCCAGATGAATGAACCTGGAGTTTCAAGGGTGGCCAGAATTGGAACCACTAAGAATGGGGGCGGTTAATAATAATGCCCCGGGGCTTCCCTGGTGGCGCAGTGGTTGGGAGTCCGCCTGCCGATGTGGGGGACGCGGGTTCGTGCCCCGGTCCCGGAAGATCCCACATGCCGCGGAGCAGCTGGGCCCGTGAGCCATGGCGGCTGAGCCTGCGAGTCCGGAGCCTGTGCTCCGCGATGGGAGAGGCCACAGCAGTGAGAGGCCTGTGTACCACAAAAAAAAACACACAAAAAACGAAAACAAACAAACAAACAAACAAAAAAATAATAATAATGGCCCCTACTCAGGGCACTTCTGTGTGCCAAGCACTTCCTGACTCTGTGTCTGTGTGTTTACATGCAATCATTTAATCCTCAGAACAAAGTGGACCCTATTTTTGTCATCTCCATTTTGCAGATGAGGGAACTGAGGGCCGAGGGAGTAAGTGATGGAGCTGGAATTCACACATGGGCCTCTGGCTCCGAGACCACTCTGAACCACTCCAGTATCCCGTCCCCTGGCACCATTGAAATGTGATGGCATAGGACTGCAAACCCCCCGAATCATAGACTCCTAGAATCAGACGCCAAGACCTTAAAAGTACACAGCCCTAAAATCAAAGCAGTGCTCAGAGGGCTTCAAGGTCCCTGCCCCCTTGTCCACAGCAGGAGCCCTCTCACCAGGGTCTCCGATCCACTGGACATTGCACTTTTCCTTGAACACTTCCGGTTACAGGGATCTCATCACCTCACAAGACAGCTCTGATCGTCAGTAAGTTAGGATCCTAGAACTTTAAGGAGCCTTAGTGCTCCTTTAGTTTGATCCCTTTATTTATAGATGGGAGACTAAGTCTCGGGAAAGGAAGCTGACCTGTTGAAGGTGACACAGCTGATCAGAGGCAGAAACCGATGGGAACCCGGCCTGTGGCTCCCAATCTTGTGTTTTTGTCCCTGCAGACCTTTATATGGGATTTAGGACATTGTCCTATCGGCCCTGGTCTCCCCCCCACTCCGAGGGGCCTCTCAGAGCAGCCGTGTCCCCCAAGCCTTCTCTGGGACAAATATTCTGTTATTCCTGTCTTGATTTTTGGGTCCGCCTGTGTTCATTTTGAAAAAACTCAACATGTATCGATCCCTCCTCTGCTGGGATCAGGCCAAGTTCTCAGGCTAAGGGTTGTGGGGAGACCCCGCCCCGCCCTGGGGGAGCTCAGAGCCTGAGGGGGGAGACCCCGCCCCACCCTGGGGGAGCTCAGAGTCTGATAGAGTAGTCAGCACATGGAGGACGGTGGCCTTGGTCCCCTCACCGTGAGTTTGCCTGGGCTCTGGCTGCCCCCCCTGTTCCCAGGCCACCCTCCATCCTTGGACCTTGAGTGACACCTGTTTCTGAGTCCCCTGGGCCAATAAAAGCACTGCCCTGACAGCCAGGAAATTTTACAAGGAGCGGTCAGGCTTCCAGGTGGTGGGAAGCAGCCGTGGCCACCAGACGTGAGAATGAGAAAGCACCCAGGAATGCACCCAGGAAAACAGCTGCAGGAGGATCAGAGGCGGGGGAGGGAGGCTGGGGGCTGGGGGGCAGGCTCGGGTATCACCCCGGAGAGGAGGGGAAGGACTGAGATGAGCTGGCTGCTGCCTCCTGCCCCCTTCCCCTCAGGATCGCCCGCAGTGGCAGCCAAGGGTCCCCCACTCCGGGATGGGGGTGGGGAAGGCAGAGGAAAGTACGCTGGTCCCCGGATCGCTTAAATGCCAGTTTGCTTCTAGAACTTTATTGCTTTCAAATCCCAGGCTCTGAGTCCATTTCTTCCTTCTGGATGGCTAGAACCTGGGCTTGGCATCCATCAGGCTTGAGCTCCAGGCCCAGCTCAGCCTCTGCTGAGCTCTGTATCCCCCCCCATGTCGCTTCTCTGAGCCTCAGTTTCTGTGCCTGCAGCTTGGGGAGTGGCCATCCCGACCTGAGAAGGCGGTCTGCGCTTCCACCAGGTCACGCGGGAGTAGCCCCCAGCACTGCAGCTGGCATTAAGGTAGGTGCCCTACAAAGGCTGGTCCCCCTTGGATAAGATAGAAGCGCCCCCAGTGAGCAGTTGGGGGCGGGACGTCTGTAGACCCGCCTCCCCCATTCACGGAGAAGCCAGGCCAAGAATGGGCTCCCACAGGAGCTGTTCATCAGACCCCCCTCTTCCTCCTCTGCACCCTCCCCGACCCACCCCGCCTGGGCCCGTCCCAGCCGGGCCCCTAGAGACTCTGACTTAGAGAACTGTAGACCTCGTGGAATCCGACAGCTCACCTTGGGGAGCGGAGTCAAGTCCCCCCACCCCACTGCAGGCCTTGAACCCCAGACAGACTCTGCTCTTTCCATGCCCTCCCTTCCCCCAGGCCCACTGATTAGGAGCCACGCACTCTGAGGGTGTGGAGGGCGTGTTCTAGGTCTGCCCACCCTCCCCCGCATGCTTCTAACTCACCAGGAACATGCTCCCAGTCGGCTTGCATGCTTCCCATAACAGGAAACTCATTACCCATCTTAGGAAGCTACGTCTGTTCTGGAATTTTTGTCCCGATTACTTCCTCCCCTCCTCAGAGATTTGGAGATTTTTCTACTCCCTGAGCTCCCTCTCTTGTGGCTGAACCCACGTCCTTCCTTCCTCCCTCCCTCCCCCTTTTCTCCTCTCCCTTTCTGTCTCTCCCTCCATCCCTCCTTCCCCCCATTCCCCCCGCCCCGGAAGTTCTTGTGGGCAGGAGGATGAAGGCCATCCAAGTCCTCACTGCCGCTCCGGGCTTCCCTGGACTGTCTAGGGATTAGTTACTCAGTCAACATTCGCTGCCCATTTACTCTGTACCAAGTGCCAGGGCAACACTTGTCTACACGGTTCCTGGATCACTTGCTGCAGAACCTCCATCCCCACCCTGGCGGGTGCCCACTAAACCCTCTGACGCTGGCCACTCCTACCTTCCCAGTCCTGGTCTCTGGATGATACCCACGGCACAAACCCCCAGGCGCCCCCTCACCTGCACTCGTGCCTCCGTCAGCTTGGTCCTCTGCGCCAGCTCCTCCCGGGTGTAGATGTCCGGGTAGTGAGTCCTCTCGAAGGCCTTCTCCAGCTCCTCCAGCTGCTCGGCTGTGAACGTGGTCCGACTGCGGCGCTGCTTACGTTTCAGAGGGAGGTCGGGTTCTGACTCCACGTCCGAGCCCTCATCCAGACGGTTGCCTACAGCCAGGTGAGAGGGAGGAAGCGGGGGGACCCAGTGAGATGGAGGGGTGCTTTGTGCACACCTTCAGGCCACCACGGCACTGAGGCTCAGATCCCTCCCGAGCACAGGAAGGATGTTCCCCCCCCCCGGCACTAGTTATCAGCGTGAAGGCTGGGAAGCAACCTCTCTGCCCAACCTTAGGGGATTGGTTAAATACCTTATGGCCCAGCCATTCCGCTAAAAAAATAACCCCTGTAGTTGGGCATTTAGGTTATTTCTACTGACACGGAAGGATGTCCATGACATAGCACTCAGGGGATGGTTTCATGATGAAACACACTTGTCAAAATTCCTAGAACTATATTCTCCAAAAGTGGGAGAATTTTACCGAATATTCACTGCACCTCAATAAACTTGACTTTAAGAGGAAGGCAAGGTAGAAACCAGTGTGTGGAGATCAATCCCACTATTGGAAAAAGCATGCATAATACATTATGGAACACTACACTCAAAAGGCTAACAAATGTTAACCTTCAGGGTGACAGAATTTTTGTTTTCTTTTTAAAACTTTTTTTTTTTTGCGGTACGCGGGCCTCCCTCTGTTGTGGCCCCTCCCGTTGCGGAGCACAGGCTCCGGACGCGCAGGCCCAGCGGCCATGGCTCACGGGCCCAGCCGCCCCGCGGCTTGTGGGATCCTCCCAGACCCGGGCGCGAACCCGGTTCCCCTGCATCGGCAGGCGGACGCGCAACCACTGCGCCACCAGGGAAGCCCTCTTTTTAAAACTTATTTATAGTTTAGTATTTCTTAAATGATCATCATTTAAACAATGACACTGTTGCATTTTTGGAAAATATTGCAAAAACTAACGAAAGGAAGAAGCAGGAAGAAAGGAAAGGATGGAGGAAGGGAGCAAATGCTTGTGCCCAGGGCTGGCAGTCAGGAAGCTTAGATTCCACGCTTGGTTCTCTCCCAAATGCCCCGAACTGTGACCCTAGGAAGGCTACCTTCCCTCCTTGGGTCTCAGTTTCCCCATTTACAGTATGAAGCTTTTGGACTATGTGACTTCCACACCCAGGCCCTTCCTGGGATGTTCCAGGATCATTGAGTGATCTTACGGGCTGGAGGAGACCTCACCTGATGACCTTGGCCATAGCCGTGACTCCCACCACGTCATCCCCATTAATTTCCGCCCTGGAGCCTAGGGGTAGGTGAAGGCCTTTGCTTCCTGTGCAGAGAGACCCCAGGAGTCTGGCCCTGGATGGGCTGTCAGGACAGGAGTTTACTTCTGTCCCAGGTCCAGGTGATGGACGCTGCAGGAAGGGCTTGATCAAGCTCCTCAGCAGTCAGGGCTGAAGACACCCTGGGGGCAGAGCTGACTCTCCACCCCCATCAAGCTTGGGCCTCTTGCCCATCCCTGATCTGGCAGAAGGAATGCTAGCAAGGAGCTCCCTAGCCAGGGCTCTGAAGCTGCACCCTCAGGAGCCCTGGGGAGCTGTAGGGAGCATGGAGGAGGGGGCTGGTGAGAAGGGGAAACCAAGGAAGGGAAAAGAGAAAGCAGGCAGAGATGATCTTCCTCCTCCCCACTCCTGCTTTCTCCCTTTTCTTGTTTCATTTCTCTCTCCCCTCCCTTTCCATCTCCATCTTTGGTACTTCTGGAAGTACATCTATGTTTCGTCATTCATTCATTCCCCAGAGCATTGACAGAGCACCTGCTATGTGTCATGCACAGGCCACGTAAGCTGTGTTCTGGAAGCTCACCTGAGTCAAGCTGGAAGAGCCTCAGAGATCATGTGCTCACACTACAGATGGGAGAACCTGAGTCACAGAGAAGTAACATCACACACCCAAGGTCCTTCAGCAAGTGTCCACACCCACACTCAGACCCTGCTCTCCTGTCCCCCATCCTGTTCTTACCCAGTGGCTTCAAATGTTGGTTATACAGATAGGTCTAGGCTCCTCCCACAAGGGACAACTGTCCCCCGTCCCTGAAAAAAACAAAACACCTAATGCAGCCTCTTAGAAGTCAAGTGGAGGTGAAGGGAAAGGCGTTCCGGCGGGGGGAAGAGCATGTGCGAAGGCCTGGCGTGTCAAAGGGCATGATGCGCGATGCCATCATGGGGCTGCATCCCCCAGAGGCGATGCTCCTCTGCCCCGGATCCCCTTCCCCCATCCTGCTAACACGGCCATTGGGAGGTCATCCCTGCTTTTCATTGGCCGCTGATTGTGACGCCACACAACAAGGGAACCAATGGCAAGGAGACCCGCCTTCATCGCTGCCTGCCTCACCCCTAAAGGCAGAGACCTGGGGTCGGATCCAGCCACCCCGCTGCCCCTTCCCAGCTGCCCAGCTCCCTGTCACTAAGAGGAGGCCAGAACGGTCACAGCTGGCATGCTGGGGTGCTTTCCCCAGCACGTCTGGGGCTCAGAGCCAAATACAGCTAATCCCAAGGATTCACTTCCTGAAACTCACTGCATAACTTAGATTTTCTGACGTTGACAAGGAGAGAGCCCTTGGGGCCTCAGGAGAAAGCTGAGATTGGCAGGCAGGAAGGGAGGCCAGCCGGTAGATGGGGAATGGGACACCGGGGTCTGTCCTCCAGTGGGGACCCTTGGGCTCGGACAGGAGCTGAGGTGGGGAGCAGGGCTGTTGGGGGCAAAACCTATGGGTAGAGATCGTACTCAGAGCTGTGAGGTCAGATTGGGGAGGAGGTGGAGAGCCCCAGCCTGATGGAGAAGGCACAGCCCTGTCCTGAGAGAAACCCCAGCCTGATTAAGTCTCAGTTCAGTTTAGAGCAGTGCCGTCCAATAGAACTTTCTGTGATGATGGAAATGTTCTAGGTCTGTGCAGTTCAATATGGTAGTATCAGCCACGTGTAGTACCAAGCACTTGAAATGTGTCTAGTGCAGCTGAAGATCCGAGTTTTTCATTTTATTTCATTTTCCTTCAAATTTACTTAGCTGCACGGGGCTGGTGGCTACCCCCCAGGACAGCGTGTCTTTAGCACCGCTGGTCTCTCTTTTTAGCAAGGAGAGGACAGGCCTCAAGATCTTTCTGCATGCACTAGTCTCCAGATAGAATTTAATGACATTGTTTGTTTTTAGGATATTTGTTTTTATGGTTCCCATCTGTTTATAGGACGTGACAGGCGTATTTCATTTACAAGAGAATTCGTTTTCCTCGAATTCAGTTTTTAAAGATACTTTTGTACCAAGTAAAATATTAAGGAAATAATAGAATAGGCTGTAGGACTGTAACCAAAATCATGAGCACAGTTAGCAAATGACTGACTGGAGATAAGTTCAAGGTGCTTCTGTTACTAGACCTTGCCCAGCCTCAGTGCCCACTCAGGCCCCACGTGCATCGGATACTCTCGCCATCCAAAGTACTTCTGGCTTTCTAGGTGCCTCATGGAATTCTGTGTTTATTTCTTCCTCATCTCCCTGTCCCTCCTGTCCCTTATTGAGCACAGATCTGGGATCTCCTCGAGCCCAGAGAGACACCCAGATGGAAACCCAGGCTAGAAAAGGCAGAGCAGGGCCCACAAGTCTCTGTTGATTGAAAAGATCTGGAATGATCCACTAGGATGATGGTGGTTGCCATAACAACCTTCTGCATGCTGAGTGGGGAGAGCAGGGCCGTGTCCCAGTAGCTGGGAGATCCAGAGAGATCTCAAGAGAGCTGGACTACAGTCTGTGACTTCGGGCCCCTGGAAAAGATCTCCCGCCTCCATCCTGGCCCATCCCAGGGGAAGAGACACCCCCATGCTAGGTTGGAGCCATTCCTTGGTGTGCCATCCTCATGGCAGGTCTATGAAGCTGGCACTATTGGTTCTTTTACAAATAGGGAAACAAAGCTCAGAAAGGTTCAGTAACTTGAGAGAGGCCACATAGCCAGTCAGCCCATGCTCATTCCCGGAGAGGCATGTGGAGGAAGGACAGATTGAGAGGGAGTTTCAGGGGCCCTCTGGGGCAGCTCTGATCTAGTCAAGAGTCCTTTTCTGGGAGGCCTGACACCTGGATTGTGAGCTCTGTCTCCACCCTTGCTGTGTGGCCTTGGACAAGTTGCATCCTCTCTCTGGACCTCCACTGTCTCAGAGGTAAAAATGAGGATAATGATACGTCCCTGCATGCCTCACTGGACTGCTCTGAGAACAGAATGAAATGAAGACTATGGGAGTAATTTGGAACATGTAAAGGGCACATGAAGGATTATTATTATTATTGATGAGGACAATGACGATACTCACAGAAAAAAGGAGCATTAACGCACTCCTGCTCATCCAGCAGAACCCAGATGGTGGGTGTCCTCCCCCGGGAAGCCTTCCTGGGCCCATACAGGCCAGGCTGGTTTCACTGCTCATCCTTGGAGCTCTCAAAGCTCATCAGGAGACATCAAACTTGCCTGTTTATGAGTCTCTTGGTCCCACTGGACTGGGAGAAGGGACACAAAGAGCCCTGATGCCACCACATCACCTTCACTTTGGTCTCCCCTGTGCTGCCCCTCCCCCTCCCCACCCCTGGGAACCCTTTAGCCTCCGAGTTAAATTAATAGGATTAGGTGGACTTGGCCGCAGAGAGGCCCTGCTGTCTGGGGCTGAGTCGTCCATGCATTGAAAGCTGGTTGCCTCTTGGTGAAGCCTGGGCAGCTGGCACAGGGTGGGGGACACATAGGGAGGGGGACATGGGCTCACATCCATTAAACAGAGGCTGGATTCGGGGTGACCAGTGGTGGGGCAGCCTCCTGGCCATCTGCAGCCCCTGCCTTCCTGCTCTGAAGCAGCTCTGGATAGAAAGGTCCCAGTGGGGGTGGGACAGAGCCTGGAGCTGGTCTGTATAGCCCCAGGAGAGGAATATGATGAGGGACCCTCTCTCTGGGTTCCCAGATCCTGTCTTGCTTAGGGATGTGAGGAGTCCAATAGAGAGCAAGGGAGAAACAGCCCCTCCCTTGGGGCCCTCCCAATCTTACGGGGGGGAAAACAGCCTCTGGCTTAGGAAGCTTCCAATCTGATGGAGGAGGCCTCACCCCTGTGACAGGAATTTCCCAGTCTGATGGAGGAAACATTACTTCCAGATGAACTGGGGCCAGGACAGGCATAAAAGAGGAAGACAGCTCCATGATTTGAGAGCAGCCTGAGGATAGAGTAAGGGATGAGAGGGTGACAAGAGCTGTCTGGCTTGTCAAAGCTTGCGGGTGGACAGGAGCAGGTCTGCTCAGGCAGAGTCCAGCTCAGGCCAGGTTGATGGAAGTGGAGAGAAAATCGCTGGGGGGCAACTCTCCTGTTCTCTACCCCAGCCTCTGCCCCCTCCTTTGAAGCGTGCTGAATTTCACAGCCACTGACATGGGAGGCCTCAGTTATGCCAGCGAGGCCCCACGATCATTGGCCCTGCCCACATGTCCAGACTCACCCCACCACTCCCTGTGCAGCTCTCAGAGTCCTAAATGACCCAGCTGGGCTGTCTCACACCTCCCTGCCTTTGAACTGCAGCCTCCTCTGCTCGGAATGCCTCACCCTTTCATCGGTGCACTCCTGTTCACCCTGCAGAACCCAGCTGGTGGGTGTCCTGGGTCCATCCAGGCCAGGCTGGTTTCACTTCTCATCCTCGGAGCTCTCAGAGCTCATCAGGAGACAGCAAACTGGCCTGTTTCTGGTCTCTTGGTCCCACTGGACAGGGAGACCCTTGAGTCCAGCAGAGACTGTGCCTGGCACACAGCAGGGGCCTAATAAAGCCTCCTTAAATGAATAGAGCTTGGCAGAATGCTCAGAAATTTCCTTTCAAACTCTGACACACTGCAGTCGTCACGAGCCTATACTTGTGCATGCACTCTACAGTTTACAGGCCCTTTCCTAGTTCCAACACTAATCTCTCCCAATGGAGGGTCAAGCAGGCAGGATTAGCCCCATTTTACAGCTGGTCAGTGAAGTCTCAGGCCAGTGAGGCCGGGAAGAAAACCCAGGACTTGGGACTCCCAGCCCAGTGAACGCCAACTTTGCTACGATTCCCAGGTGATGGAGAATTCCATTTCTGATCATGAAAACCCAGGTGGCTTCTTCTCCATCCCACCCTCCCAAACATTCTCTGTTCTCCCTTTTGGCAAAGAAAAGCATGGAAATGAGATGGCCACAATTTCTGGACCTACCCACCTCTCCCTCAGAAGGCGGGAGGGAGCTGAGCCATCTCCAAACCAAGTCCTTGTCGTCGAAGATCCGTGGAAGCCAGCAGTGGCCCTGAGGTTTGGGGTCCTTATCTCAGCCCCCCAACTCAGAGACGCCCTCCCACCCCGCTGCTCCTGAGCTCCCCCGTCCCCGCAGCCTCCCAGCCCAGCCTTTATTACAGTTTAACATAGGCCGGCTCAGAGCCGCAGCAGAGAAATGAATCACATAATAGTTGATATGCGTTTTAATCAAGTAATTCGGGCAGAGCCGAGAGCCAGCGAGTGTGGGCTGGGTGTCCCTGAATACCAAACAGGCCTGGGCGCAGGTCTTGGAAAATGGAAAAGTCATTTACAGCTCAGCTGGGGGCCCAGCGAGCAGGGGCCGCGGCGGGCGCCCTCCCAGCCCCTCCGCAGGAACTGCTCAGCTGTAACCAGTGTGGGGTTCGTGCAGCTCAGTAGGGTCGGTAGGAGCCAGACCAGACAGCACACAAGGCCTGGGTGAAGGGGATGGATGGAGAGGAGGGAATCAGACCCCTAGTTACACCTCCCTGGAAGCGACCCCTCCCACTCACCTTCTCTGCCTAAACTCTTGGGTACCCATCTCAGCACCAGCACCCAGGCATCCAGGTCACAGACCTTAGGAGTCCTTAATAACCCCTGTGCTCTCCCATCACGCCTCGCAGGCAGTCAGCCCAGCACCAGAAGCGGGTGATTCAGCATCCTGGTTAGCTGCGAACCCACCCCGCCACTCCACCCTGGCCCTGCCCCAGAACCTGTCCATCTCTCCCGGGACTCCAGCAGTTGTCTCCGGCCCCAGCAATCGTGGGCCTTTGCACAGGCTGTGCCCTCCTCCTGGAACACCCTTCCCATTCCCCTCTTGGCCTGCAGTTTGCTGCTGGCAGGAGCAGGGCATTGAAAAGCACTGCTGGGACTTCCCTGGTGGTCCAGTGGTTAAGACTCTGCTTCCACTGCAGCGGGGTGCGGTTTGATCCTGGTCCTGGAACTAAGATCCTGCAAGCCGAGCGGCACGACAAAAGAAAAAAAAAACAAAAAACAAACAAAAAAAAACAACCCATAGGCTCCCGACACAGTTTGCCTGGATTCTGTGTAGACTCCACACGTGTAAAATATGGATAATGATGGGAATTCCCTCCCCGCAAGAACCACTTTCCTTGCTTTGCAGTTTTTCCGCAGCACATAGCACAGTCAGATAGGCTAAATATTCCATTTTATTGCCCCGTCCCCACCCCGCTCCCCGCATCATCCCGGCCCTCACTAGAGTGCAAGCTCCAAGCAGCTGGGCGTTTTGTCTCTTTTGTTCACTGCTGAATCTCCAGTGCTTGGCATAAAGTGAACACCCAAATATTTGTTGAATAACGGAAGGAATGAGTAAATGAGTGAGTACGTTAAGGCCAGGAAGGAGTGCCAGGGACAAGCGAGTGCTCAGCAAGTGTGAGCTTCCATCAGGCCTCGTCATTTTCCCACTCAGTCTGGGACCATTCCTCCAGGAAGCCTTCTGGAGCACGGCACCCTCTCCATCTGGGTCTGGGGTGTCCACCTCTGTGCCCTCGCGGCTGGGGCTCAGCCAAGCTGTCCCCGTGGATTCGTTTCAGTCCTGCCCTCCAAGAGGCCTCCCGAGGGGTCGGGAGGCGTTGGTGAGGTAGGGGTCCAAATAAGGTCTGTCTGGCTCCAAATCCTATGCTATTTCTCAGCGACTGACGGAGCCCCAACTTCACCCTGCCAACTCCAGGAGGAGAGGGAAGGGAGGAGGGTGTCTTTAGGACGCCTGGGTGGAGCTCTCGCCTTGTTCATAACCTAAACGTGAGAAAACTTTTCCTTCTCCCGGAAGTCCCCATCCAACCCCAGCAGGCTGCCTTTTTTAAAAAAACCCTGAACCTTTGGTAGCTGATTTGCATTACAAAATACGAGGCCCACATGGGGTCTTCTCTGATTGTGGCTTCTATGCTCACAGTATGGTCCTGTCCTCAGGCACCAGAGGGCACTCTTAATACATTCCTGCCAGGAAGGGGAATATCTAGGAAGAAGGAAGTAGTACTGTTTGAAATGGTACTGTGTAGTTGCATCTCCAGAACTCAGAGCCATGTTTTCTCATGAGGGATCCAGAGCTCTGTCTGCACCAAACTGTGAACCAAGCCCAAGTCACGTGTGGGAGAGAAGAGTGGATTGGTAGAGGGCTGGAACTGTGTGAGCCATCACTCAGTCAGGGAAGAATTCCTAGGGACAGAGAGCTCAAAACTAATGTTTGCCTGCTTAGGGCAAGAGGTTGAGGCTGAAGAGTGGTAATCAGCGCCGGGCAGACAGCAGAGCCCGCGCTGTCAGCTCCCGAAAGGGGTCCATGAGGGATCCAGAGCTCTGTCTGCACCAAACTGTGAACCAAGCCCAAGTCACGTGTGGGAGAGAAGAGTGGATTGGTAGAGGGCTGGAACTGTGTGAGCCATCACTCAGTCAGGGAAGAATTCCTGGGGACAGAGAGCTCAAAACTAATGTTTGCCTGCTTAGGGCAAGAGGTTGAGGCTGAAGAGTGGTAATCAGCGCCGGGCAGACAGCAGAGCCCGCGCTGTCAGCTCCCGAAAGGGGTCTTGCCAAAGGGGCTCCGCCTCACCGAGCGTGGCCGAGCCTGTCACTGGCAGACACTGGGAAGAGGTGGGCAGGACAGCAGCTGTGGGATCAGAAGTGCCTGAGTTTGAATTCTGGATCTGCCCCCTACCTCTATAGACGCTGAATGTGGGATTGAATTCCAAGCCTCATTCTCATCCTTTCTAAAATGGGGGCAGTGATGGGAGTCAAGGAGGAAAGGAAGAGAGAAAACTATGTCCAGAGGCTGAACTCCAAGAGTGGGGGTGATGGGCCCCCCCACCAGCCCTGGCTGAGCAGACCCCGTCTCTCTTCTCATTCCGGCAGAAGCCTGGCAGGCGGGGAGCCGGCACTCTGGGCTCAGTCCCCGACCAGCTGTGTGACCCTGAACGTGTCACTCGTCCTCGTGGCATCTCCATTTCCCCATCCACCCACGGGAAGTAAGAACCGCCATCCGCCTGCCCCTCAGGGTGTTGGTGTCGCTGCACAGATGGAAACCTCGAGAAATCACCAAGGGGCGCCTCTGATGCAGTGATCACAGCCTGCTGCCCTACTCACTCAGGAAAGTTACTTCGCTCCTCTGGGCCACAATTTCCTCATCGGTAAAAGGAGGAAAATCACATAGTGCTGACCTCACAGAGTCGTCATACATGAAAATTAAATGAACTACTGCAAGACAAGGCTTACAACACTGCCACGTATCCAGTAAGTGCTCAGCATACGTTAGTTGTTATTATTATTGCTATTACGACTGATGCCCGAATACAATGAGAACTTCATCTACCTCTGGAGCAAGCACATTTGCCTGGCACAAAACACGAAGGCAAGGAATGCATGCATGCATGCATGAACAAATGAATGCATACCCCTTTGTCATTCCTTCCTTATTCTCCTACGGTGGAGGGGTGGAGGCTTTGCACAAACCCAGCCACACCCACAGACCCTGCAGCCCATCCCCAGGGGGAGCCATCCCAGGAGCAAGTGGTGCCCATGGATTGGAGAGGTGCAAGGGTCTGAAGTAAGCCATCCGGCTGGGGCACCAATGCTGGCAGGCACGAAGGGGCCAAGGCAGGCACTCAGAAAGCTGGGCTGGGAGAGGCCTGGGGTGAGGCCTCCAAATCAGTGAAGGAGAAATGGCAGCAGCTGGGGCCCCAGTGGCCAGACGAAGCCACCGTGCGTGGCGGCAAGGAAGAGGCAGCCTGGCCACCCGTCAGAGCCCCACAAAGCCACTGGGAAAGGACCACATGCCTGAGAAGTCAAGCCTGCCCAGACCCTCCTTCCTCCACCTCCCGACCCCCCACTCCCCCTCCTCAAAGCTGGAGCCTGGAAGGCTGCAGCCACTGGAAAGTCGTCACAGAAGGTGGGATGGAAAATGGTTTCAGGACCCCAGCTCCATCCATCGACCCTCCTGCCTCCAGGCTCGGCTCTGAGGAAGGGCTTAAACCTGGGGCTCACTGAACCCCGAAGACTGGGCTCTGTGAACACACAAAGTCTCCTACAGCACGACCGGGCAGGAAGGCCACAGGAGAATAAACATAAAAAGAGCTGCTGATGTGTTTTGAGCTATGTGCCTTTCCCGTGGTAAGTCATGTGGTCCCATGATAACTCTAAGAGGTGTTACTATGAGCCCCATGTTACAGATGAGGAAACTGAGGCTCAGGAGGACTAACTTAGTGGCAGACTGACAATTAAACCCGGGCAGCTTGCCCCTGAGTCCCTGTCTTCACCATCAAGGTGACCCCTGTGAGCCTGGCATTCAGGGTCCTCCCTGCCCTGCCCCAAATGTGCCTCCCCTGAAGGTCACTGCCAGGCCTTTGTACCCTGCGGTGGCCTGGGATGGTGCCCTCACACTACTTCCTACTGTCTCACTTCCCCCATCCTTCAAGTCTGGACTTGAAGTCCGCCTAGTCCAGGAAGCCCTCCATGACTGCCACACCCTGAGCACTCTCCTAGACTCCCTGTGGCATTTGCCCCCTGTGCCACCCTCTCAGCACATGGCCTCGACTCCTGCTGGGGGCTGACAATTAAGTTTGTGGGGGTTTTTTGTTTGCTTGTTTTTAGTTTTTCGTCACACCTCGCGGCATGCGGAATCTTAGTTCCCGACCAGGGATCGAACCCGTGCCCCCTGAATTGGAAGCATGTAGTCTTAACCACTGGACCACCAGGGAAGTCCCAATGTTTTAAGGCGTGTGTTTTGTTTACCTTATAATCCAGTTCACAAAAGGGTTATTTGAACTTCTCGAGGACGGGAACTAGGTCACCCCCATCAAGTTGGGGACACTCTGGAGTAGAAGCTTCACCTTGACAGTAAGACTGTCAGCTTCTTAAAGTTGGAAACTGTATTTCTTCTGTTATAACCGGGCATTACCCCAGGGTGGGGTGACTGGGCATAGCTCTGAGTTCCTATCATTCTAGAATGTTCTTAAAAACAGTCTCCCATGGGAACTGCAGCTGTCAGTTAAATGAAGAAACCATGGACCTTGCCCTCCCAAACACAACAAGGAGAAATGACTCAAGCTTCCTCAAAGTCATAGGTTCTCTCTCGGGACTCTGGGCTGATTCCTTTTCCCTCGGGAGCCATTTCTAGCCATCCAACGTCCATCCAGCCCCACCTCCATCTTTCTTTAAATGGGCCTCCCAGAAAACTCTGAAACCTAACATCACATTGCATATCAAGGTGCACCTACTGGGTGCCCCACAGACCCACACGGACAAAAGCCATAACAGTTACTGTCCACCACCACGGAAACAAGCGGATTCCTCAGAACCCTACCACCTTCGAAGAGAACCACTCATACAGGTGGAGAGTGCTGTGAGCGTGGGTTTGAAAGTGAAGCAGGATCTCTGGAAAAACAAGTCAGACTTTTCATGTCGCTTAATGGAGGCCAGCCTTCCTCCTTAGGAACAGAAAGCTTTACCTGGGAAGCCCACCTAACAGAACAGACTTCCCCTCTGTAGACCAACACCAAAGCCTTCAACTTGAGTTACTTCTCCACCTATTGCTGCCTTCGGGAACTCCAGATTAAAATACAGATAGTCACTGCAGACGTGACACCCCCGGGCCTGCTACAGGCAGCTGGCACCCCGGCCAGAGGAGGGGACTATTACCTTGCCCAGAGGAGGGTCTCCAGGGAGCCTGTGGGCTGCTTGGAAAGACTAGGGGATTCCAGACTGGAACCCTGAAGTTTGTTCCTGACTTTGTCTCCAATTTGCTGTGTGACTTTGGCAAGTCGAAACCCCTCTCTGGGCCCCCTTTTCCCCATCCCTGAAAACCAGAGGTCCTCCTGGGTCTCTAAGAATGACCCTGAGAAGGGGGCCTGGGCTGTATCTGATTTATTCATTACTTCACACTCCAGAACCCAGTATAGTCACTGGCATACGTAGGGCTTTGGATAAATGTCTGTTGTTGGATGAAAGAATGATGATGGACGGGGCTAGTGAGGAGCTCCAGAAGGGATTGGGATTCTAAGCTGGGAGTGCAGTGTGGGCTACAAGACACCCCAAGATCATCTGATTCCTGTGGGGGTGAAGAAGGATGGATTTCATGACCCTCGTATTCTGCCCAGGGCCACCCCTGCTTGCCAGTAGTCCCCAGCCCTTCTTCCTCTCTTAGGGGAAGGCTTTTCCCCTCCCTGCCCCTCCCCCCTCCCCTCCCTGCCCCTCCCCCCTCCCCTCCCCTCTCCCCAGCCAGTCGTGGGCCCCTTGTGTCTACGGCTGGTCGCTGGGCAGCCCGGCCTTTCATGGTGCATTCTCCTGCTGCCCGCTCCCCACCCTCGCTCCCCAGCAACCCCATCCTGTCGTGCCCCCATCAATCTACGGCAACCCACCCTCTCCAGCTGGCCTGGCTGGGCTGTTCCCAGGCAGAGCAGGTCCACAGTGGAAGGTGGTGGAAAAATGTGGACAAATTTCTGATTTGCAACACTCTGGGAAAGAGTTTATTGCCATTGTTTGAGGACGAATGTATAAATAAAGCAAGGCGAAGATTGCAGGGGGAGGCTGATGAAAGGCAGAAAACGAGAAATTTTATGGCCATAAGGAGCGTACTCTAATGGTGATTTTTGAGGCACTGGACCATGGTAGTTACTTAGCCAAATGATCGCTGTGAAGCTGGGCAAGGCAGCTTATTTCTTAATTACTGTTACGTATTATGTCAGGCGGACGCCCCAGCCCTGGAAAACTTGGTCTTGAAGCAGACACCAGCTCGGAGCCAGGTCCCAGTGCTGGGATGCTGGTGGGTCCACGGCAGGCCATCGCCTGCACCCATCAAGGGCAGGGGCTTCCCAGGGCCCGATGACCTCTCCTCCTGTCCAGGCTCCTGCCCCCAGATATTAATTCATCCACTCAACACATAGGTGTAGGTTCTGAGCCAGCTATGGGTGATAGAGCAGAGGATGAAATGGACAAGATGTCCAGTTTGAAAAGATATTCGCAAAAGGCAGCTAGGGGCTCATTTGGGGCTCCTCCTGCAAAACAGGTGAGCAGGCAGGACAGAAGGGGGAAGGAGGCAGGCTGTGTGATCGGAAGGGGGTGGAGAGAGAAGAGGGACGGCTCTGGTGTGCTGTGTCACCTGGGCCAGGTACACAGCCTCTGTGAACCTCTGTTTCTTCACCTGTGAAAAGAGGGGCAGGACTAAATGATCCCCTTTTGGCTCTAGCATAGTGTGGTTCTGAAATTCTAAGATGCTGTGATTCTGTTGCTGTTGGAGTTGGTGAGGTTGATTTTTCAAAGGTGATCAGCACTTGGCCTGTTAAATACTTTCATCTTCTTTTGTTTGTTTCTGTCACGTGATGCAGTAATAGAAGGGGCGGGGGGTTACAGTTTATTTAGGGTCTGCTAGGTGCCAGGAACTCAACACGCATTGTGTCCTTTCATGAAATCCTCACAAGCATCTCTTAGGGCCAGTGCTCTTTGGTAAACGCTCAGAAAGGTGTGGAGACCTGTCGGATGCTAAGTGGCAAAGCCTTCCTTCAGCCGAGGTGGGTTCCAGGCCAAAGCCAGCGAATGCATTTTAAGTCAATCAAGCTGCCTCCCCAGCATCTCCTACAGGAGTGGTTCTTAGGGCATCAGAATCCCTGGGAGGGCTTGTGGAAACACAGATTGCTGGGCCACCCCAGGGGAAGTTTCTGATTCAGTAGGTGGAGCCTAAGAAGTTGCATTTCCAACAAGTACCCCAGTGATACCGCCTCTGCTGCTGGGGGCCACACTTTGAGAACCACTGTTCCATAGAAATTCAAAGAAAAGTAGCAACAGCTAACAAACAAAAACCACGCTGCTCCAGGGAAAGGGAAAAGCATACAACTTTTCTTGCTATTATCAGAATGGAGGTAGAGGGGCTGAGAGTGTCAAGCCCACAGCCCTTCACCGCACCAAAACCCTAGATCTTTTTCACAATGATGGGGGAGAAGACACTCACCCAGGGGGACCCAGCGGGGGGCCAGGTTGGCAGGTGAACTTTCTTCTCTGCCGTCCTTGCTCCTGCAGCTTGCCATGGTGCCTGGGTCATCAGACTCAGGACAGACCACCTGGGTGTCTGGAACCCCGACCAGGGCCCAGCCTGTCCCTGCCCTGCCCCAGTCTCTGGACCCACCTCTTTCCACTCCTACCTACCCTGGCTTCTGTCCTAAGCCCTCTTCCTTCTCCTACCGTCTTTCCCTCTACGATCAGCAATCAGACGTGCACTGGTATTAACAGGGGAAAGAGCTGCCACAGCATCAAAACAGTGACTTCAAAAGGCTGAAGTCAGGGACCATGCCTGACACACGCCTCCTCCCTGACCCATCTTCCAGCCTCCCAGCTTGAGTTATTTGAAGAGGTGATGTTTCCGCTCCAGAAGAATGAGGACCTTTATCTGTTCTGTTTACTGCTTTATTCCCACCGTCCAGAAGAGGGCCTGGCCCATGGGAAGAGCTCAACACAGGTTTGCTGAATGAATGAATGAATGAATGAGCGAATAAATGCACATTTATGGAATGAATGCACTGCGCCCCGCCCCCATATGCTGAGATCTCGGCAACAACTTGCAACGTTCCGACAGATGTTGACGAAGGTTTGCTCTTCAGGCCAACGTGCTTATTGGCAAGTAGACTCATCCTGCACAATGATCTCATTAGAAATGTACTTATGCATTGCCAGACACCTGGCACCACGCTGAAAGCCCCAGCTAGCCAGCTGAACAGTTCCAAGAGGTCTGGAGGATTGACGCTCTGTAAACCAACACACAGGTACTCCACTGAATCCCCTCATCCACATCCAGATGTTTGGTCCACTCAGAGGCGGCCCAAATGCTAATGCGGTGTCTGAATGATGGTCGCAAAACAGCCTCCGCTGCCGTGGAACCCCCTCAGGCACCCTGGATTGCGAGCACCTCCCTTCAAAGCATCAGACATCTTTGGAAGTGGGTTGTTGGAGGAGCCCGTTTTTTTTTTTTTTTTTTTTTTGGCGGTACGCGGGCCTCTCACTGCTGTGGCCTCTCCCGTCGCGGAGCACAGGCTCCGGACGCGCAGGCTCAGCGGCCACGGCTCACGGGCCCAGCCGCTCCGCGGCACGCGGGATCCTCCCGGACCGGGGCGCGAACCCGCGTCCCCTGCATCGGCAGGCGGACTCTCAACCACTGCGCCACCAGGGAAGCCCCGAGGAGCCTGTTTTTAAAGGAGTTAAAATCCAATTTGATCCTGCTGCTTACGCTTTTTCTAGTTTGATGTGCTTTTGATAAAAAAAATTTTTTTTTGATCAATAAAAATAAAATCTGTCACTCGCACCCTGGGGCAATTATTGCTCTGGGCCCAGTTTGCTGAATCTTGATAGAATAAATAATGTTATTTTCCCCAAATGTGGCCACAGCTACAGGTTAGTTACGTTAAGCCAGCGGGGGGGGGGGGGCGGGGGGACTCTGAAAACATAGCGGTTCTCAGAGGGCAAAATCATGCTTCGAGATGGTGAGGGACTGGGCTTCCCAGTTCTGGGGACCAAGTGGGGATAAAACTCCATGGGGATAAAACAGTGATAATAGGCATTTGTGATGCTCTTACTGGTGCCAGGTGCTATGCCTGGCACGCATAACTGGCCTCATCCCACAACACTCAGAGCTGGCAGGCGCTGATAGTGAACTGGTTCTAAGAATGAGGCTCAGAGGAGGGGCAATGACTTACCCAAGGTCACACAGCTCTACGTGGCTGTATCGGGGCTTGAACCCAGGTCCATCAGGAGTCAGAACCTTCGGTCAGACCCCTTTGCCCCACCATCTGCCTTTCCCTAAGTGAGGGCAGTGACAAGGCCTTGGAAACTATAGAATATTCACAATCCAATGCCCCTTTCTCTCCACTCCTTTGCTTTCTTCCCCTCTCCTTGCAGTGCCATACTGTGCTTGCTTCAAATCACCCTGATAGGGTTGCTGAAAAGACCAGTGCTCTCTGGCAGGGGGTGGCATTGGTGGGAAGGGATGCAGCCCTCGATAAGTGGATGAACATCATGGGAAGGTCTGGATCCTGTGCGTTGTGAAATACACGTGGAAGGACCCACATCTACTGTTAGCCATGGTCCCGCTGGGTGTGTGCACGTGTGCTTACAATTCATGGGACTTTTACTTTCTGTTACATATTTCTGAACAACAAAGTTGATCTTACACTAAAAGAATCTGAAGTATCCTGCAAGAGGTCGAGGGAGGAGGTGAAGGAGCGGGGGATGGCTTGGCGACCTCAGAGGCTGAGCTAGACGTGTGATACCGGGAGCCTAGGGGACCTGGAGGCTAGATTCAGAGGGTCAGTGGTGAAAGAGAGGGAGATGGTGGAGGGAGATTCTGAAAGTCAAGGGGATGATCAAAGTGCCTGGAGATTCGGAAGGTGTCAGTGACGGAGGCGTGGAGACGGGTAAGGCGGTGGATGAGGAAGGACAGAGATACACAAACCCAGAGGGCACAGTGTGGGTCCAGCTCAGATCATACATTCCCTCATTTCATCCTGACAACTACAGCAATAGTGAATTTTATCATTCCCCCCCTTTCTTTTTTTAACCGCACCGTGCAGCATGCGGGATCCCTGTTCGCTGACCAGGGATCGAACCCGTGACCTCGGCAGTGGAAACACAGAGTTTTAACCACTGGACCACCAGGGAAGTCCTTTCATTCCCATTTTTAAATGAAGAAACAGATGATCATATCAAGCCTCTAACTCAAAGACGTACGTCAGAGCCAAGATCCAAGATTCGAATCCAAGCAAGCCAAGCCTCCCGTGATGCTGGGAAGGGAAATGCATCCCCCAAACCCCAACTTTTACCCTCGCAGCCCTCCTCCCACACAGCCCATGGGGCCTCCCAGACCCAGCCTCCAGCTTTCATTCCCCCCACAGGCTGGGCCGCCTGCCCTCTAATTAGATTCCCCTGGAAATAAGAGTGCATTGTACCGTTCTGCTGAAGGCAAACTGATTTTACAATTTCTTTTCTTTCCTCCTCTTTAATAACTCACAATGTCTCAAGGAGGTTTTACTTAGGGCCTGCACACTGGAAAATTATTCTGTCTCTCGTGCACTCGTTTTTCTCTTGAGGAAAATTGAAAACTGGATTCTCCTCCATCACCGGCCCCCTCTCTTGGCCTATCTTGTGCCCAGAATATGCTAGTCCATTCCCAAATCCCTCCTTGGCCCTTCTCTACCTCGAAAGCAAGGCCCCCTGCCTTCCTGCCCCACAGCTTGGAAAGGCTGGCAGCCCCAGTGATCTTGGGAACAGTGAAGAGTCTTTCAAAAGTTGAGAGAGCAGGCAGGCGGGCAGGCAGGGGGAGGGGCGGGGCGGGGGGGAGCAAAGCCGTTCGCTCCACTTTGAGATACTTTTGCCTCCAGAGAACTGGACCGGCTCCAGCACTTTTGAGGTGGGAGTTGGGTGAGGGCAGGGCCTTTATTGGTCCCATCGGGTTCCCGTTAAGTGTCAGAGAGTAAATTATAAACAAATGGGTCCCATTTCCATTTCTGAAAGCATCCCCGGCTCTGCCTTCGCCCTCCACATTTAAGGGTACATCCCTTTAAGTGGAGCCTGATGGGACCGGGAGCCAGGTGGATGGTGTCACACAGGCGTGGGCGGCCATCTGTACAGTCTGCAGCCCGCACCGGCTGCTGGGCACCCACTCTTCAGGCTCTGGAACCAGACCAGCGATGACGTGTGACGGACGGACAGACTGACGGATTGCTGGACGCCCCCGGGGGACTGCAGATCTGGGCTCTGAGTGGACAGGTTTCATAAATTAGGGTTTGAGAGCTCTGGCCCAAGGGGAAGCAAGAGGGCGGAGCCGGGGAGCTGGCTGCAGAAAGAGGCCCGGGCTGGGGCTGCGCTGAGGGCGCGGCTGGCGTGGCTAAGAGGCTGGTGGAGCACAGCAGGTCCCCGGGGCCTGGGCCCTCAGGACATGTGGGACGGAGTGGCTCTGGCACCCTGAGCAGGGCTACACCCCCTATGTCCCCCCACTTCCCGGCTCCTACCGCCCCTGCCCCCATTATGGGGGCTGTAAATGGGAGAAAGACTCAGCTGCGCCCGTACACATAATTCATTCTACAATAACTGGGACCATGTGCCAGGCACTGAGGTCCAGGCACTTATTATCTCATTTAATCCTGGCAATATCCCCACCAGGTAGGCACTGTTATCCCCACTTTACAGAGGAGGGCTCTGGAAGGCAGAGAAACCATTCCGGTGGTCATTACCGCTCCCAGGAAGCGCTTTCCATGCGCCAGGCGCTGTTCAGAGCCTTTCTGCGGATTAGTGAACTCACCTAACTATGGCAACGTGTTGCAATGATTATTATTCCATTTACAGGTGAAGAAACCAAGGCTCAGAGAGGCAGAATGTGAGTTGATCTCAGGTCTGGTGCAGGCACCGACCTCCCTGTTTGGGAAGGGGAGGCTTCCCCAGATGAGCTTGGTCTCTAAATGTTTGAAATCTCCTTTTTGTTTCAAGAGAGTCCGTTGGTTCAAGCTAGGAGCAACCTGAGAGATCATTGAGTCCCAACTCATTGGGATTCAACTTACAGTTGAAAAAACTGAGACCAGAGACGGTGTGTGACTTGCCTGAGGTCACACAGCAAGTCAGTAGGAGAGCCGGGACTGGCGTCAGGCCCCCCTCTAGTCCCAGAGACCCGCAGATACTCTTAGGGTATGTCAGCAACGGGAGGAGGAGTGGTCGACGGCAGGCCTCCTGGACAGGGCTCTGGAGAGGGTGCTGCCAGTATGGCCATTGTTTTAGTTAAGTCCGGGGGCCACTGCCTCGGGATGCAGGCTCTGCGTTCTAACGATGCCCTGAATTCCTCCTGGCCCTCCCCTGCAAACCCGGAAGCAATGCCATCGGCTGCCCCCCCACCCCAGTCTGAGGCTGCTCCAGGACTGGGAGGAGGGAAGGAAAAAAAGGAGAGTGAGGCCAAGTGCCAGGAACTGAGTGGTGTCAGCCAGGCTGGGGATCAGAGCATCATTCTTTTGTTCCCCACAAGATATGGCTTTGGAGACCGAGAACTGGGAGTCCGAATCCTGGGTGAGCTTGGGCTGGTACTCAGCCTCTCTGAGCCCCAGCATATAGGAGGGAGGTGGGTGCTCAGGTAAAGTAAGTGTCTGAGGATGGGAAGGCAAAGGAGAGACCCGCTGTCCTTCACCCCCATCCCTCCCAAGGGCCCCCAAGGAAAACAGACACAGGCGCTTGCTACATCCTCATGGGCCCTGACATGTTGCAGGAAGAAACTTGAGGAAGACAGGCCTGGCTGGGGAAGGGACTCGGCTACAGCTGAGTCACTGTTTGCCGAAGGTTACCTAAGATGTGTCCAAACGAGAACCAGCCAGGGTCCTCCTCCCCCAGGGCCTCCAGACATACCCGCCTGTCCAAAACCAGGACAAAGGCAACCCTCCCCCTGGGAAAAGACGTGCCAACCCAGGAATCATCCAGGTCCAGAAAAAAGCTTATGTAAATGCATGCAAAATACCTGGCACTGAATGTGTGCTCCATGATTGGGAGCCATTGTTATTTTAACAAGCATTTAATGAGCACCTACTAGGTACCACGTGCTTTCTCACACGCTCTCCCTTCTAAGCTGCCTTCCGGCCTAAGAGGGTGCTGATGGTGTCTGGTTTTTGCGGGTGAGGAGGTTGAACCCGGGAGGGTGTGGCTCAGGAGTCCATGTGGCTGGAATGCCCACAGCTCTGATTCTGGGCCAGGGGTTTTCAACCTGGGCCCCTCATAAGAATCCCCTGGGGAGCTTTTAAAAATACTGCCCCCCTTCTGATGTAATGGTCTTGGGTGCAACTTGGGCACTGAGATTTTTTTAAGCTCCCCCATTGACTCTCCTGTGCAGCTAAGGCTCCTGGGCTTTGCTCCAGAATTTCCCATCTCCTATTTAGCTCTTGAGGTGGCATCGTTAAGAGATGGATGGTTAAGAGATTTCAGAGGAAAGGGGAGAATCGGGACCATGTGTCCCAGTGACCTTGGCTGGGGGAAGAGAAGAGCAAAGATTGGACCCTTCCCAAGCCCTGGTGCTGGCTGGGCTGGCTCAGGGGTCCCAGCTGAAGGTGACAGGTGGGCAGGAGCCCCTGGGCTGGGGAGGTCATTCATACCATCCCCCTGCCTCTACCACATCCTCAGAGTAAATCCCACCCCTGTCCCCCAGCTAATCTTCCTGCTCACCCCCAGGACCTCATGACTTGCAGAGACTAATGAGCGTGCATTTCCCTAAATCTAACCTCAATCCCTCCAGTCGCATCCTCCAGAATCTATCTCCTGGGATTTGTCCTCCTTGTACTCCGTTATTGTGTGAGGATCTAGGCTTCTTGGGAGAAGGACTTCCCTTTATTGGGCTGCTGCAAAGTCAGGGGTGTGTGTAGTCCCAAGCATCCTTCCTTCCCCTGCAAGTCTCTGAAGGATGTAGACGAAGCCCAGCCACAGAACAAACTTCCCCCTAGCCCTTCCCTTTCTGTAGGACTTTACACTTGACCAAGAACCTTAGAGTGGGTATTATTCTTCTCCTCCATTTTACAGATGCGTAACAGGCACAGGGAGGTAAAGCAGCTTGCCTGACAGCACACGCATCTAGCTCTGATCTGCAGCAGGAGGGAATAAAGTCAGACCAAAGGAAGAACTGCCCAACCTTAGCAGTCCCAAGCCCTAGAACCAGCTGTTAGGGGGAAGCTGTAGGATGTCTCGGGGGCTTTTCTGGATGACCCCAAAGCACCCCTGGCCCCTAAGCCTACCACTGGAGCCAGGCTCCCAGGTACTCCCACCACCAAGCAGTCTGAATTTTCCCCCAGGTGAGTCGGAGGGGAAATTCAATCCTGTTTCCTTTTCTCTGAACTTGCCAAAAGCTTGTTTGCTCTGAGAGGCCCGTGAGGCCTTGGCTTCCTCGGTTTCAAATAATTGACTTTCAAAGCCTGTCTTCAGGTGGAACGCTGCCATGCACCACCTGGGCAAAGGGTTGAACTCCGAGGACTTTGCCAGGGAATGAATGGGGAGGTATCCGAGCTCCGAGATTGGCTGGATGCCTCCCAGAGCCATCTCAGGGCCCCACCAACCCCTTGCTCCACCCCAAAGCCTTGCCCACAGTCACCGGCTGCCACGGAGTTGACTCTGATTGGGAGCCAAGATGGGCAGGCAGGCTGCAAGCCCCGGCGCACCCTGGAGCATCTTACTGGGCAGCTATTAGAGGGAATGCGGCACTTGCCGGGCAGCTATTAGAGGGAATGCGGCACTTGCCGGGGTGTTCACCTGTGCCCTTAGCCCTTCTGGGGCTGGACGCCCAACAACATCTTTACTGGAGGGCGCATGAGGTCCCCACAGGCCAGCGTGCTCAGGGTCCCCCTGGACTGAAACCAGACCACTGTGTGGGGAACGGCTGGGGACAGGCCCAAGGTTTGGAGCTGCAGATTACATGATTATTTTGAAACAGAATGAGTCGAATTAGCACAGTCTCTGGATAAAGGGGGGTGCAGGAAACTTCACCAGTTCTGCGGGGTTCCCCTCCCCAACCCCGAGCCTGCGCAGGCCCGCATCTGTTTAGCTCCAGGCAAAAGACACCTGGTCCCTTGGCCTTCTGTGTTGGCTGGAGACCTGGGAAGGGCATGTACCACAGGTGTGTTGTCAAGGCCACTGGGGCCAAGAGCTGGGCCAATCTCAACCCCTCTCAGTCTGTCCTGGAAGTAAAAGTAATCAGCGGCCACGTTTATCAAGAGGTGTGTCGAGGCTCTCTGCTGAGCTGTGTGCATGCATCACATGGTGTAAACCACTCAGCCATGATCTGTAATGAAACTCCACAGTGAGGGAAGTAAGGTTCAGAGACATGAGGTCGTTTCCCCAAGGACACACAGCACAGGACAGTCAGGACTGGAATTCGGGGTCTAGCTGACTCTGGAGCCTGGGAGCTTAGCCACCACCTTACACTGCCATGTTTAGAATCACTGGAAGTAAAGGATGGTGTCTCAGGCTGGGCCTCATCGGGAAGCTGGCGTGGTTCCTGGGGAAGGTAATGCATTGTCCTGCTTCCCCACAGGATTTGGGGTTCACCTGTCATATGTCTAGGGGAACAGTATGTGTCGAGGGGAGCAGGTCCTAGAATAGTGAGCTCCTGGCCTCCCCTCCTCTGGGCCTTACCTTTCTCATCTGTAAAATGGGGGCAGAGAGCTAGATGATCCCAAAGCTCCATGCCCCCCCAGCCCTGGACTGACACTCCATCACTTACTGTGTGGTTCTGAGCTACTGATGTCACCCTTTGGGCCTCAATTTCCCCATAGGTAAAACAGGGTGACAAGGCTACTCCATAGAGGGTTGTAAAGATCACAGCCTCGGAAGAGCCTTGTAAACTGTAAAGTAATGGCCAAAGGAGAGGGCTGTGATAACTTCGTAAATGGACTCCCAGCATGGCTGCCTCACCCTCAGCCCTGGGAGCAGCTCCTCTCCCCGATCCTCCCCCAAACAGGCTTTGTCTTCCCTTTTCCAGGTCACTAGCTCCCCATTTGTTATGCCTCCTGCCCTCCTCTGGGTCTGGAATACTCTCAACAGTTGGGAAGGAAAAACCCAGATGTGGCTATAGGCCGTGAGGGGGCCAGGAGAGAGGTCACCACTGCCTCAGAGGAATGAGATCATCTTTCCAGGAAGATGGACTAGGTCCCGGTGCTGTCACTAATTAGCTGTGTGACCTTGGGCAAGTCACTTAAAGTTTCTGGGGCCTTGGCCCCTCCATCTGTGAAAGTGGAGCATCTGGAAACTAGATGCTTCCAGAGCTGATATATGAGATGGATCTGATGCAGGAGAAGCTTCTTTCAGCTCCAAATCGCAATCTTAGTGCAAGGATCTGGGGGTACCGTGAGTTTCACGATCCTAGATGGGAAAGGGAATTGTGGCCCCAGGATCCCACGTTCTTAATGCCAACGGATGAGATGTGGGTTGACATCTTGTTTTCTCTCTGCTGCTCTCTCTTAATAAGAGGGAGAAGGGAAGGCTGTGGCATTAGTGAGCCATCTTGGATGGGCTGGTACCAGCCGGCTTTAACTTCAAGGCCATGTTAAAGCCTCGTAACAGTTCCTGGCCTGTCAGGTGAATGTCAGTACTCCTTATCTTTCGCCATGGGGCCAGGCAATTCTCATCTGGAGTCTGTCCTCAGAACTCGGCAGTTGTGTTTTAGGATGGGACCAACTCCTCCGCACGCCCCAGAATATTCCAGAGGACTTAGAATCAGAAAACCCCAATTCAAATTCCAGCCCAGCTGCATTCTAGCAAGGGGCTTGAAGGAACATTCTACTTCTCTGGTCCTCAGTCTTAACCGTCTGTAAAATAGGGGCAGCAATGGCTCCTGGAGTTAACAGGTGAGAATGACAGGCACAGGGCCAAAAGCACATCAGTTCTCACTTGTCAGATCAACAGTGACAGAACAACGGACAAAGCCCTTGGCTCGTGAGGCATCACAGAGGAAGCAGCTTCTTGTACCAGTCTCCAGAAAATGATGTTTGACATTTTTCTTGACACCCGAACTGTTTAAGCCTAGAACAGTGCATATTGCCCACTTCGTCAAAATAAATACATGCATGGGTGTGCACGTTCCCCTGCAGAGAAATATCTAGAAGATCTGACTCCCGAATTATTCACAGTATTTAACTCTGTAGGATAGAAAGAAAGAAAGGGAAGACAACTTTCTTTACTTTCTATAGTCTTTTTGGGTGTTTGACTTTTGTAGTCACATGAAGCATGTTAATTCTTCTATAATAAAGAACTAATAGGATGTTAGAAACAGCTTTCTTTTTTCTAATTCCAAGCAGAAGTCTGACCTGCAGCTGTAGCCTCTCTTACAGGGCAAGAGAATAAGTGAATGAATGAATGAACTAAAGAAAGAACAAAGAAGCCGCTACAAACTCCACGACTGCATAAAGATTACCTAATTTTTTCACGTCACTGAGCATCACTTAGCCCATCCTGCAAGGGTGCTGGGGCAGGCTCGTCATCTTCAGGTCCGTTTTGAGGACAAGGTCACTGAAGCTCAGAGAGAATGAATGACTTGGCCAGGGCCCCGGTCACACGATTCAGAAGTGCTTACTTCAGGCTCTGGGAAGCCAAGGCTCCTGCCCCCCACGCCCGACTCAGCGTCCTCCCCAGCCTGCCAGCAGCTCATGGAAGAGAGGCTGCCCCCCTGGCCCTTGAGTGCCCACCCTGTCCCTGGCAAAGCACCCACCTCTGTTGTCCAGCCCCAGAGCAGCCTCTGAGGACACCGGTGCAGGCCGAGACCAGGCCGTGCTCAACCAGGGACCAAAAAATAAATAACACCACTCTCTGGGCTCCGGGAGGCTGGCTTCTACCCCCTCCCTGGAAACGTCCTTTGATTTCAAAACAGGCTGGAGAGTAAAACCAATAAAGCTTCCTGTGCCCATAAACAAACAGGCAGCGCTTAACCACCCCCTCCCGTAGCGTAGCCCTCCACCTACCCCCTGCCACTGGAAGGCTGGGGCAGAGGGCAGGGCTGAGCGCCATTGTCCTGGGTAATTAATTGCGGTAATAAGGAGCTGCACTGAGCTTCAAAGGCTGGCCCGGCCGCGGGAGCGGCGGGAGCCCTGGCTCCTGTGTGCAGCTGGAAGGCAGCTTGGGCTCCAGGCCCACCTCTGCGCCTGCACCCTGAGGACCCACTGTGTGCAGTCCTGGCACCAGGCACTTGGCTTTTTCCAACACTGTACGTTGGGTGTCATTCACCCTATTTTACAGATGAGAAGACTGAGACTCAGAAAGTTTCAGAAAGATGCACAGGAAATGTGAAAAAATAAAAACAAGTTCATTTCCACCTCTTTTTTTACTTATTCTACCGTTTTTTAAAATTAATTTTTATTGGAGTATAGTTGCTTTACAACGTTGCATTAGTTTTTGCTGTACAGCAAAGTGAATCAGTTATATGTATACATATATCCCCTCTTTTTAAGATTTCCTTCCCATTTAGGTCACCATAGATCACTGAGTAGAGTTCCCTGTGCTGAACAGTAGGTTCTCATTAGTTATCCATTTTATCATAGTACTGTATATATGTCAATCTCAGTCTCCCAATTTGTCCCTCCCCCTTCCCCCCTTGGTAACCATAAGTTTGTTCTCTACACCTGTGACTCTATTTCTGCTTTGCCAATAAGTTCATTTCCACCTCATGAAACTCAAAGCCTGAATCTCTCACGGCCCCTGTGCCCCACCCCAAGCACCTCTCACACTGAATGTGGGGCGGGGGGCATATCTGTATGTCTGTCTGTCCCCCACGCCAAACAAGGGTCCCCTGAGGGCACGGATGTTCCCATGTTGTTCCCTGCTTCAGCCCAGCTCCTGGCATTTAGTTAGAGCTCAACAAAGACTAATTGATGGACTGACAACCGAGTGTCAACTACTTCAATCCTCAATCATCCCCCACCCCCATTCTGTGCTCCTGCTTTATCACATTTTTCTTTTCATCTTTCCCTTCTAGCACTCTTGAGCCCCTATTGTGCTCCAGGCTCATGCAAGCTCCTTTCACCCACATTATTTCACGGAATCCTTACAAAAACCCTATGAGGACGATATTTTCAGCCCCATTTGACAGGTGAGAAAACTGAGGGTCAGAGAGAAGAAATACCTTCTCATTTGGGGAGTCGGCTGCCCACTGCTTCTTTCCTAACTCTCTCCACCTCCCGATTATCCTCCCACCCCTCCACCCTCACCTCTCCATCCCCACACCCCCTCCTCGGCCACCACGTGCTCACAGCCTGGGTCCCGCCCCACCTCTGAGCTCCCTTCTGTTTTTTCACTCAGGATTCCTGAGCCCAAGGAGCCCGTGCTTGTTTATAGCCCTGCCTGCCCTGTTGCCTGGGTCCCAGCCCAGGTCAGCTCTCTGGGGCTAGTAGGGACTTTTGAACGTGCTAAATACAGGTTACAGGGGTCAGGGGGTCATGGCCCTTCCTTGGTGGAAGTCTGACTTGAACCATCCATGGAATAGTGACTCTTATCTTGGGGGGCGGGGAAGGGAGGAGAGGCAGATTTCTTAAATATGATGATACCTCAAGCGCTTCCCCACCCCACCCCCACCATGCCTCACTCAACCCCACCCGCTTTGGTCTCTGGATAGATTCCGCATCTGGATTTCCCGTCTTCTTCCCTCTAATTCTGTCCTTAAGCCAGAAAAAAATAAGGGGTCTGGGGGGACACGCAGAGCAGAAGTGAAGGGGAGGAGTTAACATTCGTTGGAGGCCTGCTTTGTTCTGAGCAAACTGGGATTTGGGGGCTCCTCACTGCCCTTGCACAGGCTGGGTGACGACTCGGCTGAAACCACCCAGGTGGCAAGTGGCAGAGCCCGGACTGGAACGCAGTCTAAAGCTGAGGGCCAGATCACCAAATGAGAGCCAGGCCCACCCTGGGGGCCCCTCCCCGGGAAGAGGCTCCCCGCCAGGCTCTAGCCCCAAGCTCCACTTCCACGCACCTAGGACCCCCTCAGCCACCCAGCACGAGGGCTCATGTTCAAGGAGCACACTCGAGATACAGCCTCACGAGCACACAGCTCTCCATGCTTTTCCAAGTCCCTTTGCGGTTCCTCTTCTTTTCCCACCCAGCCCTTTCTCAAAGCTGGGATGAGGCTGAGATAACCCTACTTGATGGTGACATATCTGAGCCTCAAGGCCAAAGAGACTTGTCGCCTGCACCCCAGGAAGTAGGGTGAGCAACCATCCCAATTTGCCTAGGACTGAGGGTTTCCTGGGAATATGGGACTCTCAGTGCTAAAACCAGGACAGTCCCAGGCAAACCAGGGCAGTCTGTCGCCCCACCAGGGAGGAGAGGCCCGATGCAGAGGCCAGGCTCCTAGCTCCCAGGCAACAGTGTTTTCCTTCCACCTGCTACTTGCCTAAGCCCCCTTCCCTTCCCCTGTCTATCCCCTTCTCCAGGGAAGAACCATCAGCGAGGATGACTGCAAACACCCTCACTGGCATTGCTACAAGGGAAGCTGTTCAGAAGGTAAAGGCACATAATCCAGGTCCAATTCTCTAGCCTATGATCATGAGGGATGCTCCCTTTTCAGGCCTCTCAGTACCCCAATTAGGACAGGTGTGGGATGGGGAGAGAGGGAGGAGGAGGAGGGGAGGGGGAGGAGAGGGAGGGGCGGGCCTCACCCTCAGCAGAGGCCTGGTTGTCCCTTTCCCCTCCGACTGCTCACGTGTCTGAGGAAAGCTCCAGATTTAGGAAGCACGTATTGAGCACTTACTCTGTCTACAGCATTGTACCGACCAGAGGGGATCAAAACAGAATAACACACTGTTAACCAGTCCTTGTCGCCCAAGAAAGTTCTAATCTGGCACAGGAGACAGAAGCATGGAATGAAACCCACTAGGACAGTGACTCTGCGGGACACACACACACATACACATGCACACACACATACGCACAAAGGCACACACACTATCGCACACATGTACCCGCATATATACACACATGCACACACAGCCAGACCCATACACAAACACATACACACATACACACTCCCCATCCTAGTCAGAGGGAATCTGGAATTCTTCCCTTACAGTGGCTCATCTGAGTGATAATCAGGAAAGGATTCTCCCGAGGCCACTTCCAGCCCAGCACCCCCACCAGGTCTTCTCCCACAGCCCTGTGTCCTGGGGCTCGGGCCTCTTCCAGACAACTGCCCTCTCAAAACACACTGATTGTCTCTGAGCTGAGCTATAGCCTCCTGTTCACAAGCCCGCTGCCGTCTCACTGGGACTAAGATTTGCTTTGGGCTTCAACCCCTGTCCTGAGTGCAGCCCCTGAAAAACAGGGCAAGGCCTCAGGCATCAGTCAGGCCTGGAGCGCATCCCCAGCTGGATTCTTCCTTCTCTCTTGCCTCACTTTCCCATCCACAACTTGGGGGAAATAATACCATCATCGACGTTAAAGCTCACCTGAGTGATGACACACATCCACCCCCCTCCAGCCACCGGGACATAGTAAGTGCTCAATAAAAGTGGTTAGGATGATGGGGACAGACGGGAAGAGAGCCCGGTCTCTCGCTCTTCTCCAGAAACAGCCACCCTGGGGTCCCTCGAAGACTCCAGCAGGCTGTGCTGGGCAACATATGGCCGGGGGGAGGGGCTGGAAGGTTGGGGGAGGAGGGGCAGGTGGGGGCAGGGAAGAGGAGGAGGAAGGGTGTACTTAGGAAAAAAGAGAAACCCACACAAAACCGACAGAATTCCAGCCGATTATTTCTCCTGCTGCAGATGTACATTAATGCAGGAGAAGCGGGGACGGAGCTCTGGGCCGGGGGAAAGAGAAACAGTTCCTTTTAACAAGCCGTTGTCTGGCTTGATCTTGTCACTCTAAAGAGGGCCATTGAGGGGTATTCATGCGTCGGCCCTGGGGGGACAAAAGGGGCCAGTATATATACTGACTGCTCAGTTGCCCGCGGGCCTTGGGGCCTTTGTCTAACCTTCTCTTAATAAACTTTTGGGAAGAGTTCATCAATCCGCTTCAATAGCTGATGTTCTCATTTTCAGAGAGAGAAGAAAAATAGCAGAAGGCTGGCGTGGCTTTTTTTTTTTTTTTTTTTAAAGGAGGCATTCTCAATAAGAAGGGGAATGGGAAAGAGAGAGAAAAGGAGAAAGCCCGCAGACACCCCACTTTAAAGGGAAAAAGAACACATCACAACTACAGCCACAAATCCTAGATGGGAGCCCAGACAAAACCGCTATTCATGGGGCCCCAGGTCTGCCTCCATCTGAGTGTCTCCAGGCCGCTGGCCCTGGGTCCCCTTGGTGGAGGCAAGAAAGGCTGAGTTCGTCGCTGGTAGGGCGTCGGGGTGAGAGAAGAAATTTCTTATGAGGAAAGTGTGGCTTAGAAGGGACAGCAGGCAGGAGCCTTCCGTCCAGTTTCTGTGTTAGATCTGGGGTCACTTGGTTTCCTTCCCATCAGGCAGTTTTTAAAAACTGGAGGTGGCGTTTTTGCAGTCAAGGGGGTGGCGGGGCGAGGTGGGTGGGCAGCTTTTTCTCCTCTAAGCAGTTTCTCCTCCAGCGGTTTCAATCCCCAGCCCCAGCCCCCCGAAAAGCTCTGCTTTAGGTTGTAGGAAGTACCCCCGATGCTCCTCCCCAAAGGAGTAAGACCTAGAAATCCCCCCCGCATTCCACGCTGCATGGTGAGGTCGGGGGGAGTGGGTTGAATTGGGGGTGGGCAAGAAAGAAAGAATATTCCTAATATTCCTACCGTGCCAGACACTGTACTAGTTTTGACTCTATATATGTTAACTCACGTCTCACCACTATCCTATTTTCTAACACACATTTTTTTCCTCACTTTTTCTCATTTTACTTGGGGAAACCAAGGCTCAGAGAAACGATCCCTGATCCCGAGTCCCATAACAGGAAGCTGAGGCCCAAACTCAAGTCTTATCAAATCCATGTTTTCAAGTTCTAAACTAAGCTGCCCCTTACATTTTAAGGTATTATTAATAGTCGTAATAGCCACGGAAGTCGTGCTTTTAAAATGTGCCGGACATTGTCATAAGACTTTATGGACACTGTTTTCCCAAGAGCCCAGTGATATGGGTCCTATTATGATAACGCCCATAATACAGATGGGGTGACTGAGGTACAGAGGAGAAGGAACTGTCAGACAGCCAGATGGGCAAAGGCAGATTCGAACTCAAGTCTGTTCTGACTCTGGGGCTCCGCCTCGGTCCCTACGCTGCTCTGCTTTCCATGAAAGGCAAACGCAGGAGGAGGGAAGCAGATGAACAAACGAATCTGACTTCCACCCCAACAAGCCTGGAAGTGGGACTCCCAGGTCCTGGTTCAGCTTTGCAGTGCAGGCTCCCAGACACACACGCACACACACACACACACACACACACACACACACACACACGTACACACAAACCCTCCAAGTCTCCCCAGTGGCTCTAGTTCAATGTTTTACAGGCCTAATGAGTGTTGACAAGTTTAATGAGTTTGTTTTAAAGAGGGGAGGGGGGACCTGGTCAAACTGAGATTTCCGAGTCAAATGAATTAGTGGAGGCCGCCAGACTTCAGCTGACAGGCCTGGAAACCCTCCCGCCGACTGCAGCCTTGAGCCACGGACCCCGGCCCCCTCAATGGGAGCAGGGCCCCATGCCAGACACTGGGGGCTCCGGGGGCCTCGGAGCGGTCCACGGGTGCCTGGGTCCCGGTCAAAGCCCATGTCTTCATCCCGCAGCCCCCCTCCCTGCCAGCCCACCCCGGGGGGCCCCCTTTCTGCTGGACTCTCCTCCCGCACTGCGTCCCCAACGAGAAATGTGATTCAAACCCAGTTTGGCACTTGTTTGCATATTGATTGCGTGGTAATTAAGTGGCTTCATCTGAGGAGGGGACGCGCCACCTGCATTTCTAAGCTTCCCAGTCATGGGCTGGGACAGGGCGCAGCCCTTGTGTCTGACCGTGCAAACCGGAATCCAGGGAGACCGGCTTCTGGCTGCTAGAAGGGACTTTCGTCGTCCTTTAAAATAGTATTGTTTCATTTGTTGTGGTGTGGAGATGAATTGGGAAGGAGCTTTGCACAAACCTGACCAGCTGCAGATGAAAGAGCAGAGTTAAAATTAAATCATAATTATGCCAAAAAGAAAGGAATACATATGTGCTTCCGATGTCACTGTGTCACGATAGTCACGTGCAAAGCAAGATTAGCTCTCCGTTTGACTGGCCCCTCCTGAGCCACGGGGGGCGCTGACCTGAGCCCTGGACCCAAAGCCACAGAGGCCGGGATCCAAACTCCTTCTGCATCTTTCTCTAGATCTGATCTTGGGCAAGTGACTTCACCTCTCTGACTCTCAGTTCCCTCATCCGTAAAATGGGTTTAATAAAGCCTGTGATGTTCTCAGCGTTGTGGGCTTAAAGGGGGCTATTGCCCCCAGCACACAGTAAGTCCTCCACCATCCCAAGTTTGTTTTCCAGAGCTGCATCCCAGCTAGAAATGACCATGATCTGTTCATCTCGAATTATCACAGCCTTGCAAATTAGTACAGGCTAACTTCCAGCCTATCCAATGTTTTTTTTTCTTTTTCCCCCCTCCACTAGCCCCAGTAGCCCCTGAAATTCTCAGAGGGCATCCGTCACCCTCATTGCTCTCCAAGAAGAAGTGGGTGAGCGGAGATTCAGGAAGGAGAAAGGCTTTGCATCCCTGTGCGTTGGTTTTGCTTTATTATACTGTGTTTTGTCGTCCGTTAAGGAGAACAGAGTTGGAGCTGACACATCCCAGGCTGGGTCACAGCGTCCAGCTGGGATTCCAGACCCACCCCGCCCCGCCCTCATCCAGCTCTCTCTCTCTCTCTCCCTCTCTCCCACATGTGATTATTTATTGGATGTTTCCCTCTGGGAAGGGGATGCCCCTCCCCTTCTTTAACTGTCCCCTAATCTCTGGTCTAAGGCTGTGAACTTGTGAGAAGTGTTCTTTCCAGTGAGAATTTCTTTACAGACTGTTTTCCCTTTCCAGCTGGGAGCATGGCGCTGGGCCGGGTTGGGGGGTGGAGGGAGGGGAGCGGGGAGAGGAGGGAGGGGAGGGGGGATGGGTCACTCCACGTCAAGTGGGCAGACGCTGTGAACCGCCTCTCTGGACAGCGGCTGTGGTGCCTCTCTGGTGATTTCTTCACTTCCTAGGTCTTGCCATTGTTCAGTGCTACAGCCAGCTGCGGGCGTTAATCTTTGGCATATTTGCAGTCCCAGGAAAGAAAGGCCCTGCGTGCAACAGGGCTGGGCTGGGGGCCCAGGGAATGGGCAGAGGCTGCGACGCCAGAGTGAGGAGGGGGACACGCATGTGACCGCACACACGTCCATCCGCCAGGCCCCGGGACAGAAGGCAGCATCTACGCTCGCTGGCATGTGAACCTTTATGTTGTCACTTACACCCATCCTGGGGAGCAGAGGAAAGAGGCTGGAACTCAAGGCGGCCCTGGTTTTCCTTCCTGGCTCAGCCACTTACTAGCTAGGTGATTTCAGGCAGATGACTTGGGCTCCCTAAGCCTCGGTTGCTGTCTGTAAAATGGGGGCAAGTGCATTCGGGCCACAGAGAAACGCACTGACCTGCGCCCGCGCACGGTGGAAATGGTGTAGCCCCACGAGTACGTAAACACCCAGGGCCATCCACCTCACAGTGCCAACAGACGCACACCCGTATCTACACAACCACACAGCCCTGAACACGTTCGCACTCGGTCCTTACACTTCATATCACAAGGACATACCCACACATACCAATAACCCAAGACAAAGCCCCCCACCCAATCTAACCAAGACCCACTCTACCTCTGCCCTGACTCCCAAAATACGATCCATCAGCAGCCATGTAAACACAGTACACTGTACACAGTGTACACAGTACAAAAGACACACAAGAAAAAACACTCCCTTAACAGCAATCCCAGCATCTACCTTCCAACACACTCCCAAGGCCACTGGGGATTTCTCAGTTCATAATCCCAAATGCAAATCAGAAATGTGGGCACGGTACCCCATGAAAAAAAAATCATCAAGCCCTCTTCTTGCTGAATCTTCTGTTAATGACAAGCTCTTTGCTCTAGAGACAGGGGAAGCCACTGCCCAGGGGCACAGTATCCTGTGAGTCAGTGGAGGGCATTCCAAAGTCAGATGCCTGCCAAAAGTTGGTGCATCATGGCAGGAAGAGTTTGTGGTGCCCGGATTCTATTTCTGTCTCTGCCATTTGCTGGCTGTGTGACTCTAGGGAATTGAGCAAACCTCTCTGAGCTCTGCTTTCAACTGCAAAATTGGGATAACAAATACCCACGGGGCAGGGCTGGGGGTTAGGTGAGATGAGACACCTGACACAGTGTCAAGAGGTGGACGGGCTGGGAGCACAGGCATCCAATCTTCCAATGAGACATCCCTGCCTGTTTGTGCCCAAAGAGCTGAGCACCTCCTTGTGCCTCAATTTCTGTAACTATAAATGAGCATCTTAATAATCCCTCCTTCGAGGTGCTCTTGGGAGGGTTTCATGCATTCATTCCTGTAAAGGGCTTAACCCAATATCTGACCCACAGTCAGCTCTCGGTGGGCTATTCTCCTAAGTAGATACTCAATAAATGGCTGCCTCTTTCCTGCCATCCAGGTCTCAGGTCCAATATCACCTCCTCCAGGCAGACCTCCCTGATAACCCACCTACCGTCACTTCCCTGGTCAGCCACTTTCTATTAGCACTCTGCTTTATCTTCTTCAAACCCTTGTCCACCTTCGGAAAGTATTTCCTTACTTGAGGACATGCTCATTGCCTCCCTTCCCCCAGGTGCCAGCCCCGGGAAACCAGGGCCTTGTGCGTTCCAGGCTGTTCTCCCAGCCCATGGAAAAATTCCTGGCACATAGTGGGTGCTCAGTACATCACTGTGGGAATAAAGTGGTAGTTCCAGCTCCACTCTCCTGGGGCACTGGTGGTGGGGGAGGGGAAGGAGGATGGTGGAGGTTGCAGGTGGAGGGGCCCTCCTTCTCCTCCCCCCCCCCCCCCCCCCCCCCCCCGGGGAATGAGATTCCAGGCTGCTGGCCCAGGCTTTCTGCTGCCTGCTGCCAAGGGGCCGGTGAGCCTTGATGGGTTTACCTGGGTGTTAATCCCCCAACAATCCCCCCTGGCCTGACCCTGAGAGCCAGCCTCCATTCTTGTCCTGGGTCTAATTAAGTGCCTGAAATGCCACTTCCCCCTTTCAAGCCAGGCTGCTTTTCTCCGAGGTGAGTCAGGTAAAGCCCAGCCTGCCGCTTTGAAGCAGAGAAGGCCGGAAGCCCAGGCAGGTGCATGAAGGGGAGGAGGAGGCACTGAGGGGCCTGGGGGGAGGGGGGACTTCTGCCTGCCCCATCTCAGAGAGGACAGACACCTGCAAATCTCCTAACTCGGGATGCTTAACCTTTTGAGGACCCTGAGCCCTAGGAGACCCAGGAAAACTAAGGATTCCTCCCTAGGGAAATGCATACATACATACACATGCCCACGACTGAGAATTCAATTCTGGGGCTTCATGGTCACCCCTGAAGCCTCTATAGTGCCTGGGTTAAGTTGACAAGACACCACTTTCCTTTAAATATATATCTGTATCTAGATGGTTGGAGAGATGGTTACTGATATAATCTAGATAGATATATGAGACAGCTATACCCCCAATCTCAACAAGATTATCTCTGGGGAGGGAGAGGATTCTCAGTTTTTATTTTATATACTTTTTTTCTGATTTGAAATTTTACAAGTATATATTACGTTTATAATATATCTTTCAAATTCATATGAAAAAATACATGCATGCATATTTTAGAGCCTCTGGTAAAACAATGTGTGTTTGGCTTGGGAAACTCTCAGCCAACTTTATGGATCCCCTATCGCACACAAATTACTTTCAGGTCTTTTATGTCATTTTAATCACATTCTCCCTATGTGCCAGCCATCTTTTCTGTGTTTTAACTCCTTCACTCCTTCTGTAATTTTTAATGTCCATTGGATGGATGGGAAAACTAAGGCTCAAAGATGTGAAGTAACTTGCTCAGGGGACACAGCAGGGAGGCAGCACCTGGGTCTCACTGATTCCACGTCCAGTGTTCCTTTTGTGGCCCAGCAGCAGCTGCCTTTGGATGTAAGGGCTGAGGGCCCAGAGCTGAGATGAAAGTGCGTGTCTGAAGGCCATCCCTATGGTGTGGGCAGGAGGTGGGGACAGCAGGACTGGCAGGGGGCTTTCCCTGTCAGCCCCATGGTTCCTAGCATGGTGCCCTGGCAGATTGTACCCTCAGTAGGGGCAGGTGACACTAATAAAAGGTGAGGGACCCAGAGACTTTGGAAGATGCTCCATTCATGGTGCCTGGTCTAACTGTGGAGATTGGGTCCCTGTTCTGACTCTGTTCTCGATTTGCTGTGCAACAAGGAACAAGTCTCTTCCCTTCTCTGGGCCTCAATTTCTCCATCTGTATACAGGGCGTTGCACAGGACCAGTGGCTCTCAGGTGGGGTGGCCATCAGAGTGACCTGGGCAAGCTTACCCAAAAGCCACTTCCCTCAGATGTCCCAAATCGAGAAAGTGCCCAGGTGCGTAGCCTTGGCAAAAACACCTGGGTGACTCTGGGGCACACCCTTCTGCCCTCCTGGCTCACGGGGCTTTCCATCTCTCCCACCCTGCATTGAATCCTCCTTCCAGGACCAAGCCAAGATGACACTGCAACCCAGCCACACCACCAGTACCCCAGTCAAGCACAGAGAGGGTAACTGCCTCACCCTGGCCCAGCAGCAAGTTGGTCAGGGACTCAAGAGGTAAACCCCACTGTCTGGAGACCAGTCCAGCTCTGCCTGTTCTCCCAGAGAGACCTCCCAGCCAGGAGAGAAAGTTCTCTAATCAGGGGAATGGAAGAGGAGGGGAACCATTTGTCACCAGATAAGTAATATCAGCTTATCTCTGAAGACCAATAACCACAGCCCCGGGGCTCTGATTCCAGGCATAAACAGAGCTTGTCCCTCCTCCCCGCCAGAGTAGCTGAGGATAGTAGTCTCAGCTCCTCCCTAGGACAAAGCCCTGTCTCACCAGAGTTTCCTCTATCAATGGGAAACAAGGCTGGTTTTGACTTCTTCCCCTCCAACGCAATCATGCCCAGAGCATCAGAGCCTGAAGGATCCTCACGGGCCGCATCACCCCTGAAGCTCTTGTTTGGAACCCCAAGGCTCCATGGAACACAGTTTGAAAACCACTAGGCTGATTGCATCTTGCCGTTGTTCAGACAACAGAGCAAAGACCAGAGAAATTGTGTCCAGAGTTACACAGCAGTTAAGTGTTGAAGCCAGGGCCTCTTCATGGGAGGATCTGAATTCTAACCCTAGTCAAGATACTGTGGTTACTTTTCCTTGGGGCTTTGTTTTCTCTTGCTGCTGAAAGGACTCTTCTCAGGAAGATGAATAGACCCTCAGAGGACCAAATCTTCAGCATCTGTCACGTCTCCAGATCCCAGTGGGTGCTCATGGGTGGCAGTGGGGGGTACTGACTTAAGCTATAGTCTCCCTGGGGCCTGAGGATCTAGGGTTCCTGAAGGATGGGGAGGGTGCTGGGGGCTGCATTGTCCAGATGGGGCAAGAAGCACAGCTGGATCTGTGCCCTTCAGGCTTCTTAGGGTAAAGGCATCAGGGTCCTGCAGACCCTATTAGGGAAGAACGCCCCTCTCCCTTCTTCCTTGGGCTAATTTCTCTGTGCCTCAGTTTTCCCCTCTGAAACAGAACTTGAAAGCGTGTATCATATTATACACAAAGAATGACGTACTGTAGAGATGGGAAAGGGCTGTATTCGCCCTCACCCCAAGCCTTCAAATTGCTAGAAACAAGACTTCCACCAGCTTATTTTTCTCCTTTGCCAGTGCAACTGCCAGCAGACAGGGGTTACTTCTCCCTCCTTTGGGCTCACTCAGGCCACGCCCTCTGGACCTCAGCTTTTCAATCTGTAAAATGACCCGATGACCTCTAAGGCCTATACAACTCTGTCTTACCCTTTGGGATCTCAGCGTAGAGAGGAATCCCAAGGTCCCTTTAATTGACCTAGCCAGCCACGGGCTCAGTACACCTGGGCCTCAGGTGGAAAAATCTGGAAACAACTGCTTCTCTCCCTACCTCTCCATCTCAGGCTGGGGCCGCCCGCCCTCTTCTAAAGTCTCTCCACTCATCCTCTGCTCTCCATCCCCTCTGTATCTCTCTCTCTCTCTCTCACTAACCTTCTAGATGGTCTCTCCACACCTTCCAGTACATTCTCTCCTCAGTCCATCGCTTCCCTGCCTTGGCTTCCCACTACCCTTGGAATAAGTCCTAACTCCTTCACTCAGCCTTGAGAAGTCCACAGCTGAGGCTCTGGTGGTATCACCCCCAGAAGAGCTCACAGAAAGAAGGGTTTCATAAATACTGCTGAGGTGAACGGATGAACAGCCTTCAAAGCGTTTCCAAGTCATTTGGGTCAGGGCCTGGACCTAGCCTGTTTGGGAAAGGGGCAGCTATGATCGGAGACGGGATGAGATTGGGGGCCTGTGTCACATACCCGCACCTGCCTCCTTTACACCTGGAGGATGCTTCCACCGTGTCCTCAATCAGCACACGGTGCCCACCTTCCCAACCTGCCTGCCAAAGCTGCGCAGCCTTCATCTGGGAGTGAGGCTGGGGCAGAACTCATTAGGTGAGGAAAGTCCCTCCACATACCTAACAAGTCTGTTGGGCTCTGTTTCTGCCTTCTTCCCTGGCCTCTGCTGAATGAGGAGCTGCCCACAGGGCCCGCTGATTTCTTCTCGTTAAGGAAGAACACTATTCTTTGGCACCGGCTGAGCACCTGCCCTCACCCCCCGCTGCCCCACCCCAGTCCAGATATGGTGATCACTTATAGATTTCCATCCCCTATTATTTCTGAAGCCATAGGGGGGTGGGTTCTAGGTTGAAAGAGGCCTTGGAGAAGAGGAGGTGGAAGGGATTGCGGAGGAATATTTATTCCGTCTCCCAATCGGTCCTGTGTTTTATGTAGTTACACTGTTGACCCTTCCCAATGCACTGTGAAGGTGTCATCCATGGGACAGTTTTGCAGATGGGAGCACTGAGGCTCTCGGGGGACCTCGCGCAAAGTCACCCAGATCTTTCAGGCTCCAGGACTTCCCCTTCTCCTTCATTCTTCCCCCTCCCCACCTCCCACTCAGGTACCTCCTCTAGAGCATCTCACAGGGGTGGCCTCTGCCCATCAGACTTCACTGATCACAGGCCCGCAGGTGGACGCAGCTGGGGGTGACTTTTGGAGGCCTCTGGACCCGACTCCGCGGGTTCAGGAGGAGGAGAGCAAGGCCTGAGAGCCAGAGGCTCGTGCCCTAGCCACGCAGCACTTTGCGACAGCCACCTTTCTCGCTTCCTGCACCACCCACTCCCAAGAGAGCCAGCGACTCCAGGATCTTTTGCGACACTCCCGTCTCCGGGGGCCGCCGGGGGCAGCTGACCCAGCAGAGGCTCAGTAGCCCACCGGGCTCTGGCTTCCCCTGGCCCGGGGCTCGGTTTTGTTGTGAGGTTTTGTGCATCCTGTTTTGTTCGTTCTCCCCGCCCCTTCCCGCGCGGGGCCAGTCCCCACCCCGTCCCCTCCCCGTCCCTGTCCCCTCCCCGTCCCCCTCCCGGGCTCCCAGCGTGCCCGCTCTTGACTTCATCCACTAAGTCAATAGCCCGGGCGCGGGCGGGCCGCTCCCCCCGCTCCCCCGCCCCGCGCCGCCCCCCGGTTTTCTTCTCGGGATAATGGGGGCTCTTTGTGGCCTAATCAGCCTCCTGAGGGGCCGGGAGGCCGGGAGCGCTTCCCCCGCGGCCGTCGGTGAAAATGAAAGCGGGATTAGGCCGGGGCCTCGGCCCACACCATAGTAAAGCGCCACCAGGCATTCGCCCCTTCAAAGCCCCTTTCGGGGGTTTGGTTACTTTATTTCTAAAGTTGTTTGTATTTCTAAAGTGGCCATTGAGGCGCGAGCGGGGACAGTGCCGGGAGGGCGTTGAGAGGAGGGGGCGGCCCCGGCGGAGGAGAAACTCTCGGAGCCTCCCTCTCCCCCTCCTCGGACCCGCTGACCAGTTTCCAAAGAGGCTCTCCAGGCCCTGATTTCCTCCCGCCCTGGGAGGTGGGGAGAGGCTCTTATCCCCACTAATCAGATCGGGAAACTGAGGCTCCGGCACTGATGCCAGGCTCCACACTAGAAGATGGGCTCCCGGGATTCAAACCCACCAGGCAGCCAGAAGGGGAAAGGGGGTTTTGGTTTTGGTTTTTGGGTTTTCTTAGGGGGAGACGCCAAGGGGCATTGATCGCGTTAATCGCCCGTTGCGCACAGTTCTGAGCGCACCGGCTAAACCTCTTGCTGTCGCCTCTGCCTGTACAGGCCATCGAAAGGAACGTCCAACCCGTACACGATTCGACCCCCTGAGGGAGGGAAGTTTAGCCCCACTTATTAAAGAAAGTCCCAGAGCCTCTCTTCTTAGAGTTCACTCTCAACACCTCCAGTAAATCCCAGAAATGCCGGCGCAATAATTCAGAATCTTCTCCCACCGCCAAAGATGGGAGGGAGAGAGAAGAGATTTTGAATTTTGGCATTTGCAGGCAGCTGGAGAGGAAGGGGTACGGGGGGGGGCAACAAGCAGCACCAGAAGAGGGTTCCTCCTAGCTGCGCCCCTTCTCCCGCACGCGTACATTGGAATTTCTTTTTTTCTGTCGTGCTTTTTAACCCTCCGAAGGGCGGATCCGACCTCAGAGTCCAGACGTGGAGGTAAAACTGTGAAGATGAGGGTCGCAAGGGCGGGGCGGGGCGGGGCAGGGGTGGGACTTAGTGCAAATTCGGGGGTCAGATTCTGGTCCTGCGGCTGGACCAGCGTTGTCGGTTGTATCCGTGGTTACAACTCCGGGTTACAAGAGAGCTCCGGGAGATAGAGGCTCTTCTGCAGCCTTTCACTGGGAACGAGACAGTTCCAGAAGGTTCCTTAAGACGCCCCCTGACCCCTCCCAACCCCAAAGTTGTCGCTCTACAGAGAAACTCGAGCTTCAATCAGATGCTCTTGTCTACACAGCCCAGATAAATTCGCTGTGCGGACTTCCTGGACAAGTTTCCGGGGAACAGGAAGGTTTGATTCCATCTCCACGCAAAAGTATAAACAACACACCGGGCAAACACATGCCCACCCCACAAAACCTCGGCGGAATGTTGCCCTCTCTTCACCTTCCTCAGTCACCTAGAGACCCGCGGTCTGAATTCGAACCCGAAGCCGTAACATCCTCTTCACCTGTCACCCCGCGCGACCGTGGAGAGGGGCCCGAGGAAAGGGGGCCGCCCACTCGTCTGGGGCTCTGTTGGGTCTGGGTCCCACGGAAAGGACCCCAGAAAATTTCAGGGGATGGTTTTCCAAGCTACTTCTCGTGCGGACGCCCCACCCCCTTTTCTGTCCGATCCCGGGGCCTCTTTGATCTTTGGTCAGACAAAGAGCGCAGTGAAGGCCAGAGGCTCCGGAGCCCCGCGGCCCGGCTGCCCCTCCCTCCTCCTCCCGCTGGAACCCGCGGCGCTTCGAGGCCCTGGTTGACGCCTGAGATTCCCGAGATCAGGTTGGAGGCTGCCTGCCAAACTCAGCAAGGGCCCCCAAACACATCCTGCTGTTGTGCTCACCCGGAGAGTTACCCAAACACACACACTCGGACACTTCATTCTCCCCTTCCCCAACATTCGCAAACACCCCCCCACACACACACAGGTAGTCTGGCAAGGAGGCAGGCGCACAGGGAGACATAATGGGTCAACACTCACACAAACACACGCACTGAAGCACAGTCTGTTTATTTTCTGTCTCCACCACCTGGCTCAGAACGCCACGAAGGCAGGGACCTTCCTGATGTCTCAGGTATTCCTGGGCGCTTAACACAATGCCCGTGTACACAGTAGGTGCTCCATATTTCTACAGAATGAATGAAGAAATTGACCGACCCCCTGAGAAGATGTCTTTCTTTTTTTCTTCTTCTTTTTTTCCCTTTTCTTTTCTCTCTCCATCTCTTTCTTTCAGACACACAAAAGGGGAGCACAGCATTTGTGCTTATCTCTGCATATAACCACCTCATAAAGGACCCCTCCAACAACCAAATGGGGATGGGAGGGTGGGATTCACTGCCTCTGTTTTGGAAGGAGAAGGAAGCAGCGAGGGCCAGACAGAGGTCAGGCTCTCAGCCTCACCTCTTCTCCCACCCCACCCCACCCCATCCACCATCCATCTCCCCCTTCTGGGCTCGGGTTCCTGCTCCTGGACTCAGATGCTCCCTCAAGGATACCAGAGTAAGCTGAAAACATGTATATGTGAAGTTCTTAATGGGGTGTGGCCTCTAGAAGCCCACACACCCCTTTGTACGGTCTGTAAAATTCCTCCTGTATGAACCTCTGTGAATAGCCCATTTCTTAGGTTTTATCCCATTCTCAAAGGGGTCCAGGTTCCCCCCAAAGGATAAGAATCTTTGTCTTAGTGCAATTCTCCGGTTTTTCATGGAAGGAAACTGAGACCCAGAGGGGCTAAGAGAGTTGTTCGAGATTGCATTGTTAGTGAGTTGGGGGCAGGACGGATGGTATACTTCCTGGGCCCAGCGCAGTGCACTTTGCCCCTCCCGGATTCGTCCTGTTGGGCTCAGCTGGAGATTGGGAGAGCTGGCCATCAGAGGCAGGGATCGAACACTCAGCCAGGCACTGGACCCAGAGCAGCATGAAGCCGTCAGCTCCTCCAGTGTTGTAACCTCACTCTTACCCTCCAGTCTGCAGCGTCCCGAAGCTGGGGAGTGGGGATGGTGGCCTGCGCGCCACCCCTTCCCCGAACTGGGAACTTAGAAGGGGCGGCCGCTAAAAACCGGAAGGTGGTGAGCCTCACTCTCCCGGCAGTGAAACCCGGACTGGGATATTTATTTAGCGGCGCTCTGAGTAAGGGGTCTCCGCCCCTCTCGCCGCTAGTCCCGACGGGGCCAGGCTCACAGGCCGGCCCCTTTCCAGCACCCCGGTCGGAGCGCGGACCCCGGGCCCCCGCCTCGGGCTCGGCCTCCCGCCCGTCCCGCCGGCCCGACTGGCTCTCCTCTAATTAAGCGGCGGGATCGCAGCGAGCCGCCCGGCCGCGCTGTAATATGATGAACTGCCTTTGTGACGGTGTCACCGAAAGCGCTTCTGATAAGGGGAAGCAGCGGAGGATCAAAAGCACGACAGCGGCTCGCCCGCCTCCCGCCGCCACCCGGCTCTGCGCGCTCGCCCTCTCCGCTCGCGCTCTCCAGCGGGCCGTCTCTAGGTCCCGAGGTCTCTCCTGATCTCCCCGTCCCAGGCCAGCCTTTCGGTGCCTCTGCGTCTCTTTGTCTTTCCTGCTGCTCTGCGCCTCCCTCGGCCCCGGCGCGTTTCTCAGCGTCCTCAAACGCTCTAGGCAAGGCTCTCCCGTCCCGCACGGGGTCTTTCTCTGAATTGTCTCGTGCACGCGCGCTCTCTCTCTCTCCTGAAGCTCTCCTCCTTCTTTCTGACTCTCTCTCGTCCCTCCTCTGTGGCTCTGGGTCTCCCAGGCCTCTGCCCATCCCTGCCTTGCTCTCGACCCGGGCTCGGGCCCAGCACACCTCCAGAGCCCGGGCAACCGAATCTTGGAAAGGTTCACGGGCTGACCCGCAGTCTCAGAAAGTCGAACCAATTCATCCTCAGCAGGCTCGCAGGGCTCCCCGGCCCTGGCAACCCGCGCTCACTCAGCTGCCGAACAGAGGGCTGGGCACGAGGGCCCAAGGCGCCCTGGCCTGCCCTCGGGGCCTCTTTGGAGCGAGACTTGGGGGGCACACAACTTCCCCTCATCCCTCTAGAGGCTGCTGCGGCTCGCGACGCTTTTCCTCTCCCCCGGGGCTGAAGTTCCAAGTGCAGCCCACCCCTCTTTGGCATCCCCTTCCCTATACCCCTTCCTTTGGCCCTCACCTCCCCTTTGCCCTCGACCCCTTCTCTTCCTTCTTCAGGCCCCTCCCCTTTGCTTGCTCCTAGGTCCCCCTGCGCTCTCTCCAGACTCCCTCCCTGCCTCGCCTCTCCCTTCCCCCCACTTTGTTTGAAGTTCTGGAGAGATCTATCTACTAATGGGGAAGTTTCCCCCTTAGGTCACCGTTCTGCCTTGATTCGATTTGGGAAGGCAAGTTCCCTCCCTCCCCCGCCCGACCCCAGCCGGGGCCAATCGCTCCAGAGCAGGTCAGAAAGCGCTGACCCCATTTCCACCTTTCCTCTTTCAGCCAGAGTTGGGGGAAGGGGGAAAGGAGAAGAAAGGCCAACGACAGCAAAAATTGGGGGGTGGGTGTCCCAACCTTCCAGTCCCTCTCATCCCCATCCCCAACTGGGTTTCCTAATTACCTCATTAGTCTGGAGTGGGAGAGGAAGACGAGCTATTTTTCTGGAATTCCTGGAATGTGCCCCCCCCCTTAGTCATGGCCTTCAAGGCCCCAAAGCCCCTGGAGAACCTCCCCTTTGGGGTGTCTCTTCTGTGTTCTTCTTGGGAGCAGGAGGGCTCCCCCTCACCTGGCACTGCCTATTACGTGGTGTGAGTTCTATCTGGCTCTAGACTATGCGCTCCCAGGACAGAGCCAGGGGTCTTGGACGTTTCATGCTTATATCCTTAGGTGTCCATTAGGAACGAAGCCTCATCAACTTTGCTGATGACGGTAAATAGAAACTCCAGAGAAGCAACCTAGAAGGAAATCTCATTTGCTCAGTCCTCTTTCCCTATATTAAAAAAATATGTTTGTATAGATTATTTATATAAAATGTAGTGTGTGACAACTATCATTTTCAGAAAGACATTCTTTAAAAACAAAAAAAAGCCCCAATAATCACCATACTGCTTTAAGGCTACTGTTATATGTGCTTTTAAATCTTTCCATGTAAATTCCACTGAAAAATTTGGAAAGCTGTGACAGGGGAGGGGGCCGCGGGGGTAGGAGGGGGGAGGTTAATCCGGGTTTAACGCTGCGATGCCGTCTTAGGACCAGGGTTAGCCTGATTGCGTTATCTCTTCCCAACATTTGAGACGCCCATATTTCACCCAGCCAAATAGCTCGGAGAGCAGCGCAGATGGCTGCCGTGGTCGCGCCTCAGGAAAATGTGTTATTAATATCTAAATAACTTCCCAATACTGTCTGGTAAATCTCCCCTCCACCATTCCAAATGATGAATTCGTTTGAAGTCTTCCCCCAGCCTCATCTTTTCAATGCCCCTCTCTCTTCTCTCTTCTTAGCCAGGCTTATTTCAAACTGGTAAATATCTAATTCCTTTAACGGCTGTGCCGTGCACACGAGTCTTTTAGACGCCTGGAAACAGCCGGTGTGTGGCAGTGCGTGCCCGGAGGTGAACAGAAAACCCGCATGCCCTCGCAGCGGGGGACCCCACCCACCCTGTTTAGAAATGCGTTTGGGAGACTGGGGCTGCGCGGGCACCTCAATCTGGGAGCTGAGCCCTTCCTTTGCGCGCCCAGGACACCCTCTCCTGGTCCCCCGCGGAGTCCCAAAGGCATCCCCCCCCCCTCCCTAACGCGCAGCTCTTCCGCGGCTCCGGTCTCCGAGACCCCACCCGCAGCCCTCCGAAGGCGTCCCTCGCTCTCTGGGGCGGATAATTACTCTCCGCTCGCCTGTTCTCCCTTGTTTAAAGTTTGTTTTCTAAATGTCTTCTATTAGATTATGTTCGTTCATTCCCCCTCCAACCTTATCTCCTTCTGTCTCTTCTCTCCTTGCCCGTCACACTCGATTTAGGCACGAGTTTATCTGGCAAACAGTTTGCCGACTTTGTTTATTTACCGCGGGTTCTGGGGCTGCGAGCGCGCGCGCGCCAGTGTTCGCCTTTGTAATAGTTATCTCATTGTTGTTCTTCGTTAGTCCCAGCTCCCTGCAACCCTCTCTCTCTTCTTCGGTTGGAGGGATGGAGGAAAGAAAGGGGGAGTCTTGTCAGCCCAGTGTGGGTTCGCCCCCTCGCCCGGAGCCCCCTCCCCCGGGATATCTGCCTCCGACCCCCGCACCCCTCCTCTCCGCTCACCCCATCCCCCCACCACCCCGGCGCGGCGGAGCCCTCACCCCCTCCCTCTCCCCCTCTGGTCTCACTGAATATCCACCGCCGAGCTCTGCCTAAAGCCGGGGAATTGCCTGACACCCTCCCGTCTTCCTCCGAGCCCCCATTATGCGAAGCTGATCCCACTCTGAACAGCCTCAAATCCCGCCTGGACTCTGTTTGATTAGATTGCCAACCCGGGGTAATCCTTTGATTTGGTGGAGTGTCAATTACCTTTCTGTAAACACACATTTACAGAGGAGGGAACTTGTTGGTATAAATCAATGCAGATTGTTTCTTGATAAATGGACTATCTTCGACCCCTCCCTCGTTCCCTCTTCCAAGGCCCCTCTCCCTGGAGGCCCCTCCCCTCCCCTCTCCCGTTCTCGCCCAGCCAGCAAACAATGCCCCTTCCAGGTGTGAAGCCGAAAAAACGGTGTGGGCTGAGGGGAGCCGTGCCCCCCTTCCCCTATTCATTCGCTCCCCCGGAGCCTAATTAAATTTGGCAGGTCCTTGTACACACAATCAAAACAGCTTCCTCCAGTGTAGCAAACGACCGAAAACCGCATTAGCAGCTATCGCAGCTCTGCCAAATTAAATTGTTTCCCACCTCCTTTTACAAGTGTCTAAAACCGACACTTCGGGCTCTCCCCTCCTTTCCGATCCTTCTCCGTCATTTCTCACTCCACACCTGTAAGTCTGCTGCTTTGAAAACAAATTAAGGGAAAATGCAAAGAAAGACAAATCTGCCTTTCACGCACGCACACCCTTGGCCTCCACCTCGGATGGTCTTTCAGAGCGGGAAGTCAGCAGATTCCCGGATGGACTTTGACGTCGCCACTCCACCCCTCCCGAAAATGCACACTCTTCTTTTTAATCTTGTGAATTTCCACCTTATTTCATATTAATTGTGACCTGGCTGGGCTTCTACCCTAGAGACCAACGTGGTCTGATCCGGTCAGTTTCAGCCTAAACCTGAGCCTTGTCAGATGCAAGAGGCATGGTGCTCTCACTCTTTAGTACTGTTGTTACTGCTTTTCTAAATTATTGCTTATTTCTTCACACTCACTCCCTCAGCTCCCACGGAGGAATGGTTTGACTCTTTGCAAACCCCTATCAAATTTCCCACAAGAGTCTCCCTGGACTCAGGTTGGGAAGATCTTTTTCTTTCCCCATCCCTCCTCAAATCCTTCACCAGTCGAGTCCCTGCCTGTCTCTCCCCTGATCCTCAGAGAAGGGGTGAGGAGAGAGTCCAAGGGGATGAGGGCAAGGAACCTTTCCAGGTGTGCAGAGCATGGCCGGAGCCCCTATCCAAAGCGGTCTGAGAATTCTCACAACCAACAATCCTAATAACTCAGTCTTAACAAGGATAAGAGCAAAAAAAAAAAAAAATATGAACAGCCTCATGAATATCAGCCCAAGGGGAGCAGGAGTGAGCTGTTCAGAGATGAAAGTGCACAGAAATAAAAGCTCAATTTAATCTGCTTTAAAACCCTTCAACTTAACGTTTGTGCTTCAAACTCTGAGAGTGAGGACTGATTGTGGATAAATAGTTTCTTACCATGCCTGGAAGCTATTACACCCCTCTCCAACACAGTTTCCTATTCAGCAGTCCCAGTTTTCATTACCAGCTCTAATAAGTCTTAACATTATTAAATGCCAAGCGGACGATAGGAAAAAACGGACTCAGGGAGGGATCTCTCTTTAGCGCTTAAAGAGGAGAGCTCTTAAACCCCTTCTTCGGCGGCTCCCCGCCTTGAGAGAGGCAACCCCCGGAGAAGGCATTTGTCAAGAGCAAGAAGTCAAAACAAAGTTTGTGGGTGTGCACCCCTCCCCCTGCTCTGCCCAGGGGTATCTCTGCCTCTCCCCATCTGGCCCACTCGGGTGGAGGCTGGGAGGTCTTTTCACCTTTAACTTGGCCATGAAACTGACATCCAGGGCCTGGGAGAGAGACGAGAGTTTCCAACTGGGTGGTTCACCGGGGTGCCAGCCACTGGCCAAGGTACTCAAATACGGAGCCGATACCATTTGTCCACAGATGGAAAGACAACCCTCTCTCATGCCCCCGTCATACTACCCATCACACCCATCTACAATCATACTGCATATCCACACAGAATCCACGGCTCCGATCCAAAGGCCCGTGGGCAAACCGCCACACCGAGAGACATGCGCTCACACCGCCATCCAGCTCCCAATCCCAGGGCCCAACATGCCCTCTGTCACTCAAAAACCACGGGGCTTTCTGGACATCAGGCCCACCGCTTTCATTTCATTTCTGCAACTCCTGTCCAGACTCAGCGCCAGTGCTTTCAGCCTTCCCATCTGGAACCTCCAGCCTCCTCCTTAAACCCTTGGGACCCCCGCACCCCTCCTCTCCGCTCACCCCATCCCCCCACCACCCCGGCGCGGCGGAGCCCTCACCCCCTCCCTCTCCCCCTCTGGTCTCACTGAATATCCACCGCCGAGCTCTGCCTAAAGCCGGGGAATTGCCTGACACCCTCCCGTCTTCCTCCGAGCCCCCATTATGCGAAGCTGATCCCACTCTGAACAGCCTCAAATCCCGCCTGGACTCTGTTTGATTAGATTGCCAACCCGGGGTAATCCTTTGATTTGGTGGAGTGTCAATTACCTTTCTGTAAACACACATTTACAGAGGAGGGAACTTGTTGGTATAAATCAATGCAGATTGTTTCTTGATAAATGGACTATCTTCGACCCCTCCCTCGTTCCCTCTTCCAAGGCCCCTCTCCCTGGAGGCCCCTCCCCTCCCCTCTCCCGTTCTCGCCCAGCCAGCAAACAATGCCCCTTCCAGGTGTGAAGCCGAAAAAACGGTGTGGGCTGAGGGGAGCCGTGCCCCCCTTCCCCTATTCATTCGCTCCCCCGGAGCCTAATTAAATTTGGCAGGTCCTTGTACACACAATCAAAACAGCTTCCTCCAGTGTAGCAAACGACCGAAAACCGCATTAGCAGCTATCGCAGCTCTGCCAAATTAAATTGTTTCCCACCTCCTTTTACAAGTGTCTAAAACCGACACTTCGGGCTCTCCCCTCCTTTCCGATCCTTCTCCGTCATTTCTCACTCCACACCTGTAAGTCTGCTGCTTTGAAAACAAATTAAGGGAAAATGCAAAGAAAGACAAATCTGCCTTTCACGCACGCACACCCTTGGCCTCCACCTCGGATGGTCTTTCAGAGCGGGAAGTCAGCAGATTCCCGGATGGACTTTGACGTCGCCACTCCACCCCTCCCGAAAATGCACACTCTTCTTTTTAATCTTGTGAATTTCCACCTTATTTCATATTAATTGTGACCTGGCTGGGCTTCTACCCTAGAGACCAACGTGGTCTGATCCGGTCAGTTTCAGCCTAAACCTGAGCCTTGTCAGATGCAAGAGGCATGGTGCTCTCACTCTTTAGTACTGTTGTTACTGCTTTTCTAAATTATTGCTTATTTCTTCACACTCACTCCCTCAGCTCCCACGGAGGAATGGTTTGACTCTTTGCAAACCCCTATCAAATTTCCCACAAGAGTCTCCCTGGACTCAGGTTGGGAAGATCTTTTTCTTTCCCCATCCCTCCTCAAATCCTTTACCAGTCGAGTCCCTGCCTGTCTCTCCCCTGATCCTCGGAGAAGGGGTGAGGAGAGAGTCCAAGGGGATGAGGGCAAGGAACCTTTCCAGGTGTGCAGAGCATGGCCGGAGCCCCTATCCAAAGCGGTCTGAGAATTCTCACAACCAACAATCCTAATAACTCAGTCTTAACAAGGATAAGAGCAAAAAAAAAAAAAAATATGAACAGCCTCATGAATATCAGCCCAAGGGGAGCAGGAGTGAGCTGTTCAGAGATGAAAGTGCACAGAAATAAAAGCTCAATTTAATCTGCTTTAAAACCCTTCAACTTAACGTTTGTGCTTCAAACTCTGAGAGTGAGGACTGATTGTGGATAAATAGTTTCTTACCATGCCTGGAAGCTATTACACCCCTCTCCAACACAGTTTCCTATTCAGCAGTCCCAGTTTTCATTACCAGCTCTAATAAGTCTTAACATTATTAAATGCCAAGCGGACGATAGGAAAAAACGGACTCAGGGAGGGATCTCTCTTTAGCGCTTAAAGAGGAGAGCTCTTAAACCCCTTCTTCGGCGGCTCCCCGCCTTGAGAGAGGCAACCCCCGGAGAAAGCATTTGTCAAGAGCAAGAAGTCAAAACAAAGTTTGTGGGTGTGCACCCCTCCCCCTGCTCTGCCCAGGGGTATCTCTGCCTCTCCCCATCTGGCCCACTCGGGTGGAGGCTGGGAGGTCTTTTCACCTTTAACTTGGCCATGAAACTGACATCCAGGGCCTGGGAGAGAGACGAGAGTTTCCAACTGGGTGGTTCACCGGGGTGCCAGCCACTGGCCAAGGTACTCAAATACGGAGCCGATACCATTTGTCCACAGATGGAAAGACAACCCTCTCTCATGCCCCCGTCATACTACCCATCACACCCATCTACAATCATACTGCATATCCACACAGAATCCACGGCTCCGATCCAAAGGCCCGTGGGCAAACCGCCACACCGAGAGACATGCGCTCACACCGCCATCCAGCTCCCAATCCCAGGGCCCAACATGCCCTCTGTCACTCAAAAACCACGGGGCTTTCTGGACATCAGGCCCACCGCTTTCATTTCATTTCTGCAACTCCTGTCCAGACTCAGCGCCAGTGCTTTCAGCCTTCCCATCTGGAACCTCCAGCCTCCTCCTTAAACCCTTGGAGACTTGGAAGTTCCCGGTTCTACTGCAGGGAAAACCTCTATCCAGCGAAGTTGCCTTTCCGCTGGTTTTATAAGCCCAGATCAGCACCGGAAACCCCTGGACTCCTTTGAGCCAAAGGGATTTCCAAACCGAACTTGCTACCCTTTTCCTTTCCTTTCCTTTCCTTCCTTTCCCTTCCCTTTCCTTCTTCCTCAGAAGAAATTTATCTATTGTGCTTCCTTACAGACTGAATTGGACATACCTCTGCCACACACACACACACACACACACACACACACACACACACACAGTCTCTCCAAATAAAACCAAACTTCCTTCGCTTCTCCTGGGGTACCTCTCAGAAGCTGCGTCTGCTGCGCTGTATTTCACAGGGAAAGATTATCCAAGTTCTCTCCCCCCCTCCAAGAAAAAGAAGTTCAACTAAGTCCCTTTCCAATCTGAACTGAAATAAGGAGTGGGTCTCCCCCCACCCCCCGCCAGGGATCCCCGGGCTCTAGGCTGCCTCTGCCGAGCCAGGGGCTTACTTGGAAGCCCCAGGCCGCCTCCCGCTGCAGCCCCGAGGCCCTCGGCAGGCCCGAACAGTGGGGTGCCAGGCACAGCTTGCTCACTTTCTTCCCTGCCCTTTTGTCCCCGGTGGGACTGGGCTCCACTTGGGGCCCTGAATGTCAATAGCCCGCTTCTTCCCCAGCTCCAGACTGCTCCCACACTGGGCTGCCCGTACACCCCCGCCCCCCCACCATCCTTCCCCCTCAGACCAGGCCTGTGAGGGCTGGGCCTCGCTGGGAGCTGTCTTTGGAAGCGGGCTTTGTCTGTGAAGTTCATCTTCAAGGTTGGGAGAGACTACTAGAAAGCTGGAGGGAGACCTAGGCTAGAAGTTCCAGGGAGGCGAGGAGACGAGAACCCCCTGGAAGGAAACTCAGATGAAACTGTGCTCTTTTACAAGTTTCAGGGTTCAGAACACTCCCCCACTTCTTCCAAATCCACCATTGTTTTTTTGCACGTTATAGTGGCCACTGCCTTTCCTGTCTGCCTGCTGCCTCCCTGCGTGTGTGTTTGGAGGCTTAGCTTCTTTCCCCGTCAGTCTATGTGACTCTGGGTCCTCCGTTTTTCTTTCTTTACCCGCTTCCCCCCTTGAAGCACACTTACCAAGTCTCAAAGAGACCTGCGAGGGGAGTGGTAATGAGGAAGGACTTTCCCTTCTCTTGAAACGTACCCTGTCAATAAACAAAAGCACAGTCCCCTTTCCTGGGCGCGCAGGCGCTTGAAACATAATCGCCTTCCCTAGCTCATCTCCAGAAAAAGCGCGGCTCGGACTCCAGACCCGTTCGGCAAACACGCTAACAGCGGGCAGAGGGCGTGTGGAGCCTGAATCTCTCTCCCGCACCGGGATCCTCCGACCCTGGGCGTCGGAGAACTCGGCCTCAACTCCCGGCCCCGCCTGCGCGTGCCCAAGAGGAAAGCACCTAAAAAGTGCACCCTTCTGCCCCCTCCCCCGCTACCTCCGCGATGTCTCGGTTCAGCCCTGGCATCACGGGACGGAGAATTAGGCGGCGGCCCACGCGGCCCTCGCTAATTTTTATTGATTGCAGCGGTCAGTCAACTGTCAGGCGGGGTTTCAAGGGACCGTTTAGAGAGCGTGTGCGGGTCTGCTTAACAGATTCATTTAGGGAGCCGCGGGGCCGGCTCCTCTTTCCTCGCCCCCCGCCCCCTTGCCCAAGTTCCCTATAAATAATAGATCGACACCGACCCCGGGACTAGCAGCCAAAACGCCAGCCCCGGAGGACACACGGCCCGGAGTCTTCAACGGGGGGCGCAGTCCGCGGCGCCCGGAGCCCTAACCCGCCGCCGGGTTCCCCGGGGACGCAGAGGCCGTCAGGACCCCGCTCCGCCGCGCAACTGAGTCGCGGGCTCCGCACCCAGCCCGGCCTGGGGGCGCACCGAGGGGGCGCTCTCCGCACACACCGACGGGCTCCCGGCTGCTCCGGGGGCCGCGAGTCCTCCCGCTAAAGATCTGTCCGCCAGTCCGGGTGGCGGAGGCGCCACCACTGGCCCGCACCCTGGTGAGCGGGGAGACGCGGGCGCGGGCGTCGCCGGCCCCGGGACGGCTCCCTACCTTTGTCGCCCAAGATGCCGTCGATGCTGTGCTTGGCTTTCTTCTCGCCGTCGTCCTCCTTCTTGTCCGCTTCGTCTTCCTCCTCCTTCTTCCCGAACTTGATTCTGAGCACGCGGCTAATCGAACTCACTAAACCTCAGAAATTCAAAGGCAAAAGAGCGAGTATAAGTCGTTGGGGCCGCGGAGCGGGGCCGCCTGGGGCCCTGGGAGAAGTAGCGGAGCCCATTTCCCCCCTAAATACACTCAGGAGGATTCACACCCATTCCCGACGCCCCCCCCCCCGCCGTTGAACATTTACACCTCTTGGGAGGCACAAGTACAGTCACTCACGTGGAGACTCACACCTGGGCCACTCACACGGTGGCAAGGCGGTGGCGGAGGAACCCACCTAGAGCGTTCCTGTCACATCCCTGCACACACCTGTGCTTTCCACTGTCACGGACCCTAGATGCGCTCACACCCACACCCACCTCCCCAGGACCTCCCTGGAGGCCCTCCAGCCCCCGATGCTGCAGTCCCCACACTCAGGTGTGCATCCCAGCCCTGCACACGTGAATGCTCAGGTACACACACAGACACCTGGGGCCACTTTCTCCCACACAGGCAACAAGGTTCAGGGCCTCCACATCTGGGACCCACTGGTGGCTGGGGGCAGCAACAGAATAGAAATGGTGACTTGGAAAAAGAGATCCAGGGAGATCACAATCTACCCTCCTAGGACGGACTCATCTCTCTAGGCCACTTCTCTGAGAAGGCGCCAAGGGAGCTTCCCTTACCACCCAACTTTATAGGATAACTTTTTCCCTATTTCCCTCCCCCTTCCCTCCCTCCCTCCCTCCCTCCCTTCCTTCCTTCCTTCCTTCCTTCCTTCCTCCTCTCTCCCTCCCTCCCTCCCTTCCTCCCTTCCTTCCTTCCTCCTCCCTCCCTCCCTCCCTTCTCCCTTCCTTCCTTCCTTCTCCTCCTCTCTCCTTCTTTCCTAACTTCTTTTCTTTCCTTCTTCCCTCTTTCCATCTTCCTTTCAGTGCTGATTCCCTCCTGTGCCCTCACCCTCTTTGCGCTCTGGTTCTTTTCCTTCTCACTTTTCTCTGAGTTCCCCGTCATCCATCATCTCCCCTCCTCTCCCGCCTCCAGCCCCACACGACCTGAGCCCTGGCCAGACTCCGGGCAAGTTCTGCTGGCTCAGCTGCCTTCTCACCTGAGGGCACGGTGCTGCGGTCACAGTGCCCATCCTTCAGCAGCCGGTCTCGGATCTCCCAGCTGAACATGCCTGGGTTTTCCCTCTTGTACTCCTCTATCTTTTTCTCCACATCCGGAGTCGCCACCTGCTTCAGAGGTGGAGGTGGGAGAGTAGGAGTGGAAAGATGGGGTAGGGGGAGGGAGATACTTTTAATATCAACCTCCCAAGAGCCCCAGGCCAGGCTGGTGGCTCTGGTCACCATGCCTCCATTCTGAGATTGGCTTTATCCTTTCAAGAAACCTGTTACTGGCTCCCAGGAAGGCGGCCAGGATTGGGGGATGTGGAATAAGGTAGTGATAGGTAATAAAATAGAAACCTAATTAGGACTGGGGTCCCCCCGCTCACTGTTCCAGGCAAGACTGGGGAAAGATTTCCCCTGGTCTGGGATGGTGATAGGGGGTCTGGGAAGATGTAGGGACAGCACAGGAATGACTCATTGCCCTATCAGGCAATCTGGACATCAGTTATCCCCATCCCTGAGAAATTCAAATAATGGAGGATGTCTGGGGGTGGGGACCCTCTTCCACTGTCCTTCCCATAGGAAGCATATAGACCCCCTCCCCGGTGCCGCTGGATGACACAGGGTAGAGAGAGGGGCTACAGCCAGGCTACCCCAACCACGGGAAGGCTGGCTGCCAGCTCTGCAGCAAAGACACTCACTCTGGGTTTGCTGCCACCAATGGCCCCAGGCCGGATGGACCCGGTCTCCTGGTAGCGGCAGAGAATCTTGGAGACGCAGCCATGGGAGACACGCAGCTGGCGGGAGATGACACAGGGCCGGATGCCATGGTGGGCCATCTCTACTATCTTGTGGCGGATGTGGTTAGGAAGGGGTCGCCCGTTGATGAAGACCCCACCAAGCTGATTGACCCGGCCTTGGCCAAGTGGGGTGGACACTGGAGGAGAAGGAAGGGGAAGATGAGGAAAAAGAGAGGCACAGGGTGAGGATGGGGAGGAGACACTGAGTACAGCCCTTTTGACTCCAGTTTTGTTTGAGCCCCAAGACCCCTGAAAGCAGATCTCAGTTCCTCACATTTGAAGCTGTGGCAGTTCGGAGGTCAGGAAAAAACCTGTCATGAAGCCAAGGGAAGGTCTGGCAGAGATGGAGAGAGGGGTCAGGGTTGGCTGCAAGAGTCCCCACAGATGCTGTGTGTCCCCAGTCCTGCCACACTACGGGGAATGCGGACACACCTGGGGGATCTGAATGCCTCTGAGAAGGAGAGGGAGAGAGACAGAGGTGAGAGGGCAGAGCCTAGAGGCTGGCGGAGCCTGGGGACTCTGGGACCAATGGTTCTCTGGACCCACAGCTTGGGCGGCAGGTTCACTTGCCTTTTATAGAGGCCGATAATGGGTGAGATGTGGCCCATCCGGTCAGTTCCATGCTCTAAGTGGTCAAGTCTGATCCATTTTATTGGGGCCCAGAAGGGGTTGGTGGATTACTAGTAGTTACAGCCCTGGCTTGGGCAGCAGAATTGTCCTACCCATAACTGAACAGACAAGGCACAGCAGAGGGACCAGCAACAGAATGCCGTTGGCTGCTGCTTCTGGGGGCACCTGGCTGTCCCTTGAGGGACTCTCCTTCCTTCCAACCCCTCCCAGAGTTCGAATTTCGTTTTGGGATGATTTGGGGACATGCCCCATTGTCGGCAAGCTTCTAATCAAATACTCATTTGGCCTCAAAAACCCATGAACTGTCCCTGCAGGTTCAGAGAGGCTGGTGCACAGATGGACCAGAGTCCCTGGGTGTGGGTGACTTTGGGAACCAGGAAGACAGACTCGCCTGATGTGTGCTAGGGAGGGGAGAACGCCTGGGAAGCTTTAATGCAAAGTCCACACAATTTCCTCCCAGAAGGTTGGAGGACACCCGGTGCACTAATCCGGCCTCGATCCTCCCAGTTTGGGGACTCGGCGGCTGCGGAGATCTGGCAGATTAGAACGATTTCACAGCCGCCCGAGTGGAGGGAGCTGACAGTATAATTGGAAGGGAGGAGGCGAGAAGAGGCTCCGTTGCTGAGCTGTTCCTACCGCCTCCTCCCTGGCTCTGCCGGTCCCCACACTCCTCTTCGTAAAAGTAGGTGTCTGAAGCCACCCTCGGATTTAATCAGAAATCGTGCGTCGCCAAGTCAGAGTCACTCGGTCTCCGTGGCGGGATATGCCATTAGCGCTGGAGAGCTCTCCAGCGCACAACTTTATATTCAAGAGCCTCTTTAGCGACCGGCACTCGGCTCTCCTCAGTATTCTCCGTCATGTTGGGCAAATATTGTCCTAATCCGCTGCGCGTCCTCGGCCGCCTGTTTTACTTGCATTCGCTACAGGAGAGTGCTACGGCAAATCCCCGGGCTTGTGCGCTCTCCCGCCTGCGTGGTTGCTCGCGCGCACTTGATCACGGAGCCACTCTCCTCGCCTCTGTCTAATTCAGGGACCCGCGCCGTCTAGCTGCTGGAGGGACCCCCCCCCCCGCCCAGATCTCAGGCTTCCCGTCCATCCGTCCCCTCCTTGCCTTCTCTCTCCTTCACGCACAAGGGTCTCATATAATTATAAGAAGAGTAATTAAAAAATAAAAGTCGCACCTCTCTCTAACCACTTCTGACATCCTGGGCTACCTACCCCCAGAAGCCAAGTGATCCCTCAGTTGACAGGTTGAAGGCCTTCTATTAGTTTAAAAAGAAAACAAAACAAAATCGCAGGAAAGGTGCGCTCCCAGCCCTTGCTGGAGCCCGGAGCCGGTTCACCCCGGATGCTGGATATTTAGGGAGTACACATTACAAAACTAACACTTTTCCCTTGTCTGGACATTTCCCTGCCGTCTCGCCGTCTTGAGGTCTCCCCCGAGAGATTTCCAGAGTTCGCAAGCCCGAGTGGAAACTTTTGGGGGAAAATCGTTACTATTTATTGTTTCAAATTAGTTTGTTTCCAGACCCAAAAGCAGAGTCCTAGTTTAGGCATGAAATATCACACATTGTTGGTATTTCGAAATAGAAGGGGCTGCAAGACCATCCCAGAGGTGAAAAGAACAATTCAAAACAAGAGTAGAAAGCACGTAGCTGGCGAACGCAGAGAGCCGAGAAAGTATTAGGTGGAAAGTATCTAAAAATAGTGGACAGAGTTGAAACTCACTAGGACTTGAAATTGACTAGGAGCCGAAATCTACTCGGAGTTCAGCCCCGCGGGTAAAGGCCAGAATCCTGGACCTGTGAAGCTGAGGCCGCGGGTGGGTGAAACCCACGCGTAAACGGACAAGTGTCGGTCCCAGAAACTTCCTGGGTCCGGCGCCCGGACTTGGATCCAGAAGGGAAGGGGACTCCCCTGCTGCCGCTGGCGCCGCCACCACCCCGTGAAGATCGCCACCTCTCCAAGGACCTCGAGGTCCTGGCGGAGGAAGGAAGCGAGGCAAGTCCAGACGCTCTTACCTTCCAGAGGAAATCCCGTGCGGGGATAGTTCTGCCCGGGAGCCGGCCGCATCATCCTCGGTACAGTGCCGGGAAGGGCCGCCATTCTTGCGCACGCCGGGGACGAATCCAGAGTCGGCGAAAATCGCTTCCCGTCCGCTCCCTTTACCCCTGCTGCGATCTCTTTCTTTCCTTCTTTTTTTTTTTTAAACCTCTTCCCCCTCCCCTCCGCGAACACTCCCTACCCCCATCCCCCCACCCCCGGCTGCGGTCGCTCGCGTCCAGAAGCTGGGGAGGGGAGTGAGGTAGGGGCGGAGGTTGGGGGGGGTGGCGGGGGGGGGAGGGAAGGTGGCGACAACGAAGTTCAAACAAACAAACACACCAACCCCAAGGCCTCCTCTGCCCGCTCCGCTGGGCCAGAAGTTGTGCAGGCGGATGCGCCGGGCAGGAGCGGGAGACGAGGCCGCGCCGCGGAGCGGGGCTGGGGGGGACGCGGCCGGAGTCAGAGCCCCCAGCCTCGGACTGTCGAGCAACGCGCTCTCGCGCTCCGGGCCAAAGTTTCGGAGCCGAGAGGCTGCGGAGTGGATTTCTTTTTCGTATTTATTTATATATTTATTCCCTCGCTCTCGCTCCCCTCCCTCCCTGTCCTCTCCCACTCCTCTCCACGCCTTCTTTCTCAGACCACACTCGCTACTCCCTTAAACACCAGCTTTCACACCCCCGCCCCCCAGAAGACTTGGGGAGGGAAGAAGGTGCCTCTCGGGTTTCTGGGCTTGAGGGGAGGCGATAAGGGGTGACGAGGTTGGGAGGAGAAGAGGGAAAGCGAGGGGGCGAGCGATCCGCCGGGTAAGTCGTGCAAAAGTGCCCACTGGAGTACGAGGAGGAGGAGGGGGAGGAGGCAGCGAATGAGATCTGATAGGTTCGGACTTTTCTTTTATTCATGAGCAGGGAAGGGGGCCAGGGCGGAAGGCAGCCGAGGACCAATAACGAAAAGAAATCTTCAACGAATATTTTTTTCCTCTTTTCTGATCCCCGGCTCACCTCGCTTTTGGGGGAGAATTTGAACTGCCGGTTGAAACAGAGGGAGCAACGGCGGGGCGTGGGGGCTGGGGGAGGGGGGAGCGGGGAGGGAGGGAGGGGGCCAGCCAACTCAGTCCCAGTGTCTTCCTTTGACGAATGGGCCGGGTCCGCGGAGTCCCCAGCCCCCGGTCGCCCACGGCCCCGCTCTGCAGTCCGGCTGCATGGGAATGCCCGCCTCCCGTTGGTGGCTCCCTTGGATTCTCGCGTCTTCTCTAGCCTCCCAGAATCAGAGTCCGCTGTGTTTCACTCTTCACCCTCATCTCACTCACACACTCTGAAATTTCCGCCGGTGGGGCCCACTGGGAATTGGCCTAGGTGGCTTCATGGGAGGGGTTTATGACTTTCTCTAGGAAATAGCCTCTGAACCCCGGTGTCCCATTCTTGCCTGGCCCCCTGCAGTCTGAGAAGCCCAGAATGATGGCCGGGCCTAGTGCTTAGAAAGAGGTCCGCGGAGTGTTAGGGACCCATTTCTTTATTTCCTCCCCTCCCCTCCCTCACCCATCCCCAGCCGGGATTAAACCCCTGCTCCTCTTCAGGCCCCCAGCCCACCTCCAGAGCCCCTCTCCAGCAGGTAGCCCGGTGCCCTGAGGCGGAACAGCAAGTGGGTGCCCAGGATCTGGGGGTCCAGAGGGGTGGGAAGTTGGGGGGACGGGGCGGTCAGGACTTGGTACCACCCTGAGCTCCTCAATTCGGAGCTCCTCCACTGTTGGATTGAGGGGGAGGGTGCCCCAGTTAATCGGTGGGGTGTGGGAGCGGGGTGATGGGAGGTCCTGCAGTTCTACGCTCTCCCCCTCGCTCTCCCCGTGCCAGAGTGACCAGACGTCCCTGCCTGGGGATACCGAGGCCTGGGGGCGAAACGCCCTCCCAGCGGGGCAGGACGCCATGACTGCAGGTCTTTTGTCTCCCCCGGGAAAGAGTGTCTCCGGCCCAGCGCTGGAGGCAAAATACAATAAAATAAACCCAGCCCTCAAACTCGCCCCCAACCCCGCAGCCTGCCCCCTGCCCGCCCTCTCCCGGTGCTGGGGTCAGCCTCTTCTTGGCCTGGGAGCGCTCCTCAGGCTGGCCCCCGCGTGCCCCTCTCCCCTCCCATTTTCCTCACCTGTGACCTTTGCCCCTCTCAGCATGTGACAAACTCCCTCCTCTCCCCTCTATCCCAGTACCAGGGGCTTCTCCGGCTGGGGGTGGGGATGGAGGGGTGCGGGAGGCCTTCTGGAAATGGGGGCCTGCTGAGGAGCTGTTAAACTCACGCCCCCAGTGGCCCCAGAATTGAGGTGGGGGGAGGCCAAGTCGCTTTAGAATTGGAAAGGAGGACATCCGAGTGCCTTTCCCATACCAGGGTGCCAGGCTACCTGAGTTATAGGGACCCTACAAGGTTTTCTGGGACACGTTCCTTTTTGGAGGTGTTACCCCACTGTATCCACTGGCCCCAAGAGAGATTGGAAGATGATATTTAAGCTCTAATGTGTATGTCTGGGGAAGATGAGTCAGCCCTGAGTCCCTTTTACATCTCATCTTGCTGGAGGGTCTGGCCTGTCTTGACCTCCAGAGATGGCTGTATATATACACAGATACACACACACAAACCTAAGTGTGTAGTATACACACACACATATATATTGTTCATTCGTTCATTCATTCATTCATTCATCCATCAGTAATTTCTGTTTTGGCGAGTAAGAATTTAAGGCACCTCTTCTCTGTATCTGTGGGTGGAATGGGCCAGTGTGTTTGTCTGTGAATATAGGTTTATGCCCACGTCTGTCTGTATCCAGGTGAAGGTGGGGTGTGTGTGTAGGTCTGCTGTCGGCTTGTATGCCAGTCTGAGTAAGTGTGTGCTTCTAAGTGACGGTCTGTGTCTGCATTTAGATTTTGGAGTCTCTTCCTTGTTGCCTTAGCAAAGCTCTATGCGCCCATCAAGAAGGTGTGAGCTGTGGTTTGGTCCGTTCCCGGGGTGAGAGAAGCCCTCTGGGGCGTGCCGGAAGCGGCCGCTGAAGACTCAGTCCCTCCTGGAGGACTTGGCCGCTGGCGCGGGCTCGTCTGCCGAGCCCAGTGGGGCTAGCGCAAAGCCGGACCCCTCGGTTCAGGGCCACCACCGATCGCCTGCTGCCGGGGACACTGGAACCCCAGGCGACCCGCGCGGGGGCCACCTAACCGTTGGCCTGGTCCCCGCCCTCCGCTGCTGCAGAAGACTCAAAGCGGCGGTCGCGAGGGAGACCCCCCCCCCCCACCCAGCAGGCTCCCCTAAACCCCGCGCTGGCAGCACCAAGCCTGCGTTTCCGCTGCTGGGGGATTCCGTGGCCTCCCGCTGGGCAGGCAGAGGGGGAGGGAAAGGGGAGCGTCTGTCGGAATGAGCTTGGCCGTTCTCGCCTGTTGGAGACCAATTTCACAAATGATTTTTGCAACAATTAAGAAGTGTGGCAGAGTGAAATGGCGATTTCACATCCAGCAGGGGAAAGGGGGGTTCACCTGGGAGCTGGGGCGGCTGCAGCTGGAGGGGGGATCTTTCCCCCTCCTCTCAGTTCCCCTCGCTAACCCCCTTGCCCCATTTCACTCCCCACAGGACGTTAATCAACTCCTAAGACCTCTGACCGTTGCTGTAAGCGCGATGGGTGTGTGCTGGGACGGACGTGGCTGGGAAAGTTTTCCCTTCAGCCCCTCACCCCAATCTCTCTCTCTCCCTGTTTCTTTCCCCCTCCCTCTCCTTCTCTCTCCCTTTCTCCCTTTCTCCATCTGTCTGTCTGTCTCTCACACACACTTTTCTGTCCCTCTCTGTCCCCCTACAGTCAGTTTCATGGGCTCCTCCATCATTTTGTCCCCCACTGTCTCATTTCCTCCTTGCCTTTCTGACGCCTCCCCGGAGGTTTCCTCTCCTCCACTGCCCATTTTGTCCACCGCATCCCCCAACTCCATGGTTTCCTGAAGTATGTTTGGGCCTCCCTTGCTCTCCGTGCTGTAACTCAGACCTGAATCCCTGGGGAGCCCTTTGGTCAGATGGGGGCTGGACAAAGACCTTTGGGAAGGGACCCTGCTGTGTTTGGCATCTACCTCAGACTCTTGAAAGGAGATTGTCCAGGCCCAGCCCAGTCTGATTCCAGCACACACACACCCCGCACCCCACCACCACCCACTCCTTGCAGAAATCAGTCCGCCCCAGTGCTCTAAAGGCTTGAACCACGGTCCCTACCTCCACCTGTCCCTGTCTGGTCTGAGATCTCCCCCCACCTCTTTTGTAAGGGTCACGACAATGCTAAAAATAGGAATTCTTTCCCCAAGTTCCCAAATGGAACCCTCCAACCCCAATTAAAATGGGAGAGAAAGACGTAGGCCCAAGGGTCGGGGCAAGACCCCAGGTTGACTTCAGCTTGGGGAAGTTGGCCTTTCTCTGGCTGTAAAATGATGGGAATATGAGACCAGTAAGGGCCACCACTGGGGTTCCTTTTCCAGGCTCCCAGGTGGCCAGTGGTCCCTTCCCCCGCCCAAGGGAGAGAACACTCCTTCTTTCAGATCCCTGTGCTATGAGCACTTTTTGAAAGCGATTACCCAATAAATCTTCCTTTAAAGAGTGATAAATCCACCTTGAAAACCAGCGGTTTTGATTTCGGCGGGGCCTTTTGCATTTTCAGAGGCTGCGGCCAAAGACATCGACAAATGGAATTATTCAGTCTTCAAATGTTTGATAATGAGAGAGGTGGGGGTGGGGAGAGAAATGGGATATCCGTGAACAAAGGCCCCTCTGGAGGCTCCCTCCAGGCGCTCCAGGTTCCGGAAGCCAGAATTCCTCAGGGCCGCATTGGAAGAGGCACCCTTGAGAAAGAACACCTTCCTCTCCCCACTCCCCAGCATCTTTTATTATTTTTTCCCTTAAGAAGTAGCGCTATTCTCAGAGTGACCTTGAAATATTTGCCCAAACCCAAATAGGAAGAAATGGAAAACTGGGATGTGTCCCTGCTTGACATTTTAATTTTCCCCAGAAAAATAGAATCGTATGCATTGGATTCCAGTTCCCCAAGTAAATAAAAACAAGAATCATAATCAGGCTTCTCCCAGGCCCACAGTTCATCAGGATCTCAGGCGGCCTCCTCCTCCCCTTCTTCTTCCTGGCCCTCCATCCTCCTTTTCCTCCTCCCTCTCCTTCTCCTCCCTCCCCACCTATTCCTTTTCCTCCCTCTCTTCCTCCTTCCCCACCCCGCCCCTTCTTCTTTCTCCTCCTTCTCAGGCTGGTCCTGGGAACCTCTTACCTCCTGAAATTCTGGGAGGTAAGACAGGCTGAAGCCTAGAGGTGCCAAGATGCCTCTGTCACTCACCTTGATGTGGCCAACTGCTAGGGCCTCCCCCCATCCCCAGCCTTTCCCCACCTTCTCCTCAGCTCCTCTGGACTCCCCTCTCTCTCTAACTGCTTTTCCACTGGCTTTCAGAAATGTAGCCAAGGCCATCTTTACAGTGTGTTCCCCAATAACTGTAAAAACCTTTCCTCTGCCCATTAACCCCTCTTTCCTTTCCATTTCTGGCTTGGGCAAAGGGCCTCCCGAGGAAGAGGAACATGCCCCTCCAATCTGGCCCCAGTGGCCTAAGGGCAATGGAATGGGATGGAGGTGACTGTGTATCGGAGTGTGTATGTGGCAACATGTGAGGCTGAGAGCATGTGGGTACCCATATAAGAGTGTATGAGAGCAAATGACTGCGTACATGGGCATGTGTGCGTGTTATGTGTGTGAGGCGCACACACCGATCTGAGGAGAAGGATGTGTGTGCGCAACAGAAATCTCTGTTTGCTGGATCCATTGAGGAGCCTGGGGAGGGAAATCTCCTAAGCTCCCAGCTGCCTGAACAAAAGACCAAGTGTCAGATCACACTGGGCTGCCTTCTCCAGCCCCTTTAGATCATTTCTCCAAGTTCAATTGCACTGAGTCCAGTGTTAATGGGTTGTAGACTGCGCCCTCAGACAATTACCTTATCACAGCTGAGCATCTATGGAACCGGCAAAGCATTTTCATTAAACAAATCAAAAAGGGGTGGCGGCTCCCAGCTCCGGCTGGGCTGGCCCGGAGCTCGTGGCTGTGCACACATTCCAGGGAAGCCCACAAGCCCGGGCGAACTTTCCCTCCAGGCCCCCAGGCTTTTGGGGGCTAGAGTCGGACTGGAATGAGGATGAAAAGATCAAACACTGCCGGGTTCCCACCTCTGATGGGCTTGCTGCTAAGGGGAAGCTGATGGAACTGGGTTCCTTTGGTCCCTAGGGCTCCTCTGTCCTCCTTTCCTTGGGAAGCCCCCTCCTCCATCATGGCCTACTCAGTGAGGAGGGGTCTTTCTTCTCCTGGATGCAGGAGCACTTGTTCTGTGTATTCACGGCTGTCACCTCATTTCCCTAGTAGGTGTTCAATAAATATTCATTGGATGAATGGATGAATGAATGAAAGAATGAATGATTCTAGCTCAAGCAGGATATCTGGACTTGGGAAGAGGCTGGGAGACCTAGGCTTGAATCTTACGAGGCCAGTGATTTGTAGGGATATTGAACATTTGGTGTGCCTTCTGTGTGCTAAGACTTTCTCAATCTCTTGGAGCATGAGGAGGGTGAATAGCCATATACGCACAGAGAAAGATGCTCAAATGGAACTCAAAACATGCCAATCTGTACCGTCTTGAGTAGCAGCGGCGAGCTGGGTGCAAACACCTAGGCTGATGTTTGGTCTGCAGTTGGCACTCAGTGCGTGCTGGCTCCCTTCTTCCTGCTTCCTCTATATAGTTGGCCACTGGGTTCCTTTTGTATTTATCTCTGTAGTTCTGGGGCTGAGCTAGAACACAGAGCGTGCTCGAGAAAGGGCTAAGTTGAATGATCACGTTACTCTTTGACCTTGGGCACCTATGTTAATAACTAGTGTTTTTGAATGGCAACCCTGCACCTGGCATTCAGGCAAGCCCGTTTAATCTCAAAGCCACTCGGGGTGGTGGATATCAGCATCTCTGTTTTACAGAGTGGGAAACTGAGATTCAGGGACGTCCAAGGTCAAAATGAGACTGGTCCAAGGTCAAAGAGCTATCAGGTGGTAGGGAAGGGATTTTAACTTAGGCCTCCTTGACTCTAAAGCCTGCCCTATTTCCTGCTCCTGTTTCATCTCTTGCTGCCTCTGTTTCCCCTTTTTGTAAACTGGGTAATCACCAGCACTGAACACAGAGACGGGTACATGGCAGGTGCTCAGAAGGTGCTGTTGAATGAATGAACGAAGCTGAAACATCCTAACAACCAGAGGATATTATATCTTGTATGGGAGTCCATGCGGGTGGGTTGGGTTGGGGGACAGGGACGGCAGGACCAGAGCATGCCAGAGCTGGGAGGGAGCTTTTGAGATGACCTTGTCCTGGGATGCAGGTTCAGGAGCCCAGCTCCCTCCTGGGGGCTCTGGGGAAGTCAGAAGGTGCCTAGCCTGAGGGAGGAGGTGGCCAGTCTGGGGGGTACTCTGGAGCCCCCGGCAGGTGCCAGGTCTTCATTGGAATGTATAGATGGAAGGGAGAGAGCACTTCATATTTGTCTAGGTGAATTAAAAGCACAATCCCCATTTCCCAGAGGGAGCAGTTGGTTCATATTTATACATTTAGTCTTACAGGTGTAAAATAGGTTTCCTTTATGCTTATATAATAATTTTTCATTTGAATTTCAAGGCTTTATTCCCTTCTTTGGATTCAAGTCTTCCACCTGAACCCGATTCTCTCCATAACCATTAATTCCTTCATCATAAAAATGAATTCCATCTAATTCTCTATAGCGGCAGTTAGAGCAGATCAAAAAGTGCCTTTGCAAAGGGTCTCCCCCCGCTTCCACCATTGTAGTTTTCAGCTCGCCTGTCCGCTTCCCTACCAATGCTGAGTTTCAGAAACTAGAGCTTGGAGCAGAAAAACTTATTTCTCTCACTCAGGTAGTACGTGTGTGTGCGTGTGCGTGTGTGTGCGCGTGCACGCACACACGTGCCCACACGCGCGCATAGGTTTGCTGTAGAAAATTCTCCTCAATTTCAGAAAGGCAACAACAACAATAATAATAATGATGACTTATGATGAGCCAGACAGCTGCCAGGCACTTTATAAACATTATACTACTGAATGCTCCTACACACTCATGACGTAGGTTTCAGTATCCTCCTATTACAGAGGAGGAGATGAAAGTCCAGAAATGTGAAATAAGTTACCCAGCGTCACACTGCCAAGAGGTGGCAGGGTTTAAAACTTTTTTTTAAAAATTATTAAGTATTTCACACGGATATTAAATAGAATTGGCACCTACAGACACGGTTGGTGTCTTCATGCTCTCCTCCGCTCCATCATTCTCTTTCTTTTCCCCTAGAAGAAACTACAGTCATGAATTTGATGTGTATCGTTTCTATACATGCTGAAGGAGGCTGAACAACAGCCCCCAGAGGTATCAGGTCCTAATCCCTGGAACCTGTCAACGTTACCTTAAAGTCGAAAAGGATTTTTGCAGGTGGGACTAAGTTAAGAATCTTGAGATGGGGAAGTTATCCTGGATTATCTGGGAGGGTTCTAAATATTATCCCAAGTACAGTTATAAGAGAGGAGAAAAAAGAGATTTGACACAGACAGAGGACACAGCGCTAGGACTGTGGAGGCAGAGATAGGAGTGAAGTGGCCGTAAGCCAAGGAATGCTGGCAGCCACCAGAAACTGAAGGAAGTAAGGAATAGATTTGGCTTTGTGACTCCTTGGTTTTAGCCCAGTGATAGTGTGACCCCCAGAACTGTGAGAGGATAAGTTCCTTTTTTTTTTTTTTTTTTGCGGTACGCGGGCCTCTCAATGCTGTGGCCTCTCCCGTTGCGGAGCACAGGCTCCGGACGCGCAGGCTCAGCGGCCATGGCTCACGGGCCCAGCCGCTCCGCGACATGTGGGATCCTCCCGGACCGGGGCGCGAACCCGTGTCCCCTGCATCGGCAGGCGGACTCTCAACCACTGCGCCACCAGGGAAGCCCCCCTATTGTTTTAAGCCACCAAGTTTGTAGTAATTTCTTACTGCAGTCACAGGAAAGTAATATACATGCTTTTATAATTTTACTATCTTTTTACATTGACATATGTGGGTTTTACAGTTTATGTAACGGTATACTGTAGGTTTCACCCTGAAAATTGCTTTTCTTGCCCCACATAATGTTTCTGAGATTTATCCTTATTGACACAAGTAGTGTCGGTTTAAAGGCAGAGAAGAATCTAATCTGCAGGGCAGGCACAGTTGGATCTTGAAGGGCCTCATTTTTGCCTCTGGGATGCTCTGCTGGGTAGAAGCTGAGTTGCCTCTGGCTGCCACGTCTGGAAGGGCAGGGCCACACTTGCCCTCCCTGTACCCCCAGGTATGGGGACTCAGATGAACGCGGATTTGCCACGTGTCGGGAAGTCTGGGCTCATTGGAGGAGGGGGAAGGTGTGGCGACCTGGTTTTAAGTGAACTCAGGGATTCCGTGTCTCTGAGACCTCAGAAGAGTCAAGGTTCCCAGCCATGAAGAGAAAGACACTCAGAAGGAAAACTCAAATGGAGATGAGAATGTGTGTGCACATGTGCGTGGTGTGTGCGTGTGTGTATGGTATATGCATGAGTACGTGTGCATGTGCGTGCGTTAGTTCTGTTCCCTAAAGTTACAGACCCAGTTTGCCTCTCCCCCCAGGACCTGGAAAACAGTGATTATTTGTTGAATGAATGATTGAGTGTGATTACGAGGGTGAGAAGGGGGTTGGTGATCTGTCCTGTAAATATAAGTATCCGGCTATATATGATGGAGTCAAGTTGATATAAATTGTAAGGTTGTGAGTGAATGAGTGATTCTCTGGAATTCGTCTAGCATTTACACCTTTGTTGAACACTTTCACAGTTTTTGGAGTTTTCATGTCCATGTTTTAAAAACTTGATTCTCACCTCAATATGGTGTGGTATAGAGGCAGGCTATTATGCTCCCCAGATAAAGGAAAGCTGAAGATGAGGGGGTGAAGCAACTTTCCTGGTGTCATAGAGCAATCAGGTGGCAAACTGGGGGTAAATCCAGGTAGGTCCAGTGAGTGGGGCTCCGCAAGAGGACACAGGCTTTAAATCCTGATGAGCTCTATTTTAATCTTGATCTTAGTCCTCAGGAGCTGGGTTTCCTGGGGCAAGTGACTTAACTTCTCTGAACTTCCATTTTCTCATTTTAAAAATGAGCACAGAAACACTTAGCTTGTAGGGATTGCTGGAGAGAGAAGGCACGTACAGCGAATGACACTCAGTAGGGCTCAGTAAGGGCAGCTCTCATTGCTTTCCTTAACTGGATAGTATTTTTCCTCTTGCAGTCCTGGGCTATAACCTACATTCCACCAGAAGTTATCAGGGAAATTTAGAAATGCAAGCTGCCAAACCAGTTGGCTGGCATCAACTGCTATCACCAGGGGGCCTGAGTTATCCTTTTTGGGGGTCATTGGGGCGTGATGACCTGTGACCTTTGCAGCCAGCAGGGGTAGGAGCCCAGCAGATTTGGGGTCATCTCGGACTTCTGGAGAGATCTGAGAGACCACTTTCCAATCTGGGGTTTTTCATTATGTAGGGGGCAGTAAGTCCAAGGGACAGCCCCAGGCTACAAACTTAAAAGGGCCCTAGGCTGATGGAACTGGGCAGAAAAGATGCTGATGAGGGAGGAAGCTATGGCTACCCTGGTTGGTTACCAAATGGACCTGAGGAGAATGAAGTAACACACAAGGTGGAAAAACCCACCAAAAATAGAATTGAGAAGCAAATGACAAACTGGAGAAAATACTTTCAACATCTCTGCTGCAAAGGGTTAATGTCTTTGCTATATAAAGAGCTCTTGCAAATCAATAAGTATGATGAACAACACCTGGTCAATGGACATGGACAGGCAATTTATTGAAGACGTATGTGAGGGCTAGAAGCATATAAAGAATTGTCGGTCTTACCAGATACCTAAGAAAAGAAATTAATGAGTTACCATGCTCATCCATCACAGTGGCAGTTGTGAGGGGGAAAATGATACTATCCAGGGTTGCTGAGGGTTCTGGAAGCTGGGACTCTCATATACTGTTTGTGGCAGAGTACATGGGTATCAGCTTTCTGAAGGGCAACTTGGAAAGTATGTTTCAGAAGCTCTGGAAATGTTTAGAACCATCCTCGGGCCATCACTTTGTACTTCTAGGAATTTATCATGCATATGGGCAAAGATATAAGCAAGTTCATCACATTTTTTTTACTGTAGGGAAAACAGGAAAAAATCTTTAATAAGAGGATATTGCCAATATGTTACGAAACTTCCACATAGTGGAGTACTCTGGAACCATGACAAAGACACGTAGTAAAAGAAGTAACATTTGGGTAATGTTTCTTTCACTCCATGCTAGCAACTATTCTAAATGCTTAGCTCATTTCATTCTTACAACTGTTTGAGATAAAATCTAACATTATCATCCCAATTGGGGAAGAATAGGAGGCACTGAGAGGTTGACTTTTCCTTGGTCTCTTACCTAGTCAATGACAGACCTCAGTGTGAACTCAGGTAGTCTAGATCCAAGGTCTGTCTTTTTTTTTTTTTTTTCAGCCGCGCTGTGTGGCTTGCTGGGATCTTAGTTCCCTGCCCGACCAGAGATCAAACCCGGGCCCCAACAGTGAAAATGCTGAGTCCTAACCACTGGACTGCCAGGGAATTCCCCCAAGGTCTGTTTTCTTAACTGAACTATACTACCTCTCAGAATTTTTAATGACTTGGCAAAATGTTCATGAAACATTGAGTGAAAAACAAGCAGCGTCCCAAACAGCATGATCCTACTTTAACAAACAAACAAACAAACAAAAAACAACAAAAAATCCCAAAAAACTTATGTGTAGAAAAATAACCCCAGGACTTCCCTGGTGGCGCAGTGGTTAAGAATTCGCCTGCCAATGCAGGGGATATGGGTCTGACCCCTGGTCTGGGAAGATCCCACATGCCGCAGAGCAATTAAGTCTGTGCGCCACAACTACTGAGCCTGGGCTCTAGAGCCCTCGAGCCACAACTACTGAGCTCGGGTGCCACAACTACTGAAGCCCGCGCACCTAGAGCCCGTGCTCCGCAACAAGAGAAGCCACCGCACCGAGAAGCCCGCGCGCCGCAACGAAGAGTAGCCCCCGCCCGCGGCAGCTAGGGAAAGCCCGCGCACAGCAACGAAGACCCAGCACAGCCAAAAATAAATAAAATAAAATAAATAAATTTTAATAAAGAAAAACAACCCCAGAATAATGTTAATAATGTTGACCAAAATGATGAGTAAGTACAACTAAGGGGTGAGATTACGGGTGATATTTTTCTGTTTTTGGCCTCCAGGGATTTTCTAAATGTTCTATAATGAGGATAATAACTTTAAAGAATAAGGACATCCGCATGAAAGTTATTACAAATGAAAAGAAACAGACTTGGGGCCCATGTTGGTGCCTCAGCACCTAATTACCCCCCAAGCCAGTATCAAGGCAAAGAAATGAAATTCATGGGTCATTCTTGATGTTCTCCTAGACTCTTGTCCCTTCCTTTCCACTTAGGGGGTGGGAAGCGCTGGCATAGTTTACGCGTGATTTACCTCCACCCAACAACCAAGACAGCATCCAGAAACACACCTTTACCCTACACCCATGATATGCCAGCCCCCGGGCTGGCACTCCTACAGTTTATGGCAGAGCTCGGGTACCAATACCTCTGCTTGACTTGGAGTCTTATGCCTGACCACTGTGTTATTCACCTCCCAGATGAATGAAGTAGTTTTTTTCACTCTTTTGTCTGGACCATTCCAATGGCTTCAATGGCAGAGAACACTGATTCTCAAAGTGTGGTTCCCTGGACAAGCAGCATCAGATCATCGGGGACCTTGTTAGAAATGCAACTTCTCAGGACCCACGCCAGACCTTCTCAATCAGAAACTCTGGGTGGGTGGGTCGGGGGCAGTGATCTGTGTTTTAACAAGCCTTCCAGATGATTCTGATTTATGTAAAGGGTGAGGGTCACTAAATCAGAGGGATCATGGTGCTGGGTTAGAGTATTTGACGGCGTGAGAGGCATTTCTCATTTTTTTCAGATGCCCCCAAAGTGACTGGCTCTGCTAAACTCGTTTTTGAAATCCGGAAGACAGGCTCTGGGAAATGCGTTAGTCTCCCCTCCCCTCCCCTCCCCTCCCCTCCCCTCCCTTAGAACGCTGCTGACAGCTGATTAATGGGGAATGCTCTCCAAAGATTTCTTTACATACATTAGGTTAGGAAAATCTTTGAAAACTTTTTGTGGCAACTGTGCCTGCGAAGATTCCCTCCATTGGCTTTCCTCGGGGATGGAGAAGTGTATTCATCTCCTTGCAATTTAGACAATGACCTTGATCCTTGTACCTCTCTGGGCAGTGTGGGACTGGGAGCCAGGGGACCTGGGACCCACTTGCGCTCCAGCACAGATTCACTAGATGACCTTGGGCAAGTCACTTCCCCTCTGGGCCTCCGTGTGCTCCTCTGTTTAATTATAGAGTCTGAGGGTCCCTAAGCCTGCATCTGTAATTTGGAACCTGAACATTTCCTTCTGTTCTGAATTTCCAGAGCTGCGTTTGATTGAGAAGGTTCCCAGAGCTGTGTTTCATATACTGATTAATTTTAGGGAAGAAACTCACGGAATTGTAAAGAGAGAATGTGTGTGGGTACACACTTGTGCATGTCTGTGCCCTAAAGACTGATGTGGGCTGAAATCCATAGAAGATGCAGACGGATACAGATAAAAGAAGTGGACTTCAGTTGTCTTTATTCCCTGAAAGATATGTTAACCAAAAAGTGTTGACTGATCCTGGGTTGGTTGCTGTGAGTTGTGAAATATGGACAACTCAGCCTCCATGTATTTGTGTTTTTTAGTTTTTTTCTTGTAGTTGATTTCTATATCTCATAGCATTGTGGTTGGAAAAGATGCTTGATATGAATTATGGGCCATTCAGATGTGTTCATTGGAAAGTCAAACATTTCTTCAAGTGCTCATGGACACCGAAGCTTTTACACTAAAGCTAGGAATCTGCATGAAAGCAGAGCGTCCTTGGAATGAACTGGGAGTCCTTTAAAAACCCTCCAGAGGCAAATTCTTTATTTTTCCTTCAACTGAAAAGTAAGTCCTAGAGGGTAGGGGTAGGAGAGGGCAGTGGAGGCATGCTCCTGGACCAGGCCTCCCACTTGGCGTGCCAAGATCTGATCCCCCAAACTTGGGGTGCGAGTTGGGGGCTGAGCCAGTTGCCTCCAGCTGCACGTCTGATTTATCCCAAGTATTATCAGTTTCTGTACGTGCCATGATGTGTGAAAAGTTGGGAAGCGAACACCTACACTTTGTCGGTGGGCCATGTGCTCGGTCTGCAAGGTAAAGAGCATCGTACCTTGTCTTCTTCAGCTAGGTGATGTCTTCTGACCTACAGCGGGGTCACGGTGTCCACCAGTCCATGCCTGGCTAGTGCTCCCTGCCCCTACAACCTCTGCTGAGTGATGGGAGACCCAGGGTACCAACGGCCTTAGGCCCAGGGCACTGCTGCCCACCTGTAAGCCAGAGCCTTGGATCAAGATTTCCGGTGGCCTTATTGGCTGAACCTACCCAGGGCAGTCGGTTTAGAACCCATTACCCCCAGTCCTATATAGATCCCAGCTGTAAGTCCCAAGCCATAGAGCTAATAATCTTAATCTTCTACACATCCGACCCTCTTGGGTTCAGATCCCCTGACTCTCCAGCTGTGTGATACTGGGTGACTGTCTGTGCCTTCATCTCTTCATCTGTAAAATGGGAATGATAATGCCCACTGATGAAAGGTTAAATGAGGTGATATGTGAAAAGCACTTAGCACAGTGGCTGACACTTAGTAGTTGCCCGATCAATGTTTGTTAGTATTAAAGATTTGTCACAAATGTTTACTGAAACAGATGTGACATTTATCGCCAAGCCGCAGCATAGCCAGAGGGACAACGTAGACACAAAACTGAGAAACAATTCAAAGGCGCTTTGGCCCTGGGTCCAGGGATCTGGGTTCAAATCTCGACTCTGCCATCTTCCAGCTGTGCGGCTTTGGGCAGCTGTTTCTCGTCGGTAGAGGTGCACCTGCCTCAGAGGGTTGTCCAGATAGGAGACTAAGTAGACCAGAGTGGCCTGAATGCAGGGTTAAAGTCACAGGCAAGACTGGAGCAGAACTCCAGGACTTGCTCATTTGAATCTTACTGGAACAACTACATTTGCCCCTCTTCAGCATCCATGGGGGATTGGTTCCAGGAACCCTTATGGGTACAAAAATCATGGATGCTTGAGTCCCTTATGTAAAATGGCACAGCACAACAGAGTACAGCCCACCCTCTGTATCTGCGGGTCCATATCTGTGGGTTCGGCATCCGTGGCGACAGAGGGCAGACTGTATTTCTTCTTAACAGTGGTGATTCAAATGACTTGCCCAAGGACACCCGACCAGTTAAGCGGCTGACGCGAGTGGAAAGCATTAGATAGCAGGCGGCGTGGGGTGGGGGTGGAGACCCACCTACACTCAGGTTGAAAAGGATGGTCCTGATTCTCTCTGAGAAAGAATTCCATCATGGGTGGAACCAGAGGATGGAGAGGACCATGTTCTCCCGGAGGGAGGCTATGTGTCCCCCCCAAAACTCCATTGCCCTCTAGGACTGGGTTTGTCTGCTGTTCTCTGCTGAGGCAGCATCTTTGGGAGGTGGCCAGGAGCAGCCTGCAGCTAAATGGCTTCTCTGCCTGCGATCTGGATTTCCCCCACTGCGGCTGCCATGACAGGCATAGAGCAAAGAGTTTAGTCCATTTGCAAGCTGGAAGCCATTGCAAAGGGAAGGCTGGTCCTTGATATTCCCTGAAAATATTTGAAAACAATGTTTTTGGATTATAAAAGCCACACTTGCTCTTTGCAAAGTACGTAGAATGAAATAAAGACTGCCTACCACAAAATCACTCTCTGCATTTTCTTGTTTTCGTGTATTTGCTTCTAATATTTTCCCTGTACCTACATCTGCAATCCTACTATGGGTTCAAGTGCTATTTTACTCAGATCTATAGGAAAATATATCTTCATGCTCTCAGTTGTTTTATTCTTCTTTGTTTTAATCCAGACAGCATATTTAATAGCTGCATCATGTTCCATTGTATGGATATAGTGCAGTGTCATTAGTTATCCCAGTTGAGACTTCTGTGGTTGCTTTCCCCTTCCCCCAGGATAAATAATGCTGTGATGAGCCCCCTGGCACACCTGTTATATAAAACCCTCCTCTCTTGGCCCCAGGGAACAATGAAGCCCCATGGGCTCCCCTTGCATCATTTTCCCATCGCTTGGAGTGGGACCAAAACTCACTCTGGCTTCAAATGCCTGAGGCCAAATCCTTCAAAGAAAGGACTTTCCCTCTTCTATTAATTGGGCAATTTGGAAACCTGGGCTTCAGTAAAAATATTATTTTTCCTTAGTCATTCTCAAATTGCTTATTCACCAAGTTAAAGCAGCCAGTCAAAGCGAGGGAAAAGAAAACAAACCCCCAAACTTCGAACCAGCTGTGCCGTGTTGTGTAGACAAAATAACCCTTTGACAGACCGATCGCATCACCTTTTTGACCTGTTGATTCCCCACAACGTCAGCGAGACTTCAGCTGTTCCAGTGGTTTGGGCTGTTGTTTTTTTATTCTTTCTCCTTCTCCTTCCCACCCCCCTCCTTTTTTGATTGGTTTGTTGTGCAAACAATATTCCAAAATGGAGAGATCGAAGAAAAAGAAAGAAAAAGATATTCACATACACTCCTGGCCCAGAGGAGTCAGACTGGTTTTTTTCTCCCTCCCTCTCTCCCTTCTTTCCTTCCTTCCTCTCTCTTCCTTCCTTCCTCCCTTCCTTTTTCTTTGTTTCCTTTTCTTTCTTCTCCTTCCTTCCTTCCTTCCTCCCTCCCTTCCTCTTCCTTCCTTCCTTTTTTCTTCCTTTCTTTTTTCTTCCTTCCTTCCTTCCTCTCTTTCTTTCTTTCTTTCTTTCTTTCTTTCTTTCTCTGTCTCTCATTCTTTATTTACATTTAAAACAATTGTGGGAAAACACACACACACATATATATAAAACACACCGTGTTTTAACCATTTTAAACTGTACTATATGGTGGCATTTAGTACATTCACAATGCTGTGTAACCATTACCACTATGTAGTTCTGGAACATTCTCACCCCTCCAAAAGGAAACCACACACCCATTAGTAGTCACTCCCCATTCCCCCCCTGACCCCAGCCCTTAGCAGTCACTAATTTACTTTCTGTCTCTGTAGATTTGCCTACTGTGAATATTTCCTATCAATGGAACCATAAAATACATGTCCTTTAATGTCTGGCCTCCCTTGCTCAGCATAACTCTTTCCTGCTTCGTCTGTGTTGTAGCAGGAATCAGCTCCTCATTCTGTTTTATGGCTGAATAATATTCTATTGTACGCATATACCTATATCTGCGCTTTTGAGGCTGGTGTTCCCATCAGGCAGCCTGGTGGCTCGGATGGGAGGGCAGGGCTGGCTGAAACATGGGCTGACAGCATCACATGTGCTAATCATCTGGGTCCCTTAGGTATGTTGGGTTTCTTCCTCTTAAAAAAGGAAATAATGTGATAATGTCATTTTTAAAAAAAGGGTTGCTGTGAAAACTAATTGGTTAAGTCAGATAATGCATTAAGAGTTATTACTATTCCCTGTCTAAGAAAATCAATACGATTTAGTCTCCAACAACTCACTTAATGCAGGTGTAAGTCCCAGCTTCATCATTTACTCATAAAGTCACCTGGCTGAGCCTGTTTCCTCACCTGCTTGCTTTACACAGCTATTGAGAGAGTGAAATGTTATAAATGAAACTGCAAACCATAAACAACTTTAAAAACCACTTAAAAAACAAATAGAGTTTAGTTTTGGTTTGGTTTATACACCCTCTTTTCCCTAGAACAATAAAGCACAATTAAATGAGACAAAAATCTTGTAGGCCTATTGAAGGAAGGATAAAAGAAGATAGAAGATGGGAGTAGAGGAAGGAATTAAATCAGAAACCTAGGCTGAGAGAAGCTATGGCAATTGAGAACTTTGCTCTGAGCTTCCTAGTGGACAAGGCAAAAAGGGAAAGCAAGTGGTTTAATCAATCTGATGCAGGGTCTCTCAACCTAGTTACCAGTGATATATTGGGCTGGATGACTCTTTGTTGTGGAGGCCTGTCCTGTGTCCTGTGGGATGTTTAGCAGCAACCCTAGCTTCTGTCCACTAGATGCCAGAAGCATCTCCCAGCTCCTTCCCTGCTCAGTTGTCATGATTAACAATGTCTCCAGACAATGCCAAATGTCCTCTGCGGGTGAAAACTGCCCTGGTTGAGAACTGATGATCTAGTGAAAGGAAACCGTCCTTGATGTGGGGTCTTCTGATAAAGGACTGGACAATGTGCCCAGCAAGGTCTTCAGGATTAGATCTCAAAGTCCACACATTTTTCAGCCTGTGCTGCTCCCAGCCCACGAAGACATCAGACCCGGCTCCGGTGACTTCTGTTCCTCTCATCCCAGGACCGTTTCCTTGGTTAAGCATGTTTGCCAGGTGCTGGGCTGAGCACCTCATGTGCCACTCACAGGCTTTATCTCATGGACTCTTTAGACCATGTCTTCGCATATTATTTCCATACCCATTTTACAGATGTGGAGACTGAGCTTTAGAGAGGTAAAGTGGCTCACCAAATGCTATCCTCTAAGTGGCAGACGGACTTTTGAACCAGGGTAACCCGGTCCCTGTACTTTTAGCTACTAGAGCAATGGAGGGGGGAGATAATTTTGTCCCCCAAAGGACCTTCAGCAATACCTGAAAACAAGTGTGGTTGTCACAGTTCTGGGGGTAGGAGGGGTAAGCTACTGGCATTTAGTGGGTAGAGGCCAGAGATGCTCTACTCAGTGTCCTACAGTGCACAGGACAGGCTCCCACAACAGAGCTTAACCTGCCCGACAGGTCAGTGGTGCTGAAGTTGAGAAGCCCTGCCTCAGATGCTGGTGCAGTGGGAGGAGAGGTGAGCCTGGTGGGATTGTTGCGGGGGGGGTGGGTCCTGGAGAGAAGATGGGGAGCATTATAATAGGGTCCGTGGGCAGGTGGGGCCTCCACTAACTGCATCTGGTGGCCTTCTCCACACCCTCCCCACCTCCTAGAATAAAGATTCGGACCTGGATTTCCCCATCTTTCAGCTGACTTTTTTTTTTTTTTTTTTTTTTGCGGTACGCGGGCCTCTCACTGTCGTGGCCTCTCCCGCTGCGGGGCACAGGCTCCGGACGCGCAGGCCCAGCGGC